>NC_092636.1:26417715-26743786 GCF_039555335.1 Amphiura filiformis
CCTGGCTTGCTGCTCATAATCAATAGCTGTGTTCACATTTTCTGATGTACGTCCGGCGGAACTTGGTTGGCGCAAGTTGCTAGGAGTAGTGGTAGGCAATGCCAGGAGTAGTGGCAGTATGAACGATGGTCGGCGTAAGTTCCGACAATTTACTCGTGACAAAAGTCAGGAGTAGCGAGCTAGGTGTAATCTCCACCAGGCATATGTTGCAATGTGCATGTTGCTACGCCTGGCACCTGGTATAAGTTTGACCTTTTTTTGGTTGGAATTAAGAAATTACATTTTGCTTGGTTGAAAAAGGTCACGGAAATACCGGAAGTGGTAGCCGATGTTTACGCCGACCAGAAGTGAATGCTTTGTAGAACTGGTTGGGGTAGTGTTAGGAGTAGGCTAGGTGTGGACACGTGATAGGAGTAGGGAAAATATTTGTGGAATTTTTATCAATGTTAGCGTAAGTTTACGCCAGGTGTAATTCTACATGTGAACACAACTAGAGTAGTTAGAGAGCAGAGGTTGGGCTTGTTTGTTCATCATTAATAGAGAAATGTTTGTTCAAATAAACTGTCTTGTGTGACAGTGTAGTAGACATGAATGAGGCCCATAACTCGGCTCAGACATTTTAGATGCTGGCAACATATTTAGAGAATATAGCGTGGAAGAAATACAAATTTTTTTATTCACTTCAAAATATTGGGCAAAAACATTTTGATAGGAATGGTATTTTTCCCATTATGTTTCAGACTTAATTGGAGCTTTACATGTTTTATGTATACATAATAATAAATCTGTTTTAATGATGCAAGCTTTCATGGTAGCTCAATGGTAAAAGATAGTATAGTGCCAGAGGTCCCAGGTTCAGATCCTGGTCATCCTAATTTTTCCTTGGCCAGCTGGAGAGAAAATTATAGTCTTATTTTCTTAATTTCACTGATTGAAATTTCTTATTGTAATTCCTAATATTGTTTTGATCATCACAGAATTCATACATCTAGATTATTTTGGGTCGGGGTGGGGTTGTATCTCCCCAGAATTTGAGGTGGTGGGTCTTTGGGAGCTGACAGTGTACCGGTAAAAGGGGGTCTTTTAGAGCTGCAAATAAGAATATGTCAGGCATCAAGAAATTGAGGGTCTTTTTTTTTGCTTTTTGAAAATCGCCTGAAAAAAACCCCAGAAATGTGAGGAATGAGCAATTTAGGGGCTGAAATGATCAAAAGCAAGAGTCTTTCAGAGTTTATTTTGGTCAAATTTAGAGGGTTCTGAGGAGCTTTGAAATCCAAAAAAGGGGTTCTTTCCAGTGAGCATACTCATATGATTTGTGTTAAGTCTCCCCCTGGATGTTACTTAAGCAGCAGCTTATTGCCATCTGATGTGCTCAGAGATTCCCTTGCGCACGCCCTCATTTAGCAAGAACTCAACCAGGTCTATTAAATATGAGCAAAACAGTTGGCTAGATACTACCTGTATACCGATAGGCCGAGTTGCGTCAGACATATTTTTCCGGTCTGTAATTTTGTAAACCTGTTTGTCCCTTGATTACTCTAATGGAATGTTCATGGTCTGGATAACCCTCCAAATTTAAATCAAATACCTGGGTATCTGCAAGGGAGACACAAACAGAGGTCTGTTCCCTGTTATACAATGGTCTTTCGTTGGTGTTAAATTTTTGGAAAGTTCATGTGAATTAAAACCCAATTTCATGAGCAATTGGTTTCTGCAAATTTCTGAGGTGTGCAAATTCGCACTATCTGTGATGATCTCAAATATGTTGGAATAACAATCATGGACAATTTAAGAGCAAAAGTTAACAATAACATTTTTCCCACATAGTAATGTAGCCAGGATTTTATTGTGAGGGGGCAAAGCCAAATTTTCGTCCCCATTTGTCAATTTTTTTGTCCTTTTTTAGTCATTTTAAGGACACTTTACTCTTTGCCGCCCCATTTTATGGGGAGGGGGCAATTTGCTCCTCCTGTTCCGGCAAACAACATTTAAATGCTGATGGTCATGCTTGCTTGATGGCCATATACCAAAATATACTTCATTTGAACTTGTTTGGATGCAGTAGGAATTTCTATGTATAGGACATTTTTGAATAAAAGGGCCATAAATGGACTAATGAGTAAAAACCTGGAATTTTTTTTTTTTTTTCGGGGGGAATTGAGGGGGAAAAATTGCTGCAAAAAGTTAACATTTTCATAATTTTGGGTTTTTACTGTGGGAAAGAGTTCTGACAGGGGGACATTTTCCCCCATGCCCTCCACCCTGTGGACACGGAGAGTAAGAAACATTGACACACTTAGTATTGGTTCCGATTGTGTTATTTGGCTTAGTGATTTCTTGTTGGTGGAATTCAACACCCTTGTCAGCTCCTTTTGTCCCAAAGTGTAAAACCTTAAAACATCATCATGGATTTAAACATTTGTCTGGGAGATGTGTGAAAGTTGCATATTTTGTAGCCGCTAAAAGCGCAAAACTCCACCAGGTCCCTATACCCATCAATTGAAAACTATTTAGACTTTGATGAAATCGTTGGTGGAAATAATGTTGAATACTGACATTGGCGTTGCGATACGACATCGGTTGCACAGGCCTGTCATCCATGGTTTTCACATCATAATTTTCAATGCCAGTTAAAACTATGTATACCTCAAATTTTTGATAATTTCTGTTTGTTTTATTCTATAATAATTCTAATCACCTCATTTTCATTAAATTCCAATCACATGATAAGAAAGACAAGACTTAAGCACAGACTATATGACATGAGCGGAGTTCAATATTTAACAATTAGCATATTGACTGAGGCAGTCCGCTTTTCTATACCAGTATTGAAGTATTGCACATTCCCAGTCTCTGTTACATTCCACACTGGACTATAACACACACCACACATGGACCAACAGTAAGGCAAGCAAATAACACTAACAACTGATGTTCTGTGCAAACAATGAGATGATAATAATGAAAAATTCATACTGCATCATATCGACGATGAAAACAGTTTGTGTGACTGACATTTTGTGGATCGTTTAACCAAATTTGAGGATTATATTTTGGCGTAATTTGTGACATTTTTTTTGTTACCGATGGGTTGTTAATATCAACAATAGTGATGATGTATGATGAGGGAAGGAGAGCCTCGTTTGGCTCTCAGAATCAGCTGGCAGGATGGAAGAAGAGTAGGCCGTTGGCGAGGTCCATGTCTGTACTCTCTGGAAATAACCACTATAGGCAGTATGCACGACAAAGGTACGTGTTTGTGTGGAATATTTCTACCTATTTGGATGCTTGATATCTTCATATGTTTTGGCAGAGTCCTGCTAGGATAATGATCCTGCTAGGATCGAAAACTCTGGGCATTAATCAAATTTTAAATTAATTTAACTACATAGGCTTTTTTGTGGGTAAGCTGTTTCCAGCAGCTCCTTTCTAACTATAATTTGTGAAGTTAATTTTGTTAGCAGTCAGTGTTCTAAATATAGGCAGTAGAATTTCTAATCAGACAGGGCAATGTCTAAAACTAGCTCAGTTCCCTCTGATTGCGATACCCAGATTGCGATTGCGACTGCTTGCGCTAGGACGAGCGGTGGCGGGAGTTTGAGTGTCATCAGTGGTACAATACTGGGCACAGAGCTACAGCTACATGCAGCTAGGATCTGAAGATGCAAAATTGGAATATTGGCCACATTGTATAGATACAAACCCTTGGAGGGAGAACTTTGGCACCATCATCTTTGCTTACATGTACATCAAGTCCCTTATCAATATGTGGATCCTGGGTTTCTCAGTTTGACCAAAATTACTGACAGTGCATCCATTTGCACCCCACACACGTGATCAGCAGAGCGTACAGTACATGTTCCCATGCGACGTACGCTATGGGTTATTCCACGATACGCAATGACAGGGTACCGGGTAATTTCGGTCAAACTGACTTCCGGTTGAGAAACCCAGGGTCGACATACATTGTATTTAACAAAATAAAAATTGAACTAGAGTGGTTACCACACCTGCTGAACTATGGGGCTCCGACAGTATTTTGTGGTGTACTACTGTCACACGTTTTGGACTTTTCCTGTTTCATGTGACACCACCCAGGGATCACACTTTTGTTTTGTTTTCGAGATATTTAATGTAGAAAAGACCCAAAATATGAATATTAACCCGGATCTGTGTAAACAGGGTCTTAGTTTGATCCATTGATTGCTGTAATGTCTAGATATTAAAATAATAGCTTAGATCATTTTTGAGATCTGTAACTAAAGTAATCAATATCATTGTCTTAGACACGTATCTGTGCTATAACTTAGGCCTAAAAAAGTTTGTAATTGTATTGCCCCTTCGACTGACCCAAAAATCTGAAAAAATAGTGTCACTTTTTTATTTCTTTCCATATTTGAATTTTCATACAATGTTGCCGATTCATTAATTCAATATTTTTCCAAGTGTAATGATAATTTATTTGACCCATTAAAGTACATTTACAGAAGAAGTCATTAATATTATATTTGTAATGTTTAATTGATGTATGTCATTGTCACTTGTAGACCCTCCCTCGGGTCCATGGAGAACGACTGGTAATGTAGATTACATAGCATTAAAAATAACCCAATACATGGACCCTCCCAGTCTGTAAGCAATTTGCCTTCAAGTTCCCACAAAATGCTGGGAGTTCACTTTTACGGATTTGGAGTCACGCAATCTTTCTATATACCACATCCATGTTTTCACTACATTAACGTTTGTGTAAGCGACTAAAACAAGATATTGTATCCGACCAATCAACGCAGCTTGGCATCGGGATATTTGAAAAGGCTTCCTAGCTAAATAATGTGCAAACATTTGCAATCCGCACGCGATAATATACATAATATGGACAATAGGCCTAAGTCCGAGTCTAGTGGTTGCCTTTTATTATTGCGCGTACCATGGGTCTATCAGACGCGTGCCACTTTAGCTCAATACCTCTCAGTTGTTGACAAGTGTCCCATCCGATCTTAAGGCCACATCCCGCGGCATAGCTTTGTGCTACCATATTTGAATTGAAACTGGGGCGGGCTTTCGTAAGTGACATCGAAACAACGTGCTTCGTTGAACGAATATTTGGAAGGAGATCTCTAACAGATTGGACCAGTCTCGAATCAGCGCTCAATGGACTTTCGTGATTCACTTATAATACGAGTATATTTCTATATTGCTGCATGGTTGACTGTGGTGGGTGTAATTAGTGGCGTCGATTTGTGGATGAAGAGGAATGGGTTTTTGGCATTGATGAAAATAAGGGGGGGGGGGTTACAGGACTTTTCATATTTTTTTCATAGGGCATTATGTAATTATTTATTGTTACATTATCCAGAGGTGGAACCGAACCGAGACTGGGGGCCAGTCTATGTCACTTGATGATCCATCTTTCTTTTTCATTTCATATCTTAATTTTGACAGCTGGCATGTTGTCACACCCTAATTTTGCTGTGCATGCATTTTATACTTTGCAATTATGAGCAAAAATGCAGAATATTACACAACCAAAGCAATTAATTCAGTTATTTTGAAATTCAATTATTTATATATGGGCTACTGATTCTTGTGAAGGTGGATTGTTTTGCATCACATTAATTTTGAGCTCTTTCACCATTTTTACCAGCTTGCATCAAAATAAACAAGTTAATATACTGTGTTTATGTCTTGGTGTGGAAAACTTGAAAATAGGGAAAATAAAAGCAAGCAAAGTGTATGAAATTGTTACAACGCAAAAAATAAGTCGCAAAAAATATGGACCACTTGAATAATGGCTACTGACACAATAAGTTGCTTTCTTTTGTCAGCTATCCGGGCTTCAATCTTTGCATTTTATTTCATTGTAAATATCATTAGTTATGGTCAAGGGTCACTTTATTTTACCTGCCTATATTGGGTATTGCCTTTGCGTGTGGCAGTGTACTTAGCTATTAATTAGTACACCGTTGGTGTATATATATATATAAATATTACTGGAATACTATACCAGGTAACCTACCAGTTGTGTAGATAACTGTTCTTGCACGATGGATTAAGAGTTTGCAGATCAGAAATCAAATTATTAGATCTTCAAAGGAATTTTGTCAGGGAATTCAGGCGAGTCTGTCCGGCAGGTAAGAGAGAGTTTGTATATGTAAGTACTGCGGTACAAATTGCTTACAGGCATAGCGAAGTAACCTGCTAGCTATATATCTGTATAATATGCAATTGGTGTACAGGTTTTCCTACTACTATAGTACTACTACATGTGTAAAATGTGATTGATTGATATCGATTGTCGGACACAGGTTAGGAATCGGTTTAGTGTAGGGAAAATGTTTTTGTTCTATTTCAAATCAGCCTTACAGATGACCTATTGTATAATTTACAATCAAATTGGCCTTCGCCAGGCCATTGTAATCGAATGAGCAGCTTGCTGTATATATATATAATACGGCTATAACGTCTATAGTAGGCTGGTGGTGGTCGAGGCCAAGTTATGTAATTTTGATATCATGTTGAAAAAAATGATTTTGACCTCTAATATAGCCTTACATTGTATAATTAGGAATTCAATCATGTTAATGCACAGTTGTTCATCAGATATTAACAGCGATGCGCCACACATCTGCATATTTTTACATCCGGAGGACAGCTTCAGCTGCCCGAATGGCATAAAAATATGCAGACACGTTGGATGCAGAGTTTAGATGCTTCCTGCAATGCAATGAGTGTATATACGCAGCACAGAAGTTGCATGTGTGCGTGCTTCCGTCTTGTGTTGCGTATACGCTATTTTAAATTGTGGATTTATCACCGTTTAACAATGGTCAGCTCCTGTACTGAGGTGGCTCCTGTACTAAGGTATAGGAAAAGTTTTTTAATCGTCAATTACACAATCGGTTATGATGTGGACGCAAGCTGTTGTTTAATGTGTAATTATGACAATGCTATGCATTTGTCATCTATTAATAGGAATTCCCCACTAATGACGACAGAATGATGGAGAATCATCATCATCATAAAATGATCGTCAAAAACAACAGATGAACAGGTGAACTTGTTGTCATCATGAGATGAAGTTTGTCACTTGAAATTTAAAATTGAGAGTTGGAATCATATTGTGCAAGTTGTACACTGAGACTTTCCCTGTTGTCTAGTTGCAAGTTTGAGAGAGTACAGTGGCATAGCACGCAAAAGGCTTATGTGGTTGTGGTTTCGAATCCCTGCAGCACCAACATGTTGTGCACTGGGGCAAGGTGCTTCACCTGACTTGCCTAACCCCACCCAGGTGTCATGGGAAGTTGTTAGGAGATAATTACAATCCAAGTGTTGAGAGGAGCTCCTTGTTGAAGCAAAATGATTGTGATATATCAATGGTATTAAAATTGCACAGTGATGCAGTATAGTAAAGAGGAGATGAGAGTTACTTCCCAGTTTTGAGGTTGATATCATATGCCTTGGCATAATTCTTGGTGTGAATCTTACCCCCTATTACCCCTTTTTATGCATATTTTGCCAAATGAATTCCATTTGTCCATGCTTTATTTACCAAAAAGAAAAAAGTCCATGCAGTCATGATACGTGTCTACATAAATATAGGAGTATTGATTTTGCCCTTTCCTGACGTAAACAGAGCAAGGACACACAATTTTTTTTAGAAATCATATTTATTTACAATATATTGTGCCTTCAATCGTTTAAATTTTGATTGTGTCAAAAACAAACATAGGCCACCCCTTAAGCAGCTGGTGTGATACAAATGAGATAATATATTAACAAAACCCATAGCTGCTAATTATTTCATTTCTGCACAAAACAAGGAAACTCTTTACGTGTCCTTTCCGGAGGAGAAGTTTAAATCCAGTTATTTGTTTTTCATTACAGTTGTCAAAATGCTGAGTAGGTATCTTACACTTCCCACAATGCATTTCTTCCATTTCATTTTTCTGTACTGATTTGCTATCTATTGTGATAGTGACAAAAAGTACCTCATTGAACCAGAGGATGATTTAAGCACTTTCCAGCACTCCACTGGGGTCAACTTGCGGTTAGCAGCTGTGTGAGTGAACATGACACCACTGCCCGGGACCACTGCATAAACGTGATATATTTACAATAAAAACACATTCAAAATGTCAGTCGATTTCACATTTTATGTTATCTACAGAAGGTGTGAATTATCCTTCATGCATACATCACTTTAGATCTGAAATCGACCAAGTAATAATGACACACGGGCAATTCTAAAACAACATCTTTTGCACAGACTTCAATGGGATTTGAGAAGTTAAGTGGCAGTTGAAACTCGCGTGATAACACTTTTACAGTGCATGATGGGGCTTCCTTAAATCATCCTCTGTCATTGAACAGAGCAAATCCAGATCTTGCAAAATATGTTTATTGTTTGACTATCAACCCATGTTTAGCCAGTCTATTCTCAACATGAAAACAAAGTGAACCGGTACAAAGTAATAGAAATGTCATTTGATGTAATGAGGTGATGTATCATGTTGCAAAGGATTCTGGGAAGGGTAAGATATCTACTCTGTTCAAAATGTAGATGAAGAGATTTTAGAGGACCTCTTCCAATCAAGTCTTTGTCACCATAACATACCACCTTCTGCAAATAGCGTTTGTGTGCATCTCTATTGTCTAACCGTCAGGTGTGCTGCTGGTAAACTGTGTAACGGCCAAGTAAAATATAAATATATTGTCTTTGTTTAGCAGGTGTCCTCACTAAGGATACTCGATATGCTCATCTCTCAGTGCACAGTTGTATGACCCCAATATGATTGCACATGCATAGAATGACCTGAATGTTTTGGGTACACAAACTCGTATTCAGTAACATGAGATCAAATTTTGAGCTATGATTGTTGAATGCGGGTCAATGTACTATCAATTATCATTAGCAATGAAACCATTTTGGTGTGTCTAGCAACTCGAGAACAGTTGGTTTTGTTACTTCCGTTAGCTAAGGACACGGTGGCGCAGTGGTTACAGCCTTGGACTCATAATCTGTGAGCTTGCTCAACGTGCGTGGGTTCGAGTCCCCATCCAACCACCATGTTGCGCCCTTGGGCAAGTCGCTTTGCCTCACTTGCCCCATGTGCAATAGGAAGCTGTTAGGGGTAGTCACAGTCGCCGGCGCCATTTGTAGGCAGCAAACGTGGTTTCGACATATTCTAATGATAGTGGAATAAATGTAAAGCACTTTGAGGTTGTTTACAGCATAAAGCGCTATATAAATATCTGCATTTTATTTTTTTATTTCTGTTTTTTATTTGATAGTATTTGTGACACGATCTGGTCCATGGGTGCAAAAGGCGGCAAATATGAAATTGAGATAAAGAAGGCAAAAATGCTCATCACAAATTTTAGAACCAAGTATGCTATACCATTGGTTTTTTCAGTAAAATGCCTCCTTTTACCCAAGCATGGAGCAGATTGGGTCACATTTGTAATATTCTTTAATTAAACAGGACTGACACAAATCATTAATTTTGTTATGTTGAAAATTGCATGGATAGGTGAGCAAAAAGCTGTGTATAAAGCAATCATGCTGTTGAATAACGTTACCCAATCAAGCTAATGGACACGGAGATGTGGCTTTGTTGCACTGAGTCTTTGAAATTTGTAATTCAGTTTTTTTGCTGCTTTTGCGACTTGACACGTGTGTGAACATTGGGAGTAGTTCAATTGACGCCCAACAAATTCTGTGACTCCCTGTCTTTTTTAGGGTGAACTTGTACTTTGCTTAGGGAAAGGCTCAACCATGCAATCAATCATTAACAAAAATGTTTGATGATATTTTTTCAATCAAAAAATGTGATATGAAATGCAAAGAAAACCTGTGTTTCACTGTACTTGGAATCATTTGGCCAGAAATTATCACAAAATATGTAGGTAAGGAATTCAGAAACTTTTAATAATGTTAAGAAATGTTTCAGTTTCATAATATTTTCAAAACAGTACTCTTGGTGTTGTGAAATACGAACAAAACTTATCACTCTGCATTCCGCAATATCTGTCTGTCAGTTCACACTGAGTAATCAATTGGTGTATCTAATTCTGATCAGTGTGTACTATCTTCAGACTTTGCTCGCTGCATGTAATTTTGTTTACGCAATGACACCATATGACACGTGGGGTGAAATAATGAAATCTGCTGTTTTAATGCTGCTAGAAATAGCGCAAAGGTATTGGTGTGATATTACATGAGATATTGACAGTTGACAGTCATCAGCAAAAATTCTGGTGAATTGTTTTTATTTCTTCCGAGTGTGGATTGATAACTTTTGAAAAGATTACCTGTGTTGGTAAGCGATAAGGAGCATCTAGGTTGAAATCAAGTGGAAAATTTATTATAACCTCATGATTGCAATGGATACTAGATCTGGTTACAGATCTGGACCTAGCCGGAGCCGGAAATGCCAGTAGTAAAGTTGATGGACATCTCATACCAATAATGGTGCATCACTGTAGCATGTAGGGGCTTTATCCGTCTTCCATAGGCTGAGATATAGCTACTTTTTCGTAATTTTAAACATTTTTTGCAAATTTGACGTTTTGACCTCCTTAATGACCTTTGACCCCAATACAAAAAATACCTAACATACACCACGAAAATGCATTGTTACAGTTTAAATAAAAAAAATCTGCTATGCTTAATTATGGAGATAAAAATTCTTGAAGTTATTTAGCTTAAAACCGGAAATGACGTCTAAATGACCTTTGACCAAAAAAAATAAAAATACCATGCACACATCGGGTAACACTAATGCATATATGAAGTTTATGCAACTCTGGTCTGGTTACGTTTTGAGATAAAAAAAAAAGAACATATTTGATGATTTTTTTTTTTTTTTCTGGAAGCGACCCCTTAATGACCTTTGACCCCAATACTGTAGACACCCCAAAGACCCTGGTTGGTAACAATGCATGTGTGCTAATGACAGCACTCTGCTATGTAATTTGTAAAAACAGTGATTTTTGAATATTTTTAGCTTTCAGACCGAAATGACCCCTTCATGACCTTTGACCCAAATTCTGTGAATAATTTATTGGCACTGGATATAGCCGATGCATATGTGCAAGTGACGTCATTGTAGGATGTAACATGTAGGAGAAGAAGCATTTTGAAGATATTTGGTTTTATACCGAAATGACCCTTAATGACCTTTGACCCCAAATTTGTGAATATCCTATAGACACTGGATATAGCCGATGCATATGTGCAAGTGACGCCATTGTAGGATGTAACATGTAGGAGAAGAAGCATTTTGAAATTTGCTGCCAGAAGAAAGAAGAAGAAGAAGAAGAAAGATCCGATAGCATCACAAGACCTAGCCGGTGTCCCGGCTAGGTAATTATGGTAATATTTTTGTGCATAAGTGTTTTTTAATTAAGTTATTTGCAATTGTTTCTAGACATACATTGCATATGGACAGGTATCAAGATAGACATTATTACATAAACCTCAGGAGCTGTCTTTTGAAAATTGGGATAAGAACTGTACATGTAGAATGCTCTTCTGGTCTCTTCAAGAGGAGCTTTTAAGAGCTGTTTGCACCCATGGCCATTAAAATGTAAATAATTTAAGGAGTCATTAAGAGGAGCTGTAAATCGCTCTTGCAAATGAAACTTAAGAAGAGCTGTAGAGGAGTGATGGCTCTTGCTCCTCTGATAAAAGGCATTCCCTGAAACCTCTACATGTGACATAATTGCAATTATTAACTATCACTTGAAGTATTTGTTGAGAAATAAAACAAATTCAAATAATAATAAACACTTCAGCATTATCATGCAACCACTTAAATAACCCCTCTACTGGGAGATAAAATCCAATTTCCCTGAAAGATCACATCATCTCCCACAATCATGCATTGCTTTATTTTGGGAAGCAAAATTTTCCTCCAAATGCAAACATGTAATGAAAAGGAGCTTCTTTGGGTCCCCACTTTTTCCCAACCCTTAATACCTTTTGTCCGATTTGCTTCAAATTAAAGGCATTATTGATCAGTGTACTTTGCCCTACTTAATTAAACTGTTTAATACATGATTGGCTAAAATGCCTTATCATCCTCATGATCCGCCTTAAGACTTGGATAAGACCTCTACTGAATGAGGCCAGTGTCCTTTTTAAAGGGAATTTTTATCCAACCCTGATTTCCCCATATTTGGATCAAATGTCTAGAACTACTTTTATATACAGATAATATGTTTCACTTTTGACATTTAGATCCAAACACTGATCTTCTAAATCCCATGTTTACCCATCAATTCTCATAGCCCAAACACACATCTGTCATGTTGCCTCTTGTAGCAATTCTTCAACTGCCTACAAACCATGTAAAATCCCTAATTCAGTGGGCTCTGATTCTTTGATCTCTTTGTAGGGCAACATAAGAAAGTAGTCAACTGAAAGATGACCAATTTTCTCCAGCTTCCTTTGATAAATTTTGTTTGCCGCCAAAATATGAATCCCATTGACATGATTCACAGAGTTGCACGGTCTGTAATGCTTGGCATTTGAGAGCAGAGTGAGTTCTTCCAGAGATGAGACCATTTTCTTGAAACTGCAAAGTATGCTCTGACAGTTTTGTGGAAGGGAGCCACCATTTGTTTGTGACTTCCTATGCCACAGAGAAAATCTAGGTGGTTAAACCAGGGAAGTGTAACATGCCACTTACATTACAAAGTCTGATTGGGAATGGCTAATAAATAGAAGGAAGAATAAAATTAATGAGGTCTTTCTGACCTGGGCTTTCTGAGTAGAGTAAAGCTTGATGTATACTCCACTTTGCACGAAGATGTGATGAAAAAATAATTTGCAGCTTTTGGGAAGGCATCAGGGCGGATCCAGGAATTTTCAATAAAGGGGGCGCCAAGCCACCGCCACCGCCGCCGCGGCTCGGCGCCCACACAAAGTCAGGCGCCACTCTGCAAAAATACACAGAGTCAGGCGCCGATCTGCACAAAATAGAGGCGCGCGCCGCGTGCGCCCCCTCTAAATCCGCCACTGGGCATTGATATATAGGCCATACTTACATTAAAATATTGCAGAGTATCACAAAGAATTGTTGCCCTCCCTGTGCTTTCTGGTAGAAACTACGCTGGCCTACTCCCCCAAAGTTCAACCAAATCCAACTCTCAACGAAGCGAAGAAGCCTGCTCCGAAGGAAAGTCTTTCGCAGAAGTCGTAAAATTTTGGCTCAAAACCTATGCGAAAAAGGCATGGTTGAACTAATTGTTAACCATGGTCAACCATGGTTCAACCATGGGTTTTGACCATGGTCAAACCATGGTCAACCATGCTTTTGAAAAATGGCACCACGGCCAGAGACCATGGTCAACCATGGTTAACCTTTTGACCATGGTCTATCTAAAGTGACCATGGTCAACCATGGTTAAAACTTAGCATGTTTGACCATGGTTGAACCATTGTCAACCATAGTTCAACAACCAGGGTTTTGACCATGGTCAACCATGTTTTTGACCATGGTCAACCATGTTTTTGACCATGGTCAACCATGTTTTTGAAAAATGGCACCACGTCCAGAGACCATGGTCAACCATGGTCTATCTAAAGTGACCATGGTCAACCATGGTCAAAAATTTGCATGTTTGACCATGGTTAAGAAACAATAACAATCAAGGAAGAAACAATAGAAAGAAACAATAGCAATCAAGCTTAAACTTTAAATTAGCACCCGATAGAGGGCAGGGCCTGAAGAATGAGGGAAATTATGGGGTAAATATTTAACAGAATAAACTGCATAATCATATTATTTAGATTTATTCTGTTAAAATCTTATTTTAACTTATCAAATTACTAGTTTTTATATTCTATGGTGTCAAATATTTATTCACAACGTTGTAAATACGCATTAAATACGATTAATAACAACAGAGGGCGCTTTTTCTCATTCACTACCCAGAGTCAACCATGGTCAGGTGAGGTGATGACCATGGCTGACAATGCTCAGCCATGCTAAAGCATGGTCGACCATGGTATACTTAAAAGTGACCATGGTCAACCATGGTCAGGTGAGGTGATGACCATGGCTGACCATGCTCAGCCATGCTAAAGCATGGTTGACCATGGTATACTTGAAGTAACCATGGTCAACCATGGTCAGGTGAGGTGATGACCATGGCTGACCATGCTCACACATGCTAAAGCATGGTTGACCATGGTATACTTGAAGTGACCATGGTCAGGTGAGGTGATGACCATGGCTGACCATGCTCACCCATGCTAAAGCATGATTGACCATGGTATACTTGAAGTGACCATGGTCAACCATGGTCAAGTGAGGTGATGAACATGGCTGACCATGCTCACCCATGATAAAGCATGGTTGACCATGGTATACTTAAAAGTGACCATGGTCAACCATGGTCAAGTGAGGTGAAGACCATGGCTGACCATGCTCGGCCATGCTAAAGCATGGTCGACCATGGTATACCATGGTGACCATGGCAACCATGGTTGACCATGGTCAAGCCACCATGGCTGATCATCGCTGACCATAGTTAACCATGGTCAACCATGTTTTGACCATGGTTGACCATTTCGCCTAGGATTTCTTCGCTGCCTGGGAAATTGCGGCCGCGAAGTGGAGTATACATCGAGCTTAAGCTTGAAAAATAAAATAAGTTTTTTTAAAGTTTGCAGAAGGGTCCAATAAATCAACTAACTGATGGGTCTCTGTCTACTTCAACACAGATCAGTCGGAAATGAGTGACCTCCTTTTCAAGTAAAGATTTATCCGCCAGACATTTTGATATTTTGGTTGGAATTCCCAGCTCTGAATCATTGCCAATGCCGGAAATCATGTTATTTTTTTCTTGAGAACCATTTTTGTTGGTCTTTTGTTTTTATGAAATTAAATAATTGGATAATTTTATGGTTGATTGCATTTAAAATTGACAACAAGACCACCTGTATTCATACATATATCAGATATGTAATTGTGACACAGGCCATAACAAAGTATGAGTTGTTTGCTGTGCAAATTAAACAAAACAAAAAAACATGTTTAAGGTAGTGTCAGAGGCTAAAATGACCCTAATTAAAATATCACCAAAAGCTTGAAAATTTGGCAAAAATGTGATAAATTTTTTACAAACATATTTGAAAATGTTCTAGATTTTTTCAAAAATTTTCAAAGTCAATAAATTTTAGCCCCCAAATGACTGATTTTACATGATTTTAGCAAAAAGTAAAGAGAAAATTGTCCCAAAACACAAAATCTGGGTCAGCCGGGCCTGTAAAACGGGGTGTTTTTTTTCTGTGGCCTTGCCATTCTTTTTCATATAAAAGGTGACTATATGCTCAAAGACCCCTCAAAATTGGATTTCAGTTCCTGAGATGGGACCATTTTTACAATATTTTGAGTATATTTCTGGCCATAACTTAAAATTTAGGTTTTTTTTCTCAATATAGCACTAGTTTTTGCTTGATTTCATTAGGTAATGCAGCAAATTATCAAAAGTCAAAAACAAAAAGGTAAATTGCATAGATGACGTATCATTCAATCATAAATATGTTTGTTTTGGACTGGTGGAGCATTTAATTGATGTATACATTTTACTGTTTGTATGATCAGTTCCGGCTGTGTTCTGAGGTGGAGCATAAAACTGGACTTTAATTACACGGATTATGGAAGGATCAACATAAATAATCATGTGTTTATTTGTTTATCATTTGTTCTATTTCCGTACGCATAATATACACCCCAAAAAAAATCCCGGCTTCAATCATGTGAAATTATGGTATGTTTTCCTCCTTTTGCAAGGGTAAATGCGGGGACAAAGAAGTGCACATTGTATGTACAACAATTGACCAATGACCCTTGCCCTTCCTCCAGCCACACCAACCTAGTACCTTTCTAGCACAAAATAACCAAGATTTTGTATAATCCTTTTTTACCATAAAAATGCTTAATTTCATATACTTCCAAGTTCACACCTTCTTTACACAAAAGAGAAACTTACTTTGTTTATGCTATTGGGTATTATGATGATCTTTTCTAAGTCTCCCACTGGGACAAATCTATCAAAATACTAAACCATCACACCAACCCATTTCACAACAAATAAAAATCACATTTTCAAAGCAATTTTTTTTTGTAGACTCCAGCAGATGTTATTTAAAGAAAATGACTCAAAAAAATTTGCGCTCTGCACCAAGTGCATTAGCGGATTTATTGAAATGAAATGTAGTCCCCAGGGGTTAGGGTGAGACCGGGGTTAAGGGGGTCAATGGTACACTTTGGGCCAATGGGCATGTGATGGGATGAGAAGTGGTTGACCCCATCCAGTTTAGTATGTGATGGAATCATAAGTGGTGGTTGGTGGTTTCTACAGAAACAGGCCAAGTGCATGTTCTTAGCATAAGGATCCTATGTCACTGAAAGAAATCATGTTTCCTGATCCTGTGTATGTGACAAAAAATGTTCTCATTGTATGGAGGTAGACTTAATGCGGTGACGTGTATTATAATGCCGCAAAACATAAGATTACATTAAGATTCTGGCATATTTACTTAGGGAATAGACATGTGTGATGGATATAGGCTGTGGGCTAGAACATTAGATAAAGGCCCTTTCAATGATTTCACAGGAACATTAAAAAAAAATGGAAATTTGTCAGAGTTGCTTAGAAATAAAGAATAAGTCTACAGAATTTCATTAAACCACTTTTCCCTGAATACATCGACAAATTAGTCAAAAACAGAAGTTTTAGAAAGGTTTTCTACTTCAACTCAGATCGACTCGAGAAAATCGAGATTTTCGTGACAGTGCGCCACCAATCGACTGGAAAAACTTCCTAGTCCAGTGTTTCTAACACGGGGAAGTAGAGTCTAAATTGATTTAAAACAGACGCTTAATTTTTGTAGTAGAAAACAAAATAAGCAATTAAAGGTCACCGAGGCAATTCAGGCAAACTAACGGTCAATTCAAATATGAAAAACAGTTAAAATTGTGTATTTTGTTTAAAATAGTAGCTACTGATGTAATAAGTAGTAGAAACAATACGCAACGCAGCGTGTTGGTACGTGGAGAGTGAGCTTCTTTCGATCTCGAGTCGGACTTTTTGTACTGTAAGTATCAAAAGTCCAGAATCATGCAAATGCTTTATTTTGTCTAAAATTCACGGCTTTCGACCGAACCACTAGCAGGCTATGTTAGCACATCTATGCCAATTACAAAGGTACCAAAATCTGAATTTTGATGACTTTTACGATCGTCGGATGAGCAAATCACTGAATGGGCCTTTAACATTCAGATTCATAAATATGACATTCATGTTCAGGATTGAACTTGGTTAGGGCAGGGATTTGCTAATATATTTGCTAGCGTGCAGGCCCATAGCGGGGGTGGAGGGTGCAGTGGGGACGATAAAAAACAAAAAAAAATCTGCAAAAGGTCTACTTTGTCTGTAAAAATCGCAAAATTAAGCCAAAAATGTCAACATTTTTGATAAACATACCCCAAATTATCAACTTTCTGCAGCCCCACAAAAAATTCTGGCTACGGGCCAGCTTAGCTTATGTGCATGGATGGCCAAACAAATTACAAAGATATGCTAATCAGGCCCGTAAGCAGGTTTTTTTTTGGGGGAGGGGGAGTGGTGCTGATTTTGAAAAAGTTGAGTTTTTTCCAAGGGGGGTGGATTTTGTGAAAAGTGGACTTTCTTCCCAAAAATTAAGACCTTTTTTGTTCGCTATGATTGCAAATTGTGATTTTTTGGAACTTTTTGTATAGGCCTACTTTTACAAATTTGAGGGAGTGCCGCCGCACCCCCTTTCCGATGTAATGGGCCAGCTTTTTGAGGATAAAATCCAAATACACTTTGTTTTGCTTTGTTTACTTTATGCTCAAGGGCTGACCACCATTGGTCTGTGAGACCACTTCCCTGGTGAGACGGATCTGACCGGGACCTATCCCAACGATTTGCATAAAATTCAGGTTTAAAATGAAATTAATGCTTATATGGTACTGGCCCAGAAGATGACCTACTATCAGCATATTTATGTCAATGAACTTGAAACATTTAATAATAATATAATTTCAGTTTTTCTATACTTAGTCTGGACAGAATGAAAACATTGCAATCACCAGGCTCAGTTTATATTAAAGCCAAGAAGATTTATGAAGAGGATATCCAAATGTTTCCTCCTAGTCGCTGAGGAAATTAAACTAATCTTTTTCACAACTTTTACCGAACATAAGAATATTTCAGTCCAACTCTGGCTGGTCATAATCCAGATACATGTGTATGAGTTCAATATCTTGATGAGATTTATACACATCACTTCGGCAACCAAAGGGATTCTCAGTCTTACAAGAGTAGGATGTTTTTTGCTCCAGGGGGTTTCGCCAGTTGAGCGAATATACTAGTATGCGAACCCCACATGGGTCTGCCTGCCTACCTAGTATAAGCTCAATGCAGTGATGTTTAGACCGATATACTACCAATACTTGACAGTCACTGTCTAACTGCATTAGCAAGAACAATTCTGGATTCCTCACAAGTTCAAAACGACTATTTGTGTTCACAAACTGATACTATCTGTCCATCGTATAAGACTATTACCGTAAGGCAGCGTATTGAATGAACAGTCAAGAATAAGCTCCGCCACCCGCTGTTTCGGATCCCTCACTGTCTCCCAAAACATCAAAAGCGTTATGGCGTATACTTAAGACTGTCCTTTTCACACAACGCAGACAAAGTAAGGCCAACTTGCCTACAAATGGTCAAATTTTGGCAAGAAATATCTCTGTGTAATCCTATGCAAGTCCCACATCACATCCATCACATCGATATCGGCGATCGTATTTTTTTTTACTGAAGTTAGGCTAGGCTGGTTACCACCAGCGTCATGCGCGTGACGTGACACAGCTAAAATAATCAACCTGAAATCGGGGATCATTAAAACGTCAACAATTTCAAAATACGTAATGACAGTAAACTTAATGGCGAAAGCGGTCCCAATTTTGAGCCATACAAGTTTACGTGGTGAACTAGCTTTATTTAAGCCATCTTGCAATGGTAATAATTCTGATGTATTTAATGCAGGAATATACACACCCAGTTTTTGCCCACTTTGTACATAAATTTTAAATTTACACCCCCAGTTTTTTAATTTTTCATACCCAAACCTTCTGATCCTGCCTAAGACCCTGCCTAGCATGGAGGACAGGCCTAGGCAAAATAAAAGCTTTTTTTCTAATAATTTCTCCATAAGCGTCATTTATGTCAACAAATTGTTCGCAAATCCACAGCAGGGTTGCAAATATACCATATGTCACTCGGAGTGCGACAATTTGTACAGATAAATTTATCACAGGTATTTTTCTATTAATTTGGCCATTCGTCTGCATATTACCAAAAATAATGCATTTTGGGCGTGCACCGCTTTCTCCACGAACGTTATTTATGTCGACAAATTGTTCGCAAATCCACCACAGGGTTGCAAATATACCATACGTCACTCGGAGTGCGACAATGTGTACAGATAAATTTATCACAGGTATTTTTCTATTAATTTGACCATTCGTGTGCATATTACCAAATAAGATAACCCATTTTGGCCCACCGTTTCACCGCGAACGACATTTATTGCGACAAATTGTTCGCAAATCCACCGGTTAGTTTTAAGAATATAATACATGGCATAAAATGTGACAATTTATCAAAATAAATTGATAATGAACGCTTTTGTGGATATTTGCCAATACAATTATACATCTGACATGTATATGAATTATGATTATGTCTTCAGGCTGTCTTCAGTCAGTAGGAATTCAGATGAGTACATGCAGCTGAGACTAGTCAATGCTAGTCTCAGGTTGTAGTAAGCTACAAATTTCAAATGTAGGATTTGTTCTCATTGCTTACCTGTGTTTCACATCATATTTTGTGGTCAAAATGATTACAAATGTGTAATTTGCAGTCATTTCCGACGGCTAGTAAGGATTTGAATGCACACTAAACCCCGGGCCGTGACACTCGTATTCAATCCCTGTATAAAAGTGAACGGCAGTTGACACATCGTAAGTTTGAGTGACAGTTGCTAGGCATTTTAAATACAAGATGGCGGATGTCGATCGAGTACGTGCTATTTTATCAGCAAAAAATACAGCTGATTTAGCCAAATTCAACATGGGGTCATCGGTTATAATATTTTCCTAGCATATTGAGCTAACACCACAGCTACATGGTTTTTCACAATATACTAGTAATAAAATAAAGAAAATCAGTACGCTTAAGACGAATATTACCAGGGAAGGGCAAATTGCACTTCCCTGATATTACCTAGGGAGATCGGGGAAAGTGGAACATATTTTTGTCCAGCCCAAACAGGATTACGAGCAAGCAAGGCAAAACGTAAGGTTTACAAGATATATATTTGGTGCATACGCACCAATATGAACTCGCGCCAATCAACCTTTTTGTTCCTTATGACCGGAGGAAAAGTTCGACATATCGCACGACTCTTTAGGATATTTGATTAAAAAGATACAGAGTTAAGTGCACAAAGTACAATAAGTGACTATATCTCATTAACCAATGATCGTACAGATACTGCGACCACTGAATTTTTGTTCCTTATGACCAGACGAAAAGTTTGACATATCGCATGACTCTCTAGAATATTTGGTTAAAAAGATAGAGGGTTAAATGCACAAAATTGGAAAAGTGTAACAGCTCTATCTCATTAACCAATGATCCTACAGATATGCCACCGCTGACTTATTTGTTCCTTATGGCCAGAGAAAAAGTTTGACATATCGCACGACTCTGTGGGATATTTGGTTAAAAGATAGAGGTTAAGTACACAAAGTAGAAAAAAGTGACTATATCTCATTAACCAATGATCCTACAGAGATGTGACCACTGACTTTTTTGTTCCTTATGACCAGAGGAAAAGTTTGACATATCGCACGACTCTGTGGGATATTTGGTTAAAAAGATAGAGGGTTAAGTACACAAAGTACAAAAAGTGACTATATCTCATTAACCAATGATCCTACAGAGATGTGACCACTGACTTTTTGTTCCTTATGACCAGAGGAAAAGTTTGACATATCGCACGACTCTGTGGGATATTTGGTTAAAAAGATAGAGGGCTAAATGCACAAAGTAGAAAAAAGTGACTATATCTCATAAACCAATGATCCTACAGAAATGCGACCACTGACTTTTTTGTTCCTTATGACCAGAGGAAAAGTTTGACATATCGCACGACTCTGTGGTATATTTGGTTAAAAGATAGAGGGTTAAATGCACAAAGTAGAAAAAGTGACTATATCTCGTTAACCAATGATCCTACAGATATGCGACCACTGACTTTTTTTGTTCCTTATGACCAGAGGAAAAGTATGACATATCGCACGACTCTGTGGTATATTTGGTTAAAAAGATAGAGGGCTAAATGCACAAAGTAGAAAAAAGTGACTATATCTCATAAACCAATGATCCTACAGAAATGCGACCACTGACTTTTTTGTTCCTTATGACCAGAGGAAAAGTTTGACATATCGCTTACGACTCTGTGGTATATTTGGTTAAAAAGATAGAGGGTTAAATGCACAAAGTAGAAAAAGTGACTATATCTCGTTAACCAATGATCCTACAGATATGCGACCACTGACTTTTTTGTTCCTTATGACCAGAGGAAAAGTATGACATATCGCACGACTCTGTGGTATATTTGGTTAACAAGATAGAGGGTTAAATGCACAAAGTAGAAAAAAATGACTATATCTCATCAACCAATGATCCTACAGAGATGTGACCACTGACTTTTTTGTTCTTTATGACCAGAGGAAAAGTTTGACATATCGCACGACTCTGTGGGATATTTGGTTAAAAAGATAGAGGGTTAAGTACACAAAGTACAAAAAGGATGCAGCCAAAGATAGGAGCTTGTAGTCACCTGCTCCGCAGCCGACTGATGATTCCGCTTTGCCCGTGTTCCACTTTGCCCCGATCTCCCTAAATATTCGTCTCAGGCTGAACTATTTAGCTACCGTTCACAAAAAATTCGACATTTTTGTAAGACGGGGTGCAGGCCCTTTAAATATCCCTAAAATCCTTCACAGATACCTTATTTCAGATTAACTTCTTTAAAACAATAAAAACTTTACACATTCAAAGCTTTATATTCTTTTCAAAGTCCAGAATCAAGTCAAACATTTTTATAATCACTCTTCAAGGCAAACATTTTACTACAACCCAGATAAAGAATTTATGACCGTCCCTGTCATTTTTTTTTTTTTCTAATGCATAATTCATTAGCCCGAAATGCAGACTCATTGAGCATTTTGTACTGTAAGAACTTCGTGGCAACATGGAAAACGTAGCCCAAATGTACTTGACAGAATGATTTGTCATGGCAATGCGGCCATTATTTCGCCCAATAGTCGTGTTTCATGTTCCAATTCGAATACATACTGCTTTCGGCAGAAAAAATTTGCGCTCTGCACCAAGTGCATTAGCGGATTTATTGAAATGAAATGTAGTCCCCAGGGGTTAGGGTGAGACCGGGGTTAAGGGGGTCAATGGTACACTTTGGGCCAATGGGCATGTGATGGGATGAGAAGTGGTTGACCCCATCCAGTTTAGTATGTGATGGAATCATAAGTGGTGGTTGGTGGTTTCTACAGAAACAGGCCAAGTGCATGTTCTTAGCATAAGGATCCTATGTCACTGAAAGAAATCATGTTTCCTGATCCTGTGTATGTGACAAAAATGTTCTCATTGTATGGAGGTAGACTTAATGCGGTGGACGTGTATTATAATGCCATAAAACATAAGATTACATTAAGATTCTGGCATATTTACTTAGGGAATAGACATGTGTGATGGATATAGGCTGTGGGCTAGAACATTAGATAAAGGCCCTTTCAATGATTTCACAGGAACAAAAAAAAAATGGAAATTTGTCAGAGTTGCTTAGAAATAAAGAATAAGTCTACAGAATTTCATTAAACCACTTTTCCCCCTGAATACATCGACAAATTAGTCAAAAAACAGAAGTTTTAGAAAGGTTTTCTACTTCAACTCAGATCGACTCGAGAAAATCGAGATTTTCGTGACAGTGCGCCACCAATCGACTGGAAAAACTTCCTAGTCCAGTGTTTCTAACACGGGGAAGTAGAGTCTAAATTGATTTAAAACAGACGCTTAATTTTTGTAGTAGAAAACAAAATAAGCAATTAAAGGTCACCGAGGCAATTCAGGCAAACTAACGGTCAATTCAAATATGAAAAACAGTTAAAATTGTGTATTTTGTTTAAAATAGTAGCTACTGATGTAATAAGTAGTAGAAACAATACGCAACGCGTGTTGGTACGTGGAGAGTGAGCTTCTTTCGATCTCGAGTCGGACTTTTTGTACTGTAAGTATCAAAAGTCCAGAATCATGCAAATGCTTTATTTTGTCTAAAATTCACGGCTTTCGACCGAACCACTAGCAGGCTATGTTAGCACATCTATGCCAATTACAAAGGTACCAAAATCTGAATTTTGATGACTTTTACGATCGTCCGGATGAGCAAATCACTGAATGGGCCTTTAACATTCAGATTCATAAATATGACATTCATGTTCAGGATTGAACTTGGTTAGGGCAGGGATTTGCTAATATATTTGCTAGCGTGCAGGCCCATAGCGGGGGTGGAGGGTGCAGTGGGGACGATACATCCCCAAAAAAAATCTGCAAAAGGTCTACTTTGTCTGTAAAAATCGCAAAATTAAGCCAAAAATGTCAACATTTTTGATAAACATACCCCAAATTATCAACTTTCTGCAGCCCCACAAAAAATTCTGGCTACGGGCCAGCTTGCGGTGCATGGATGGCCAAACAAATTACAAAGATATGCTAATCAGGCCCGTAAGCAGTTTTTTTTTGGGGGGGGGGAGTGGTGCTGATTTTGAAAAAGTTGAGTTTTTTCCAAGGGGGGTGGATTTTGTGAAAAGTGGACTTTCTTCCCAAAAATTAAGACCTTTTTTGTTCGCTATGATTGCAAATTGTGATTTTTTGGAACTTTTTGTATAGGCCTACTTTTACAAATTTGAGGGGAGTGCCGCCCGCACCCCCTTTCCCGTGTACTGGCCAGCTTTTTGAGGGATAAAATCCAAATACACTTTGTTTTGCTTTGTTTACTTTATGCTCAAGGGCTGACCACCATTGGTCTGTGAGACCACTTCCCTGGTGAGACGGATCTGACCGGGGACCTATCCCAACGATTTGCATAAAATTCAGGTTTAAAATGAAATTAATGCTTATATGGTACTGGCCCAGAAGATGACCTACTATCAGCATATTTATGTCAATGAACTTGAAACATTTAATAATAATATAATTTCAGTTTTTCTATACTTAGTCTGGACAGAATGAAAACATTGCAATCACCAGGCTCAGTTTATATTAAAGCCAAGAAGATTTATGAAGAGGATATCCAAATGTTTCCTCCTAGTCGCTGAGGAAATTAAACTAATCTTTTTCACAACTTTTACCGAACATAAGAATATTTCAGTCCAACTCTGGCTGGTCATAATCCAGATACATGTGTATGAGTTCAATATCTTGATGAGATTTATACACATCACTTGGCAACCAAAGGGATTCTCAGTCTTACAAGAGTAGGATGTTTTTTGCTCCAGGGGTTTAGCCAGTTGAGCGAATATACTAGTATGCTGAACCCCACATGGGTCTGCCTGCCTACCTAGTATAAGCTCAATGCAGTGATGTTTAGACCGATATACTACCAATACTTGACAGTCACTGTCTAACTGCATTAGCAAGAACAATTCTGGATTCCTCACAAGTTCAAAACGACTATTTGTGTGTGTATTCTGGAAATCTACGCTTCAGTATGTGTTTGTACAAACTTTGTATGAAACAAATCTAGTTTGCTTGAGTTTCTAATGCCTACCGATTCGGAAAGTTGATGTTTACATTATTTTGATGTGTTTTATTTGATTTGATGGTTGTGGATTTGTATATTGAGGAGTCACATTGCCACGATGCCGGAATTAACAGCATGTGAATTGGTATCATTAGGGTTTGTAAGAAAGAGAGTGGCTGAAGTACAGATGCGAATGACTTCACAGTATAGGTATGTAGTCACAAATCGTAGCTTTTATAAACAATGTATAATAAACATGTAGACCGAGAAGAATTTGTTTCCACAAGATTTTATTTCTACTAGAGCTAATTAATATAGAGGCAACATACATTGTCATTTTGATCAATGTATACAAGTAAATTTTTTCTGTTTTCGGTTAAAATAATTTTACTTCCATATACATGTAATAACATCAAACACACAAAATATATTATTATGGAGGTAATGCAGTAGTGTGAGGCTTCAAAGTCAAGTTTTCCTCCCCATTTGTCAATTTTTTTCTCTCCATGTTTAGTCATTTCAAGGACACTTTACTCTTTCCTGTCCTCATTTTACCCCCTGAAAATTTTATGTGGGAGGTGCAGTTTGCCCCCCGGCTTTCCCTGGCTACATTACTGATCTAAGGCAAGAGGTTGAGAAAAGATTCATCCTCTTTAAACAAACCAATACAGAAAAATACACTAAGCAAATGCATAAAAAAGGCAATAAGATCAGATAAAATGTATTACAGAGGTCTTGATTATGTAATGTATAGCTTATAATGCAATTATATATGCAATTGATACAATACTATTTAAAATTCATAACCTCATTAATAAACGCGATGCATGCGATGCATGCGATCCAATCATATTTTATCATTTGTGAAAACGTGAACGCAAATCGAGGTCATTAATATCTCACAATTGACCGCAAAATGTGTAATTGTTCCAATGTCGCACACAATTGATCTCCGCGTGCGCCTTATTGTGCGTCCAACAAACTGCGTGCGCTGCGGGCTGCCGTATATGGATTGCATGCTACCATATTTGAACAGATTCTGATACGCACTTTTGTTATTGGTCGTCTTGTTTTAGCCTGATCGATTTTGGGAAAGGGAAGATGTAAAATTGTTTATTTTACAAACTTTTGAGAAAATTTTGTGTTATTTTGTTAAGTTAAGAGATCAAAGTGACGGTTATGAATGAGGTTAATAACTTTGCATCGGTAATATGTTGGGCATTGTGAAAAATCTAAACATTTTGCTTTATGGACCTCGGAATATTCCTCGGTTCCAAAGGCAAAATGTTTAGATTTTTCACAATGCCCTCCAAATAACCGATGCACAGTTATTAACCTCTAAATAAAATGATATAGAAATCTTGATGTTCTGATAATATTGTATTTTGAGCTGCAACAATTTCAGCTTATATATCAAATTTCTATACTTCATAGACTTTTACCCGCATTTCATTTTCCCAAGATAAGAGTCATAAACATCATGAAAATGTACTAATTAAATACAAATATTTCCATCCTATACCGGATTACCAGATTGATGCCCAATACTTTGTGTTTTAATATGTCAAATGGTATTTGAATTGATGGGTGATCAAATTCTTTGGCATGCTTCACAGCACTAGATGACATCGTAGTGAGATGTTTCTGATGAAGTAGATGAAATAGGGTGCTCAAATCCTAACATTTCATGGATGACGGTAGAAGGGCCTAGAAAATGTATGTTGTGTAAATTTATACATGTACTTAGCTTCTTGTGTGCTGTCACTTCTGTCAAGCATAATAAACATCAGAAAGACATAGTAGCCGTGTGGAGGGGGGGGGGGATATGGTCGGAATGCTTTCCCCCCGGATGCTCCACAGTTGAAATGTCCACTTTTGTGGAAATTTTTGGCAATATTGGTTGATCTTTTCCCCCTTAAATTTCACCCATAATCCCCATCCCCCCTGAATTTTTTTTCTTATACTGCCACTGAAAAGACATAAAGATGAAGAGCAATGGGCTATTCCAGTTGAAATCCACACTACCCCTGTGGGAGATTTTGGAAATATCTTCCACAGGGGGAGTATGTTTTTTAAATGTAATTGGTCAAAGTTAATCATTTTGAAACAAATACTCCCCCTGTATTATGGTTTTACCTATATATCTTTCACAACTGGAGCGAGTATTTCAAATGGAAGTTACCCAATTGTCTATTCCATATTCGAAACTTATACTCCCACTGTGGAAGAATTTAGCTAAATCTTCCCACAGGGGGGTCTGGATTTTAAATGGAACAGCCCCATTTATGTGAGTGCCCCCCCCTTTAAAAAGGAATGGGGTGTCGAATGGGAAATAGCATCTGATGGGCTGATACAGTGGACATTTTGATGTAAGTTTGTTTCCTGTAGGTGGCTTAAAAACTTAATTTATGCAAAATGAGGTTTTTTGAAAATTATTTTCCAGAGTCAAGATGCAAGTATCATTTATGCCTCAAGTCACTTATTTATTGTTAAATCAGTGCAGAGTAGGTTAGTATCTGTGGGTTAGTATAATAATATTGAAAGTTAGACCAAAGTAGAGTACTATTATACACCTGATCCGTGAACTTTGTCTTTTTAAAGACAAATTCTTGTTTCAATGTCTTTGAAAAGTCTTGCGAACTTGATTGAAAATGATTTTTTAATTTGACATGTAGGTCCAAATGATGATACGATTATAGTTGTTTCGTTGTCTAAAGAGGCGTTGTATAGACTAATTATCACTAGTGAGAAATGTTAAAGTGCATGTCTTTGTATAATTTATGATCACACATTATATATCCATTCTAATGATAGACTAATGCATTAACCAAGATACCGTACAGCTCTTTCATGATGCCTCACGTTCAAACGTCTTATTGGAAAGGAACATGATTTATCAAGGAGTGTTACAGCTGCATTCATGTGCAAATTATTGTTGTGTCTAGAAAATGTAGGCCGAGATGAATCATTGTTTACCTAGCGCAACTCCATGCTGTTAAAGAAATTGATTTTGGTCTCAAAAATTGATTGGATTCAAATTTGCAACAAAGGTGAAACATATTGATGGTCACATAGCAAGAAACAACAAGTTTGGTTGCAAATTATTTTCTGAAAAAGAGGAATGTTAAACAACCTTTTACAGTATAAAATGGGAATTTCAGACATTGCATTGCAATGTTGATGAGTGTTGCTATGCAATACTGCCCTCTGGAGCTGTAGATTAGCCAGTAGAAGAATTGTGATTATTTGTACAAGAAAACTGTTCAATCTAATAAACACTCCATGTTTCAAGCTGTTTATAAGAGGAAAACCATTGAGTTCGACCTAATTTTGCACAAAAGATATTTACATAATTTTCATAGTGCTGCACTAAAAATAGAAGGGGAAACTTTAACATTCTAAATCAGTTGCAAAAATGTGATGCAACATTGTGTATTTTTGTCCTCCAAAATTGTGATATTGATTTTCTTTATACATCGATGCTAGCTTTAGAAAAAAGTTATAGAAAATGAACTTTGGCTGAACTATTGTTGTTCATGTGGCCAAAATCTGTAAAGAAAAGACAAGTTAAGACATGTCTTAAAAGTTTTTTTTCTTCCTGGAGTGTGGGGTTTTACCTTTAGGCTCTAAGCCACATCCATTAGGAGTTCTCAAACTTTTGCACGCAATGTACCCACCAAAGTTTTGGGGGGCAATCAAAGCCTACGCCTACGGTCTCAAACTCTTGCACGCATAGTGTGTACCACCAAAGCTTTTAAGGGAAATAAGTATCGACAAACTTTTTCATACAAAGTACCACAAACTTTTGCATACAAAAGTACCACCAGCATCCAAATCTGCAAGGTAAAGTATGGGCCCCAAACCAAACCTGTGGGATCCTACACATTTAGTGCATGATAAGATGAGATGAATCTTAATTCACCTGCTAAGAAGGTTCATCTGGTTTAGGCGACTTCAAAAATTCCCTGTTCTATGGCCTCGAACGACCCAAATTTTGTGTTTGATTTACTGAAATTTTTTATGTTGAAAATCTTTCTAATTTCTGATTTGTCAAGCTTTTTGTGATTTTTTAGGGTCATTTAGCCTCTCCCAGAAAAAAATCCAGACCAAGTGACCCTACTTGGCAAGGCCTTCCATACATAGAACAGGCTTTTTGTTGTCGTCTTAAAGAGGAAGCCCAAGTTCTTATGGGCTGAACCAAACAATATCATTAAAACATCAATTAGCATCTGTCAAATTCAGAGATAATCTTGTCACTGATTAATTTGATAACCAGGCAGATTTTGTTAACCCCAGAGGAACAGCTCTGACAGGGCTTCTCTTTAACATCAAAAAGAGAAGAGAATAAGGATTGCCCAATAGCCCTGATGATCTAAGTGGTGCATCAAAAAGTACTATGAAAGTTTTAGCAGGGATGGGTCTCATATCCCTGAATTCAGAGGGTAAAATCAAACTTGCGGAATTTGCCACCATGCCATAGTACATTGCTTCATTACACCCTTGTACTCCTTGTACAGTTTTCTTTAGTTTGGTCGAAATAATTTGCTTTTGTGTTAGCAACCTGCAACAATACCTGTCGTCCTGCTATGGCCTTTAACAAATGACAAAGCCTGATTTTACTTGATGTAATTTTGAATACGAAAACTAACATGGTGAAAACTGGTGAAGATAAAAGTCAGTTCAAGTGCAAAAGGTTATTGCGATCAATTCACTACTATTCTGTGCGAAAAAAGACTTCCTATTTTTGAAACAGATTATAAAAGACAGCTTGGTGTTTTTCTTTAATTTTCTTCGCAATTTGGGTAAGAATGGATACTTCCGGAAACCAAGGATGACTGATCGTATGAAGTCGACTGCTCAGTGCCAGAAGTGGGTAAGTGCAATAGCTGCCCTGTGAACATTTGGCAATTTACACACAGTATATTGTACTTGCCTACACATGGCAGCTGTTGTACTTACCCATTTCTGGTACTGAGCAGTTGTAGTTTGTGTAGGCGCCCTGAATAATGTTAATGGGATAGTGTGTTATGCTAAATGGGAGTCTGTTACTTCCCTACAATGGTATCCCATCATTTATGGGTGGTGACAAAGTTGTAACTAGAAATTGTTTTATTTTATTTTGAAATGAACTAGCATTTGGAAGACAGTTATTATTTACATTATGACATTGATGGGATGTGTAGGCCTACGTGACATGGAAATTAATTGATGCTGTGCTGTGAATTGACTGAATATGTTACGTGGGATTCTTAGTAAATCGAGAGGAGACAACTTTCTTGATGCATACCGACTCTTATTAGAGATTCTATCATCGTAAAGATAAACATAGATTAATATTGTTTCCTACCATGAGACATCCTGAGACGATTGGTGATTTTTGTCTGTTAAAAACCACCTTCTTTGATTATGACATGAATGTGCACTAATGGAGTGCCTAATGTATGTAAGTTATTGGAAGGTTTTTCTTTGGAGCAGTTGGAGCACAGTGGCTTCGTAGATTAATTGATAAGACTCGTGGATCACAAGGTTGTGGGTTTGAGTCGCATTGCGCCCAACATGCTTGGGCAAGGCTCTTAATCCTGTTTGCGTCACTTGTGTAAGAATGCGACAGAGTTATCAGACTCTCTGTGTGGGAGGAGTGGTGGTCCCCTTCCCCCTACGTCACTTTGAAAGAGAGATGGGCACTCTGGCACACAGACACAAACTGTTACCTATACATCACCCAGTCTTTGCATTCAGTTGAACCCTTTCTATTATTTTGCTTGTGTATAGTCCCTGTTCCAGCATTGATACAGTGACAATTTCCTACACAATATCCGCTATAATTTGCTTTCAAAGTTATGCCTTAACAATCCACCAATCCATAGAATAAAAGGCAAGTCAGGTTTGGAATTTTGCCTAAAATGTAGGATACCAGAGACCCTGTTAAAAGTTGGCATTATAAGTTCGTCCCACCCATTGGTGTTGTATGGTAAAGTTCATTGCAAACTTGTATGGAAGCCCTAGAGCTGTTGTTATACAGCATTCTTGTATGGAACTAGGCTGGGAATATTGTAGCCTGGTTTTATTTGGAAAATATTTACATACATCATTCATTTGTAGTACCAGCAATTTATAGAAATTCGTAACTTTTTTAGAAGTATTTTTCCATAGGTCTTGATTTTTCTGATTTAAGTTACACATTTGTACTTAATTGTAGATGAAAAAGTTGATTCCAGCAAGAAAGAACCCATTAAAAAACAAATACACAATTGGACTACATCCCTAGATCACAGTTTAAAGCCAAAGGAGTAAAAGTGGAAGGACCGAGTTTCCTTGCTTCCTTGAAGCTTCACATTCACCTATATGTATCCCTAGTTGTGGGGTTGGGGTTGAGCTAGGGTAGGGTAGGGTTGGTGGGTGTGTACCTCTCTTCAACCACCTCCTCCCCCTCCAAAGCACCCGATATTTTATAATGTAGACACTTAGTTCATGTTTATAGTTTGAACACATAGGCCTACTCTGGGCCTACATGCAATAATCAAAACATTATGTTTGAATGTAAAAGTTGGGACAATTGTAACAGTGTTGTTGTCAATCGGCTTTTTGCAAGTCCTTTGAAATAAGGGAGTCTAGTTTCCTCCGTGCACTAGGATCCACAACATGCTCATCCATCAGGGCACAGTTCTTTAACCCTAATACATTTGTACATTCATTGAATGACCTTAGAAAATTTGTGGACAAAAACTCATACTCTGCAACTTGAGGTCAAATTTTGCACTATGAGTGTTTAATTGAGGCTATTGAACTATGTCATTGGGATGAGGCCATTGTTGTCCATATGGATGCAGCAGTCTCCTGTTCACTCTTGAGATTCAATCCCTCCCACACCTGTTGCCTATAAAATAATCATAGCAAAAATGATTTGCAAAATATGATTTGCAAAAGTAGGTCAAAGTCAGAATTGGCATTTAATATGATAGGAAGAAAACAAAGGAGGAAATGTACTTTAATCCAGGAATTTCCCCCAAAGGCTGGCATTATTATGAAATCGGAACACCTTGATTCATACTGTTGAGAGGAAAGATCAACTTCAATAGTTTGGGACAACTGGCACCTGCTTTGGGAAATGATTGTGATTGGTCTAGTTCAAGAATCCACAATTTGCAAGCTGTTTCCGTACCTTCAAGAAATCATGTCCAAGGAGAGCCATCCCAAGCCATATAAAGAGGCTAGAATTCAAGAGCTTTCGTGTGTGGGCGGGGGGAGGGGGGGGGGGCCTGGATGGACCCCTTTGCAGAGTTGCCCATATGGACCCACCTGAGCGAGCCCATGCACCTGAACTGTTAGTCAATTCCCTCTAGCTACAGTGTTAATCAATATTCCTGATTATCAACATCTCACTGACTTATTCAAACATAAAAGTATGTAGGTACTTATACCCTACTGTTATGTTGAATGCCTTCTCCAGCAGATTCTAGTCCGACGAGTAGGACCTTTTTTTCTAAGTTACCAGACTATACTCATTTCACACTATGATCACTATCTGACATGGTGTAAGAAAGACGAATCATGAAAGTCCAGTGACGCGCCACCCAAAAAAAAAAAAAATTCAGGAGACGGTTAGTGTATTTTTGTGGTTAATCTTTCTTGAGCGATCAGAGTTAGAGTATAGTTGATAACTAAGAAAAAAACAGGTCCTACTCGTCGGACTAGCAGATTCCTTTGACGTTAGAACATGGGCCTATATGTTTGTTACAAAAATGCCAAAATGTAATTTTATGGTGTGCTCCTTTAAATCATTGATTGTACCATTTAATAGCATGGGTAGGTTGTTATGTGTGGGCCTGTATGTAATTTTAGTTCATGGGTCATGACATTGTGTTGGCTGTTAAAAACCTAGTTGTACATAATGTAAATATCCCATGTTGGCCTGCTTCTCAAATAGGCTTTCATTATTGAAATTTGATTCCAAAATAGCTTGGAAGAGGGTGAAATTTGCCAAAGTTTGAAAAAAATAAGTAATACTTTTCATGTTCACTTTAAAAGGTGTTTCACTTTAAAAGGTGTTTTATACCAAGGATCATTAACTCCATGAAATAGGGTGAATTTCAAATTTGTCACATCCCACTGATAAGAACAGATTGATTCACTGATTGTGTCATCTAGCGTTCCACCATAGGGTCTATGGCGATACAAATCAACATTGGGGTTATCAACAGTGAACGCCCTATAAATGAAAGGCCCATTTGTGTACTAGTGTAAATTACGGTGTCACTGAACTTCAATTCCAGCAATTTTGGGTAAATTTGTCCAATTTACTTATAATTTGTTGGTTTTTCAAGGCACTGTTGCACACTGGGTTCACTAAGAATTTGTTTAGGCAATATGGAAAAAAACCATGTTCTACGACCAACTTTTGTGTTTTGGCGATTTTCTTATTTTTTTAGCTTTAAAAATAGCGTTTTTTGGCCAAAGTGGATTTATTTTGACTGAAATTTTCGGGAAAATATCAGAAAATTTGCAAGCTTTCACAATGTTCAAGGTTTCAGTGATTTTCAGGTTAGCCTCTTTCAGGGAAAAAAAGCCTGACACAAGACCCTACTTGGAAAGCCTGTTTGCCCCTAGAACAAGTTTTTTTTTCCATCTTAGGGGTATGTTTTCAAACCGAAATGGCGGATAGACCCTTTGAGACCATATGTCTCCCAAAAAGTTAGTTCTGTTCCACTGGAGACATGGAATGCTAGTGATTTTTTGCGGCCCTAAGAAGTGGTCAAATTGGTTTAAAAATTGATGCATGCGATAATTATGTAAGGGTTATTGAACAGTAATTTAATGATGGAAACTGTGAAGATTATTATCTAACTTTAATACGGAGGCCTGTGAATAAGAGTAATTAACCGAACCGACGTATCCCCCCAAAAGTGAGCTGTTGAAATTGGATCATCATATTAACTTGTATAAAATAAAAATCTGAAAAATTTTCAGGGAAATAAAGTTTTAGTATTTTTCCCTTGTCTATTAATGCATATTCATAACCTCCGCATATCACACCATATGTGTGTCCCAATCATATTGCTCGTTAGATGATATACACACACCGGCGCGGAGGTTATTGATATCCATCAATGACCTTCGTGTGTGATTACGCGGTAGCATGACTTTCGCGTGTGCGCATCTGTTGTACCGGAACACTTCACGCGTACGCAACTACCATATTTGCACATGGCGTGATTGCGCACTACTGTAAGTCTGTTTTAGCCTGTTCAATTTTTTGAAAGGGGCGAAATATAAGTTGTTTAGATTTTTCACAATGCCCTCCAAATAACTGATGCACAGTTATTAACCTATAATTAAAATCCAGGAATGGCCATGAATATTGAAATCCAAGATTATTTTAAGGTTTCAACAATTTTGTAAATTGATCCCTCCCTGGAATCGCACCTAGGATTTTGAGGGTAGAAGAAATTCTGGTTCATGTTTTGAATTGTTTGTTTGTTATGATATTTGCTGAAAAGACCTTGTTTATAAGCTTATAAATAGAATTTATTGCAAAATTCTTCTTGCACAATGATTTGTTTCTTCATCCATTTCTTTGCAAATTATCGATCTTAATTCAACTGCCAAGTATGACAAAGGCTTTGTGGTATTTTGGCACACCACATTACAGACATCTGCCAGCGGGAGATCGCTATCATCAGTCCTTGAGAAGAAGGGCGATGTCTGAGGGATTCACACCCAGATAGAAGGAAAAATAGAGATTATCTATGGCTGGACTACTAGAACTAATAGTAATCAATACAGGACATCAATAAATACAATATCAGATATTGATGATGATACAAAAGAAGACTTGAATGAAATACAATACAAGATATGGATTTTAGCATGTTGTCATTTTGCGACCATCAGTGTTGCCAAACATGTGGTTTGAAGCCCAATGGGGGTGACTTTCTGGTTATCCTTGTGACCTTTAACCATTGCCTGTCATATAGAAACACCAATGAATAAATGTGTATCAATTTGCCATTGGCACCTGCGATTTTGCAAATTTCTTACAGAAATCATTAATTATGGTTAAGAGAAAATTGATGAACTTTTAGGTGCTTTGATCTGTAATTTGGGCTGAACATTATGGCAACCTTCAATACCAGTTGTGTTCACCTGCATTAATTGTTAGGTCAACTTTCCTGGGTAGGCCTACAGTGTCACCAGAAGACAAGAAGATGCAAATTTTGATATTTCTTTTTTTTGCATCTATAACTGTAAGTATACGTTGTTAAATAACTCTTAATAACAAAGTGTATTGTCGAAGCAGACTAAAATTATTGCATTCTTTGAATATTATTAAAAAATACAAGACTAACTAGGTAAAATGTGCACTTTAGAAACATTTGAACTTGTAAACTTTTAATTGTGCAATCTAATAATAATACCAAAACTTCCATTAATTTTTCTTATGATGTTGTGATTTTTAACATACAATTACTACATACTAAAATGTGATAAAATAATTGGATTAATTTCCATTTGCTGAACAGTGCCTGTTAATGTTGGTCATTCAGATGAGTATAAAATAGTTGTTTAAATGTTCATCATCACCTGCTGAACACAGTACCTCACCATGAACTTGGGATAACTAAATTCTAGATAATCTTAAATTGGCACCTGTGATAGACTCCTAGCGTTTTACCTGTGCTAGTGTCATCATGTCCCTTGGCTACCGTTACCACAATTTGTACATTGCCTAAGGAAATAGGCTTTCAGAGAAATGTTTGCTGATTGAAATTTGGGTGGTACAATTGTACTTTGATGTTTTTTATTGGACCTAATCATGGCCTAATGAAGTAATTGGCTATATGGCACTTCAAAATCCAGCAAATGTGATCAAAATTTATTGTTAAATTTGTTGTCAAATCGGTTGAATGCTAAGTGGGATTTGGACAGAAAACTGTGTTACAGTGAAGTTATGAAAGATGTTTTTTATATTTAAAAAAAGAAAATACAATAAAACAAATATTTCTGGAATGTTATAAAAGGTGTAGGTGAATTGATGGCACAAACTTGGATGAGTTATTGGCAATGGGTAGGCCCCCCTACATTGTAAAGGAATCACTGTGATCTACTTTTTGTTATATAATCTTCACATGAAATCATTCCTGTCCCGGTACATCCCTTTTTAAAGGTTTTTTTATTTTTTTCCAATGTAACAAACTTGAAATGTTTTAAATTACAATTCTTGTTCAGGTCATGGAAGAAAATTTGTATGAGCTGATTTGAAATTTGAAATGCACAAATACATTGTGTGCTGATTTTAAAATAAGAAATTCACAAATTAATTAGCAAATTAAGATTTGAAAAGAAAAAAGTATTGTGGTGGAAATGGTGAGTTGAACATGATCAAAATCTAAAGGAAAAGCTCAATTCAAATTAATATTAAGGCTTGTCCATAGTGTCTTCATCGCTTCCTTCACCAGCAAAGACTTGATCATGTGGATGACCACTGACCATTTGATTGATGTCTTCCTCAGTCTGTTTTGATCATCATCATCAGAAGTGTTATTTCAGCTCAAGATATGAACTGATAACTCTTGTTGTTGCAAAGATAGTGATTGTCTCATGCAGATCCATGTGCTAATTATGATGGTGGTGATCTCTGAAGGTAAACAAATATCAAATGATGATATCATTGTTATGAAGGCTGCATTTCAAGGGTTGCCAAACCTGTGATATTGCAGCCCAATTGGGTGGCTTTTAAACTATTATTAAACTATTATTAAACTGACATTCAATTTCCCCATAGACCCTGGGTCTATGCACAAGTATCGGTGGTCTATGATTTCCCATTCCATTTTTCCAAGTGATTCCTGTTGTTGTTTCAGCACCTTGGTATCACTATGAAAGTTGCCATTGTATGCTGAAGAAGTGTCTCTTTATGCTGAAGAAGTGTCCCTCTATGCTGAAGAAGTGTCCCTCTATGCTGAAGAGGTATCCGCTTGCGTGTATGCCTGTGTGCTGACTTCTTGGTGTTCCAATAATCGTATCCATGTGAACAATGGCGACCTGCGTGACTTGACCTGTCCAATCCGAAAATATGATTGGTACTTTAGCCGTAATTTTTGAACCATAAATTTTTTGTAATCGGCATGTATCACATTAATGATTTGTATTATCCTGTCCTGTATAAGCAAATCGTAAAGAAACAAATTTATTGGTGATTTGATCTACAGGCCTCCGTGAATCCAGACTGATTTTATTGGCAACGCTGTGTGTATCAATGGGTTGTACAATGTTACACACAATGTTACGTGATGTTTATGGCTCGTTCCTGACTGGTGCCAGAACATAGATCAGTATCTTCAACTCTCATTTACATCTCAGGGTTGGAACAACATGAGCCGGATATATTCGGTTACTATATAGGCGTATTACTATTATTATCAAAATGGGAATTTGATATTTATTTATAAATGTCTGGGTGTGATATGTTAATTGTGATATATTTGCAATTCATTTTTGTATGTGATAAACTAAGTGATGCATATGTTTACACCCCAGATAATAAGTTCCCAATGTATGCAGCAGAATCCGGAGACAGAACAGGCAATATTTTTTGACTAGATAGGCAACATGTATAACCTTATTATTATTATTATCATGTGATGTAAGCAAGATAATGGAGTTGGAGATGTCACTTGAAGGGGTTTGAAATCGGGCCAAAAGAAGTGCTTCATTTGACTGTTTTCGACATTACTTTATCTCAAAATAAATAGATGTTATCAATATCATCGCACCACACACCCATCTACACCCAATTCAACGTAATTTTGAAATTGGGTTGAAATCAACTTGAAATTGGGTCAAAATCAGGTTGAATTGTGACTTTTGTGAGTCACTTTTGAGCACTACTGTCTTAGTATTATTCACCTAGTAATGTCAGCCCTGTAGTTCATATTAAGAAAATAAGGAAATCCTTTTATCCCTCACACAGGATATTGGGCTGACATTTCTACCACAAATGGGACCATTTTATAATGGAAAGCAAACACAAGAAATCTGCCATCTCACTTTGCCAAAAGCATCTCAAACATTGATTGCTCAATGCATTCTTATTTCCATGCTCAGTGCCAGAAGTGGATAAGTGCAATAGCTTCCCTGTGAACATTTGATAATTCACACACAGTATATTATACTCATCTACACATGGCAGCTATTGTACTTACACATTTCTGGTTGAGCAGTCAATATGCTCATCTGTTAGGACACAGTTCTTTAACCCCAATACATTTGTACATTTCATAGAATGACCTTTGATGTTTAGGGTACAAAGACTCATTCTCCACAAATTGGGGTCAAATTCTGAGCAATGATTTTTAAGTTGGGGTCATTGAATTGAGTCAATTGAAATTAGACAATTGGTAGTTCTAAGTGAAGTATCTGATCATTAGCCTTAATGTTGTACAAAGACCAGTGACATATTAGATAGCCTAAAACCGATATGGAAAATTAAGGGTTAGACCATGACATGTTGAAAGAAACCTGTCCCTTTAATACCACACTTAACACTCATGCTGCAGGGAACTGTCCCCTCTGGTTTCCTGTAAAAGGTCAACCCCAATGTGCAGTTGTATGTTCATGTGATTAGGGTCTTCGGCATATCTCTGAAACAGTAGATGAAACTCTTCTTGGACATAATAATAATATAATTTTTCTGTAACCACCTCTACTTTATTGATCCAATATACCTGATCTGTTCAACGAAAATGATTTATATTTTTATAACATTCGGCCAAAGCCAGGCTAAGCCCAATTAGTGCTCAGTTTCAGAGCCTACTATATAAATTCAAGGAATGCCATCCCGATATGGTGGGACAGGGATATGGGAAGAGGTCCGATTTTAGATGCAGGAGGAAAACCGGAGCACCCGGAGGAAAACCGGAGCACCCGGAGGAAAACCTGCGAGGACGAACATGGATCGGCAACCAAACTCGCATGTGGCACCGCGGGGAATTGAACCCCAGCCACAGTGGTGAGAAGCGAGTGAGAAGACCACTACACTAACCAGCCCTCCCGATTGACACGATTACAAAATCTGATTTTCCCTGCCCCCTTAAAAGGTGATAGACAATACATGTATGTGTAAATTTCATCCAAATTTGAATTTTATTTCCCAAGATATTATTATTATTATTTTCACATTGCTGAAAACAATGAAATACAAAAGAATTTGGCCATCACTTTTGCCTGAAACTGAAACATCTATTTTAGGGCACAATTTGTCCTGATCTTATCAAAAATAGTATGTCTGTTCATGGTAAAATGTGGCCAGGTAAGATGGGACCTGACATGCCCATCGTTACTGCAATTTGTATATTTTTTAAGGCAGGTTGGAGGGGAACACGACATTGCGGTGTTTGCACCCAAATATTGAGACAAATAAAGCTGACACACAAGTGGAATGGTATGGGTTCTATAGAGGGCACGGTGGCTCAGTGGTTACGGCCTTGGACTCATAATCTGAGAGCTTGCTTGACGTGCGTGGGTTCGAGTCCCCGTCCGGCCACCATGTTGCGCCCTTGGGCAAGGCGCTTTGTCACGCTTGCCTCACCCCACCCAGGTGCAATGGGAAGCTGTTAGGGGTAGTCACAGTCGTTGTACTGATGAACCCCGCGCCATTTGTAGGCAGCAAGCGTGGTTCCGACATATTCTAATAACGGCGGAATAAATGTAAAGCGCTTTGAGGCTGTTTACGGCATAAAGCGCTATATAAATATCTACATTTATTTATTTATTTATTTATTTATATTTATACAAATGTATATAGTAGATCCAAAGACTTCATTTAACTTCAATATAAGGGGTGTTATTTCCAATCCATGTGCACAATTTTTTATCAATTTGATATTTTATTGGCCTCAACTCAAGAACCGCAAGACCTATGAAAGTATGAATGCAAGCATCGGCTTCCTTGACTAATTTCCTATAAGATTAATGTATTAATATTAAGATGCATAAAACTGACATCCCACTTGAAATCATCCCACTTGCCTTAAGTTTAAAATCATTTGAAAAGGGCATTGGCATCACAGACTTCAGGAAGAAGTAGCAATTTCCACATTACATAGTCATATTTTTGATAGAAAATTGTCTTCATTTATATTTATCTAATATCCTCTCCAAGTACGAGGCACTGTCATCTTAATAACCTGACATAGATTTACTATTTACTGCAAATAGTAAATACATATATTTATTTATTTTGGTTAATAATTAATTACCGGTATTTTGTTCAGTATTATAGCGTCAGGCAACAACAAAATACACAAAAACCAACAACCCTGTTCTACACACCTGACTGGCACAGAGTTTGTGTTTTGGGGCTTTTGTAGCTGTAATGCACCTACAAACAGCCATTTATTGGCCGAAGCAGATTGATTTTGACTGGAATTTTTGGGAAAAAATTGGAAAATTTTCAAAATGTATGTAGCATCTTCTATAAAAAAACAAAATCCTGACCAATGTAGCACTAATTACGTGTTCAGTACTGTACCATGATGACAATCCAACTCCTAACTCCACATGACCGCTTTGCGCTCAGTCTCAAGGCTTCAAGGCTGGCTATCGAAAGTGTCGCGATCGGAGGAACTGAGCCAGTTCTAGACCAATGCTACTTGACAAGTCCATCCACTCCTAAAACAGTTGGTGTTTTTTGCCTGTTGCCATAGAGACTAGATATAGTAAAAATATGTCTGGGTAATTTGCAGGTCGGTTGAATTTGTATGGAAGGGAGACAAATTAATAATGAATATATTTTGTCATGGATGGGAGATAATTCTTTTGATTGGTGACCAATTGGCGGAATATAATAAATGGTATTTAATTTTGTCACCAAGGTCAGAATTGATGTATCCAAGCAGTGTGTTATATCCTATCTCATTTGCATATGAGATGATAGGACCAATTTTCTGAAGCAGTGATTGCGAAGTTATGTTAAAGGCAAAATAGGGAGGGAGCAAATAATGAAATACATGAGAAAATTGGCAGTATTTACAGCTCACAGCTTTCCCAATCAAAAATGGTATTATTTCAGTTATAGAATAGTTGGTTTTTGGCCTTTTGAAATGAGGCACTAATAAAATAACCATTTTTCAAAATTGCTTCCATTGATTGGTCAATTAGATCCCAATTGTGTCATATTTATCTCCAGATTTTACATTCTTATGAACATCATAAATTGATTGAATTCTTGTTGCGCATGCAATGTGATGCATGACCTGAGACGAGGTGCAACATTGCGTTCAAGTATGTATAGAAATCAATTTGTGCAAATAGCAAGGAGAAAGTTAGCCATATTCCACGTGCATGAACATGTGATGAAATATATGCAATAGGCGTTGAAAAAAAAAAAAAGTTCTCAGGAAGATATGATAAGCCAAATTTCCCACAAAAATAGCAATATTTCCCATAATTTCTTTTGTATTTCTTTATTTGAGGAAACAGTTCCAAATGGGAAAATTTCCCACTAAATATCAAAATCTTCATTCAAATGCCCAAATTTCTGTGGGAGGTTCAGTTTCCAGGGTTCCTCAGTTTTTCCAATAGAATGAAATGAAATGGAAAGAGATTGGAGTGAATGTAACTCTTGCCAGAGTCAAATTTGCTCATAAAAGAGGAAAAGAGAGTCTTTTGAATTTGTCATGAACATTCACTCCTTGGCATTCACTCTTCTAAAACAAGATAGTACTTCACAAGTTGGAGGTGCATTAGCAGGTTGAATGGGTCACAGGGTGAGTAGTTGGGTCATGGGTGCACTTCCTCCTGACTCCTTCTTTGGCTATGCCATCATTCTTGATTCAGTTCAAGGGCTCATGTTTGCTACTCAAATGTTACAACTACAGCATGTTTATACTGAGCACCTCACATTACAGCGCTTGCACTATCACCAACATTTTAGTTCTCTCACCTGCATCGGGTCGTTTCTACTGCGCTGTAAATGCATGGTAATATTTCACTACCCACATATTTAGTGGGGAGGGCGGAAGTGCAGAAATTAGTTTTTGTGACCTTCAAGGTCAAATTTTGAATGCTCCCACTGTATTGTAGTAAACTGTTTCTACTGCGAACGTTACCGGTATTCACCACTATTAACCACCTCAATAGGTGGTTGACGGATTCACTCGCATCACCTCGCATTCACCTTACGCCCAATCTGTTTCTGCTGAGGCCATTACCGCGCATTCCTCGCATCACCCCTAATTCACTTGAATTCACCCGCAACCGGTTGCTCAGTAGAAACACGCTACTAGATGTTCTAGAAAATTAATATTTTTATTTATACATGGACATGTTTCCCACAAGAACGCTCCTTGACATACACCTATAGGGTGAAGAGTCATGCCCCAGGGAAGGGAAATGTACAGGGTTCTAGGTCTGTACTTTCACACCTTGCAATGAAACTTAATTGAACTGAAGTATAGTTTGAAATAAACCATTAGATTACAGATAGGTCTGTATTGCTTTACCTTCCTTGAGGTATAGATCTTTCATTAGGACGCATTATTGTGGTCATCTTGTGGCTGCCAATTGAGGACATGCAGGAAGGATGTCTCTTATAAGCCTGATGTAATTGATGAAAGAGTGATATTCCTAGTTCTTCATTGGACCATTCCTACATGATTGGACTATTCCAAATGACTGTGACTTGTTCTGTGAAAGGCTTTTTATGGGATATGAAAATTTTCATGGCTTGCTGATTCTTTACAGGAAAATTATTTTCTTTTCAATCAGGCATCATGCCTATATCAATTAGATTTTCATGAAATTTGTAAATCAGTCGATTTGCATTTTGTTAATTATGATTAATTTGGCCTAAAACTAAAGAAGTCCAGTTGGTAACACAAATTGTGTCTTCCATTTACGCTCTATGCTTAGATCAGTTTTGAAGCTCTTAATATGATGCTTTCCATATAGGGAGGGGCAGCCCTCGAATTAACCCACGGCACCCATGGCATTTTGCCGTGGGTGCCCATCCCCATTGCCATAATGCCCTCAAAATATGTCCTTTACCCAAGGCAGTCACTTGCTGTGCCCTCTAATGAAGTTGCGGTCGGTGCCCCAGCCCTGCCCCTCCATTATAAAATCATCTATCTATGTTTGTGTGTATTTTCATCACTTTTCAGAGGCAATTTCTGCAGAAATTGCCTTGGTGCCCTTCTCAAATTTTCAACAGTTACCATGATGCCCTCTTGAAATATTACAAACTGCCGTGCTGCCTTGCCTTTTCAGTGAAAATCCAAGACAATTATCAACTTGCCCTAAAAAAGTTGCCGTGCCCCTTCAGATCCTCAATTCGAGGGCTGGGGAGGGGGAGTTGCACTTTACTAGTGCTACAATATGATGTGTGAACAGGGATATGAGCCAACTATATCCATGGTGTGACATATAGGAAATTCTTATAACCAGAGACATTCATGACAAATTTAATAACAGGACAAACATGTTTTCTTAATAAATTTGAACGAAAAATCATGGAATGTTGACTGGGTCAATGAACTCGGTGCTTTAGCCATGGGCTGTTGAACATGGCACATTTTCCTCAGTTGATTTCTCTGTATCTGAAGTTCAAAAGATCAAAATAAATGTTTATTTATTTAGACATGGAATTTTGATCAAATATTTTAAAGTTCAAAAGTTGGGCACACAGTTTCATTTATTTAATTGGACTTTATTTCATTTTATACATCATTTATAGGAATATTTAGATGTGCAAAATGTGGCCATTTTGGTTGTTTTTTCTGTTTCCAAACCATTTTTGGTTGTTTTTTTTGTTTGCGCAGGTTGTTCAGATAAGATAAAACAGTGATATGGTTTAAAGTTGGTGCAGAATTCCACACCAAAATAACTGCTTTGTGGAAAGTAAAACTGATGGTTGGCTCACTTGGCTGGAATTGCTAAATTTAGGGGGGTATTTGATTTTATTCTTATATTTGCAATTTTGCAATTATTAATATTATGTTTACATTTTCTGACAAATTTTGAGTCAAACTATGATTAAAATGGCCTAATATGACAGGGGATGAATAAAAATGGAATTAAAAAAGTACTTTAGGCCAAAAAAAAAGGTTTGTCTCAAAGCTAACAAGTGGTTTGAGTACAAATGCAACTTGGTATTTTCATGGTATTTTGAAAAAAAAGCCTGATTTTCACTGAATTTTTCTGGGAAAAAAAAATTTTGAAATAAAAAATGTCTGCATTTTTTTTTTTTCAAATCTCATGAGTTTACAATTGGGCACGCAAGCTTTGAGACAAACCTTTTTTTGGGCCTTATAAATATAACAAAAGTTGCGTTGTGCTCATGAATGTAATTTGATGATTAAAACTCAAGTCTGTCTCTCTGATCCCATAATGACATTTATGTTATCATATGTCAGGATGTGCATATTCCTACTTATCCTATGGGATTTATAGGATTCCTGTAGGATTTCAAAAGGGAAGACAGGTTTGCTTCCTTTCTGTATGTGTAATGTTGTCAAACTGAGTCATTCATATTGAGACATGAAGATATATCTTGCACATGAATAGAACATAATTTAACATGGATGGCCATGGTTAAAATTTCCCCACAACTTTTGACTGTTTCTTCTCGCATAGATTTTTTTTCAACATTGACACAGTATTTTTGTTTTAGATTTCTGTTCCTAATTCTATGTGAATTAATGAACAAAAAGGACATAAGTTTCTTTCATCAGATTTAATATTCATGAGCACAAAATTATGTTTGTGTTATTTAAAGAGGCATGGTCCGATTTTTAATGTTCTGTTTTCTATTTTAGATTGAGGCCTACCATTTAAAACAATGCGATTGCATAATATTTTGAGTTGCATTGCTGCAGCGGTATTGATATCAGAAGCAGAAAATGTGTATAACAATACCCCATAGGATAGGACTTCCATTGTGGTAACCACAAATCACTACGTTTTTGTTCGCACCATTTAAACGAAACATATCTTGGGTGTTAAATTTTACTGGAGTAATGAGAAAAATGTGCGCTTTCTTCTGATACCAAAATCTGTGTTTTGATGAATAAAAATGGGGGATGAGGCTGTTGATCGGGTCACAGACATTTAAAAACAAAACTGAACTCTTTTCCAGTCCTGTAGGCTGTACTATATGTGTATATTGTGTGTTTTTTAAATTAAGAATTGCTATAAAACATAACTGTCTGTCAGCAACTGACATTAATTGGTGGTTAATTTTACTGCTGTTTACCAATTTTACCAGGAATTGCCTCAAAACCCAAATTGTCAGTCAACTTCAGAAGAGAACTTCACTTAATTTTGAAACCATCTGTCATGATCTGTTATGATAGGAAATGTGGTTTATCCCTTGTGTAAAATTGCATGGAATTCATTGCATAGAAATCTTTTAGGCCCTTCACAATTAATTCTTAGTTTCCTGTTTCAAGTTTGAAAATAAAGGACGAGGCGACTTTTAATTATTAATTATTAATTATCTATTAATTATTAATTATCTATTACTTTCTTTATTTTGAAAATGTGGTCGTGACTATTATCAACAGTCCATTTGGTCATTTTGACTAAGACTACGGATTTAATTATTTTACCTTTATAATTGATTTTTTACATTAACATTAGTAGAGGACCCTACAATGTTCTTGTTTTATATTCATAATCAAAGTTGAGATGATCAAAAACAGATATTAGCAAATGAAAGTAATTAAAAAGTCAATTAAAAGATGAAAATACCTAAATAAAGATAAAATAATTAAATATTTTTCCATTCTTGATTTGGGACGCGGGAGGGAAACAGGAAACTAAGGATCAATTGAAATTGGCCTTAATAATATTGAAAGATTATACAGTTTTATTCTGTAAAAGCTGATTAATTCCTCAATGGAGTCTTTACACTAGCCTTACTCATGAATATCTTAAACCAATTAGGGTACATGTACCCTGGAAATGCCTCAAAACAAAACATTAAGTCCATGCTCCAAAATGCAGCAGGGATATTGCATCCAATTAACACCGGATTTTTACGACATTCGCAATGACAATTCTCATCACGCGATGGAATTGTGGTCATTGCTAAGAGTGTTCAATTATGTTCAACTTTGTTGTGATATCATAGTGCTGTATGCTTCTGATTGGCTGCTGGGAAATCTAAAACACCAACAAAGAAAAGTTACAAATTATAGTCGCATCTTCCTCTGGATAGCTTGTGGGATGTAGGCCTCACATTGAGTGTTTCAATTGCATAATGTAGATGGAAAAAAAGCAACAGACCTTTTCAAATCAAAGTTTTCTGAAGACACATCCATTTGTTTATGATGACCCACTTTATAATTCTGGGTCATTGGGCAGCTGTTGGACACAGGGCTTACACTAGTTGCCATGGTCGCCTTTTGTGTAAATGTGTGTCACTGGTGAGCGCTTATGTGAATTTACATGATCGTATTTATGACGGTCTGGTTTTCTGAACATTTCTAATGTTGATTTGAAAAGGTCTATTTCAGCATCGCGAGATACTGTGGTAGTTGGCAACTTGGTTCTGTCCCATTCCTTGTAGAAGGATGAGAGGTGTTTTGCTATGGTTACATAATGACAATTCTAACGTCTTCTTTTCTTTTTCTTTTCACACATGCTTTCGCCCGTCCACTGTATGCATCAATTCCGTGCTATGTGAACATCAATGCAATCGTTGTCGGTCACAAACAAATAGGTAAGTACATCTGGTATTTAGTTAATCTAATCAATTAATGTGACATTTATACCAGAGCTAATTAATACACGGCCTTAGACATGTCTTACATGGGTGATCACCAATTTGAATTTGAGGTCAAAGAAAGGTCCTTTCATTGATTGGGCTTTGAAGTTTGGTACCAGAAGACATTCCTGTTGTCAGTTATTTTTTGTACTTCTGATGCAACATGCATAAATTTGCATATTAAATAGTTGCTCAAATCTTGTGTTGTTCCGATAAGCTCTTTGGTGTAACTGTAATGGCTGTCAAATTAGGAGCTTGGTTTGTGGAATTATCAAAAATGAATGTGAATGCTCTATTCCGTTCATTTCATCTGCCACCCAGAGGTGGCACCAGGAATTTTTTTCATGGGGAGGGGGCATTGGGGAAGCAAAGTGAATTTCAGGGATAATTTGGGTTTTTTACTGGGCAACCAACTGGAGGGGGGGTAAGAGTTCTGATTGGGGGGGGCATTTGCCTCCCATGACCCCCCCACCCCACCCCATCCCTGGCACCACAACTGCTGCTACCTGTCATTTCATACTGAACTTATTTCTGCATTATTCTTTGAGTTTCTTCCAATGTCCTATATGTCCTTTATACAGGGTGTCCCAGAATGATCTATACCGGGAAAGATGGATTTTTTTAGGTATGAAGGGCATGTTGAATGGTCATATTGTTTTGCATTTTAAGTTCTACATATATTTAGCTTTCTCAGATTTTTTAGATTTTAAAAATTGTACGTTTCTAGTAGAAGTTATAGAAGATTGCGTAAAAATGGTGACTTCTAAGTTTTGACAACGCAACCTATTTTGAAAATCTGTAACATTACTAACCGTTCAGCACAAAGTTATTTGGAAAAAGTTATGCAGGTATTTTAGTTGTGCCCTGTTCATATTTCCACTAAATAGCCGATATCTATCTATTATTTATGATGTTACGAAGCAATCATTATGTGGAATTAAGGATTTGTGGCCTAATCCCATTCTCTCTTTGGCGGTAGTTTTAAATATAGTTATTGTGGTGTGAGGTCCATGTCATTTGAAATGCTTGCAGAGATCGAACTGGTTGTGGTACAGAAAAGATGGCTCCTCAATTTACTGTACAGCAGCGTGGATTTCTTTCAAAACCTTACTGGCAAACGGCAGCTATGTTGAGACGCAAAGAAGATTCCTTAGACGATAGTGTATAACGTAAAGAAGTTTGACGAGCACGGAACTGTCAGGAATCGGCAGAGTGAAGCTTCAGGTGCTCGTAAGACTGTAAGAACTAGAGCGAACATTGCAGCTGTCCGGCAAGCTTTAAGGCGCAACCCCAACAGTAGTTGTCGTCGAAATGCTGTGCCAAACATCCCACGTTCTTCATTTAATCAGATAGTGCCATTTTTCAAAGGTATGCGAGTCGTTTTTCATCGATTTTACATTATTGCATGCCACGCCAAAACAAATAAAGGTAGCGTGCTGAAATTAACAGAATATGTAGGAGACATGTCCAGCATTATAATGCTGGTATCAAAAATAGATACACTGCCCGTCTTCTATTTTTAGTTATTTTTGCAAACACGGTACAAATCATTCTGGGACACCCTGTATATCCACAGTTGCAGTAGCACATGTCAAATGCAAGTCCAGTTGGTAGACAAGGTCAATCACAGGGGTGATTGACCACCAAACACATACCAGCTGATTCATGTGTCTACATCTAACACTTAAACTTGACCCGTCTATGACCCCAATGTTTCACCTTTTTTGACATTATGGAATTTGTCTAAATTGTTCAATTTGGAAGTTAGTCCTATAATAATAATATTGAATGCATGCCTGAAGTAATAAATACATGTGTGTGTGGCACTGGCAGGGGGAAAATTATTGTTCAATTTGTTGAAGTAGACCTCTAAATGTTTGAAGTGGTTTGAGCAGTCAATTGAAATTGTATACTCATTTTCCTATAACTTGCAAATTGCCAAAATGCCAAACAGGAGTTTTTTTCAATCACAAAATGCATAAATTGACAACCATTGCATTGGAGTAGCTTTTAAGGTGAGCTTCTGTGAGTTAGCACTCCCCTGATCTTCAACCTGTGAAAAATTTGATAAAAATTCCATGTCAAAATAAATAGGCCTTCCATATGATATAAACTATTTGATTAAACTTCAAACAGAGAATACATCGGGGGAAATGCACCTTCAGAAGGAGATGGTAATAGGAGACCTTGTGATCGTCCCAGATGATCTTGTGATCATCCAAGATGATCTTGTGATCATCCCGGATGATCTTGTAATCATCTCAGATGATCTTGTGATCATCTCAGATGATCATCTCATCTCACATGATTACATGATCATCTCCGACAAACTTGTGATCTCCGACAAACTTGTGATCATCTCAGACAATCTTGTGATCATCTCACATGATCTTGTAATCATCTCAGATGATCCGTAAGATTATTTAGATAGTTTAGATGATTCTTCCTTTGTGCTGCATATCCTCTGGTGCTTCTTTTACTCTCATTATATGTGAGAGAGAGGGAGAGAATGACGATAGTCGTGCAGTTATTGTAGGTATTCCTGATGACTGAGTACCCTGGGGATGACAGTAATTAGTTAGGACCTAACAAAGACAACTTGAGATCATTCAAAGTCAATTGTGAGTATTTAATGAAGCAGGAAATTCAATGGAGCAAGTTATAACAATAATCCAGTAGGCCTAGTTCCTCATTGGTTATACTGATGATACACCGAGGTCCTTCTTTTGACACTAGAATTATTAGATTATTGCTCTCAAGAACTGTTGAAAACCTTTGACCTACAAAAGAATTAATAATCAATTGAATTGTGAAAATGATGATTGACTTCATAGTGTGAATATTGATATTAGATTTAAGTTTGTTATGGATCATGCTGCTGTCTCCTTGGTGTGTAATTTAACTAAGTTTCGTCAAACATTTTCAGATTAATTTGGTCATCAATTACTGTCATTATTTTTCAAGCCTATTGTAATAGGCTATCAGTGCTCATTAATACCCTTTGAATAGTACAAATTAAATCTTCCAAATTAAAATGTGAAACATCTTGTAAAGTTTGAAATTATATTTTCATGGAAAAAATAAGTTGTTATGATGTTATTGTGAGTTCAACGACCAAGTAAGGTCTTTCGGTCCATTTTGTGAAACTGGACATTTGCACTTTTTACTTTAATTGCACTGGTTTGTAAATTGGCCTATTATTTTCTTTTGTATTGTCAATATGACATCCACATCAACAAACAACATCTACAGATATAAATTAGTAGTGTACCAGGGTCAGCGATTTTCTTGATTTTGAAAAACAAAATCCAATTATTTTGATTTATGTGAAAATTTCAAAGACAAATTTTGGTAAAATCATAGGGAAAAACCTGTTGAATTATTTCTGGGCTGTACCTTGAAGATGAATTTTTAGCAATAGATAAAATGACGTCATAGAGATATTTAATTGTATCCAAAAGTTGTAGAAGCATTAGGAATGGAGTAAAACAGTAAATTTAATAAAGAAATAAACTTATTTATCAAAAACGGTAAAATCATCTGATTTAAATCGTGACTTTTATCAATTGATTTAAATTGTGCCAACCCTGTAGTGGATATTTTCCAAAGATTTTTTGCTGGGTTAATTTTAAGCTTTAAAGTCAGACATGATGAAAATATTTTTGCACATTGTTATTTTTGCACGTTCTGCTTGGAATGCAAAAAGCGTACTAAATAAAATGTGTGGTAGTAAGAAAGTGTCCTCTGAACAGTATGTTTGTAGGGTCAATGACCAAGCAAGGATTTCTGTGAAACTCATTGACTGGACACTAGTTGTAAACATGAGACACATTTGCTGCCAAACTGTAGACAATCATATGTCATGGAACAAGAACATCAACAAAGGAAATGGAATCACATCTATAAGAAATAGAATGTTGGATCTTTGTAGCACAGGCTCTGTGCTGATCTCTGATACCTATGATGATTCAAGGTGCTCCCTTCACTCCATATTTGAGAGGTGTCACGGTTTGCGAACGGGGCTAGTTCTAGATCTTGTCCATTTTGGTGTGATCACAGTACCAGAACTCTGGAGACTGACTTAGACTAGTTCTAAGGTTTGCTAGCTGCCCCCCCCCCCCCAAAGGATTACTAGTCTGAAAGTTAGGGTTAGGTTTAAATATTGGAACACAATAGGGGCCTACATGTGTTCCAATATCTGTATGTTAACATTAGAGTCCAGAGAACTTTCAGACTAGCCACCTTTTAGGAGTAGAGTATAGCGGCCTCTAGGACTAGCGCAGTGCCGTACTATTACGCTGACTTTCCTATTCGGCGAGGATGACAATTCATCTGTTTACAAACAGAGGTAGACAAAAGGCCTGTCAAAACTGGTCCGCTTGTCCAAACACTCAATTATCAGGAAAGAGTGATTCAAGCAACATGAATAGGGGATTTAAAAACTGTGAAGTAGGACCATGTGCTTCTTTTGTCCAATTTGCCATCAAGATTTCGAATGGAAACAGTTCAGACCCAGAACACGATCATATCAGAAATTAATATTTTGTTCTGGGACTGATTATATGGACTAGGACTAGTGGATAGGCCTATAATAGACCAGACATTTAAGGTGTGTGGTGTGATGTATACATTTCTAGTTTAGTGCATTTGTACCCCACTGGCCCGCCCACTGGTCATAGATCTTGAAAAACTTTCCGGGATCTGTGCTCTGATGTGCACCTATTTTGAGATGGATGTTGTTTACCTTTGTATGAACGTCTAATGAACATGATGAATGAGATGTTGTATTAGACCAGGAGCTTGAGGGAATGTTTGTCATGTGTTCCTGAATTTACCAGCACATTGACTGACATGCCTGACATGTCTCCAGAAGAGAACATTTTCCAAGAAAACCAAGGGCAAAAGAAAATGATTTACGGAAGTGTCACAAAACACCTGGACGTATGTTTTTTTTTAAATAGTTGGGGTGGGGGAACATGACCCCACCACCGTAGCATGGTTAATATTTCAATGAAATCGCTGAGACAAACCTTTCACCTTAAAAACAATATGCATGTTTTTCGGCAGTGAATTTTGTAGGTATCAGTTTTTGGTTTAAAAGGTATTCTCCAACAATGTTCCTTCTAAGAATTCTTAACTTGACTAGAACTAGCCCCGTTCACAAACCGTGACACCTCTTGAATAGCAAGCGAAGTGATGTTGAATATCTTGGATCATCATATAGGTATCAGAGTACAGCACAGAGCCTGTGCTACCACTCTTTTGCTATCCGTTTCTTTGTCTGGTCTCCAAACCTTCTGAGCCAATTTAGGGAGTTGGAACAGTGTTCTCTACACCTTTTCAAGTTGGAGTTCAATCATCATCATAAACGTCATCATAAACAAATCAGAGCAAGAAAATCACTTAAGAATTTATGACTTTCCACTCTGTCTTTACCCCTATTTGAACCATGCAGCATTATCAGTCTCCCCCAGTCTGACCTCTGCTGACCTGCAGCCACCTTCAAGGTGTCATTGCCCTACCTAAATCTCCCACTCCCCCATCTGTATTACAATTGGGATACAATAGCAGAATGGTCAGTGCACACCCTGTCAATGGAACATATTGAATAAATTATCCATTCATTTTGGCTAATGTTACAAAACAAGACTGGATTGTTGAAAACAAACCCTCAGAAAATAAAATCTGTTAGATAAACAATTAAAATGGGCTTAGAAACGTTGATGGTTGCAAAAAAAGCTGTGGCCAAATTGAGAGAAATTTGAGGTTATGGACCATACCACCATGTTGAGTTAGTAGTAAATTATGTTGAGTTAGTAAATTTCAATGTGCTTGGTGGTGTTCAGTTCTAAATGCTTTTATCTACAAGGCATGCCTACAAAGTACAAATGCGCTATGGAGACCACTAAAGGTTTGGTTCTCAACAGTTTGTTACAGCGAAACTGTGATCAAAACTGTCTGGACACAGAATGTGCAACAATCTGCATTGTGAGGGACCGTTCACAAACACTTGTTGGGGGGCCTGATGCAAAAATATTTTATCGCAAAATTTTTTTGCCCCCCCCTTTTTTGGGTCTCAAAAATTTCACAATTTTTGACATGAAAATTATGGGTCAACCCCATAGGAAAGCATATATACACTCAATTTTTCCGGGAAAATTTGTGGTCAATTTTTTCAGCCCCCCTAGGTCTAAGTCAAAACTTTTAAGGGCCCCCCATTTTGCATCAGGTCTTCCTAACAAGTGTTTGTGAACAGTCCCTGATATCCCAATAAAATATTTGTGGGTGAACCTCCATTTTCCGCTATAGATATTTTAATTTTCATAGTAAAATCTGGGAACACAGTGTGATTTTCGATAATAAATTAGTGTGGGGAAATCTAAGCAGTTTACAATGTTAAATCGGCAATCCTGTACAAGCAACATGTAGCAATAATTTTTTATAGCTCATCTGTCTATCAAAAACATTTTGAGGTATGAAATCCGCACAGGTCTATGGCGCTATTTAGGGGTTTGGTCAGTTTCTAGCAATTGTTTCCGCAATCTCAAGTTGGTGGTGTGGTGTTAATTGAAGCATAGTTTATAGCAAGGTGACCTACGCATAATGTGGTAAACTGATTCTTGGTAAAATGTTGCATAAACAACAACAGATAACAATGGCAGTCATTTGTGGGTTGGGTGGTCACTGGTTACTATGACAAATTTGGTAGCGCTTCCCTGGTAAAACTGCTAACTAGAGATGGAGATGAATAAATGACCCGGGTCTTGTGAAGAGTGTCACCCCCCAGGTAGGCAAATAGTTTTATTATATTCTTTACTCTTTCTCTTTTATTTGACATCACTCAGGCGTCATACCTTTGTGGAATTTCAAAATATGTTCATTATGCCCTGATGCAAAAAAATTTCCGATGGCGAAAATTATTCGGGCCCCCCCTTTGCAGACCTCAAAAATTTCAGGGCCCCCCTTTTTGACATGAAAATTATAGGTCAACCCCATAGAAAAGCATATAAACTTAATTTTTCCAGGAGAATTTGTGGTAAATTTTTTCAGGGCCCATCAGCATCAGCCCCCCACCCCAACAAGTGTTTGTGAACGGTCCCTAACACGCCTGAGTAGTACAAAATACTACTTGATATATGCACTGCGCATGCACCCTAAGTGATCTATAGGCACGCTTTCGTTGGCGCGACCAGCGAAGACCTGTGGCTAAGTGTCACCGACCTAGTGCTTGGCATGCTAGGGGTTTCGGGTTCGAATCCCATCCAGAGCAAACAACTTCTTTGGTTGTTTTCTCTCTTTATTCCTTCCTTCTTTCCCTTCAAGGTGCCAAAAAAAACCATTCAGGCTTTAGGGTTAGAGACCAGAAGGTCAGTAAGTATAGGCTGGAGTCCAGCAAAATCTGAAAAAGTGCATTTTCAAATGCAAAGAGTACAATATTGTTCCACAATGCAAGATTGAATTCTTCAATGCTACAGATGTGCACACACCCCTATCAGCCTGTTCAGCCCTATCACATCTTAAAGCCATTGCACTTGGTGAATTACGTGCTACAATGCCTTTGTTGGGAGGGGCAAAGCAGAGACATTCATTCTCAACACCATAGTAAGTAATGTTTGAATTTAAAGACTAATAGAAATTTTATTATTAATAATTTTAAAGTTTGCTCTCTCACAGGTGGTTTTAGCCAATAAGTACATTGACTTAACCAACCAACAGTTCGTTTGGCTTGTAATGAGCTATTCCAGAAATTAATGGCAACCCCCCTAAAGAAGACATGTAAATTTGTACCATAAAGTTTTGGGAATTCCCAGATCAAAATTTTATCCAAAAAATGTGAATTCCCATTTTGACAATAAAATGATTAAAAATTGGGAATTCCCAGTGTCCCTAAAGAAGACAGGCAAATTTTTGTTAAAAATTTTTGGGAAGTCCCAAGCCTAAAATAAAAGGTGGTTTTTTTTTTCTAGGGAATTCCCATGTCTTCTTTAGGGTTGTGAAAATAATGACCATTTGGGGGAGGGGAATTCCCAGAGCAATAAATGGTGAAAATTTTTGGGAATCCCCAGTGTCAGGGGGGGGGGGGTGCCTTTAATTTCTGGAATAGCCCAATGGAAACATATGATTATTAATGCCATCCTGGCGTGCATATTGTTTTTCATAACCCCTCATTTGAAGTGTTAAAATGCACATCGATTACGGGGTACTATGGCTTAAGATGCAAACAAAGCATGCAGACCAATGCAAAGGGTAGAACATTGATATTTTTACTGTTTTTCCGCCTGATGATTTTAAGAAAACAAATCAATAAAATACTTTTGATATTTTGTTTGCTAAATAGCGGAAATATTAGTTTGACACTAAGTTGCTCTGCATCTGTATTATGATGTAAAGATTAACTGCTTATAGTTCCAATAGTTTTCCACATAGACTACTTTTATTATTATCGGATTGTTTCAATCTTAAATATTAGTCCTGCCCTGTATATACATACATCGTACTCGTAGACAATAAAATATTTTGTTAACAGATATTCATGATCAAAATGTAGTGTGCACTATATATTTATTCAGCCATTTGAAAGAATTTAGTTGTACAGGTACATATAAAAAGAGGATGCTCAAACAGTTGTCATTAGTAAATTTTTGTAGGGGCACTTATTAGGGGATGGGCACTAATTTGGTTGCATACGGTATTCATTGTTACTTGAATTAAGACATGCATCAAATATTCAGTATGCAAGTCTGTAACCCTATTGTTTTACCCAAAAATACTAATTAGCCGATTTGAAGAAAACAATGCCTGTCAATCATACAATGTCAACCACCAGTCACATTACCCGCAAATGACAAATTACCAAGTCCTTTTGTAATGAAAGGATTACATATACTGGAAATGTTTCATTCCAAATTGAAACAACCAGCAGTATTGTACATGTACCAGTGTCACAAGTTAATCTTTAATTGCAGTCTCTAGTTCAAGGTAGAGTGTGTGAATTCTAGTGAATGAAAAGTCTAAAAGCTTACTTTGCATACCTGTGAGCATACCAGGTCCTATTGTTATCGAAGGAATGAATGGTTGGAAATGTACGTACTTAACAATAATGTGGGATAATTTTGCATGTTGAGTCTTTACTGGAAATGCTAAATGAGTGAATAAAATAATAGCCTTTTAGTTGCAAAATACCTTGCTCGGAAATTTGCATCAATTGAGTCACGGTTACCTGTACACATTGACACTGAATTGAACAATTTTATTTACTCGGCATATCCTGAAAATTGCCTCGGCTTTCACATTTTTCCAGCTGTTGATATTAAGCTTTCTGTGTGAAATTGGAATGGGAAGTTCCAAATTATGCATAAAACTTGGCAAATTTTCTCTCCTCTCTCTCCCCCAGCTTGAGATTTTATTCTGTTTACAGCTAGAACATTCAGGATGTTACATTCTCCTGCACATACCAAATCTGAAGTAACTCTAAGCAGTTGTTATAGCTGTTATTTATCACCTGGTCTAATGTCTAGATATTTTTACACTTATGGGTATAAGAAACAACATAAAGTAACATCATTGGGGGTTCTTGCTCCAGCCCTGAACTGTTCTGAGGTTTGTTATGTTCCAGTTTTGTGTCTACCATGTCCCGCTGTTCCTCTTTTTCTCAGTTCATACATTACTCCAGAAATGTCACATCAAAACTTTCTAAAAATAAAACTTTGCACTGAATGTTGGCTCTGGTTATCATTTACACCAGTTTTCCGATTTCAGTTAAAGAGAGATAACTTGTGGATGGTTTGGGCGGGTTGGAACTTTAAAGTCTTTCAAGTGTGTTAGGTATTAAGTTTGATATGTTCTTGGCCAAAAAAAAATTCAGATATAAAGGGTAGGAAATACTGATAAAGCTTTGGGTATCAGATACAGAGGTAACCTGTGAATGGTTTGGATGGGTTTGAAGACTTGAAAGTGTGTTGGGTTTTACGTTTGATGTTGACTGCTCAGTGCCAGAAGTGGGTAAGTGCAATAGCTGCCATGTGTAAGATGAGTACAATATACTACGTAAATTGCCAAATGTTCACAAGACAGCTATTGCACTTACCTACTTCTGGCATTGAGCAGTCAATGTGTTCTTGGCTCAAAATTGGAGATTTTAGTTAAGGAAATACTGATAAAACTTTTGGATATCACTTATCAGTTGGGGAGTGAATTGCGATATTTTGGGTGGTTTAGAAATATTGAAAGGGTGTTATGGATTATGTTTGATCAGTCTCTGATGGCCCAAAAATGAGATATAAAGGTGAGGAAATACTGATACAGCGTTTGGATTATCTTGGTGGATGCAAACTAGATGATACCGAAAAGAGAAAATTCAGTGTCATGACATTTACAGAGTGACAGGTGGTTTGGAGGAAATTCTTCAGATCAGGTGGATGGGAGATAATGGAAGAAAGGCTTGCAGTGTGCAGTTTGTTTGGCTCCAAGGAAATTGATAGCACTTAAAGGCATTTTATGAAGTAGATGAGAGAAGATGGCAGGAGTATTAAAAGTACCAACAGTGAATAGTTAAAACATTTGATGATAGCTGGATGGATGGTACATTGATTGTTTTATCTTAAGGTTAGCCGAGAGTTTTTCATGCGCTTGATTTCAGAGGGGCGTAAGTTCATAAACAGAAACAGCCATGCAGAAAATGAACAAGCGTGCTGGGGACGTAGGCCTACTTTACAATAGAATATTGATCCACGGTCAAGACATGAAACTTGGCTTAGCTCGTGCCCGGAGCTCGTGAGTCGGGGGCGGGCGGGGTGTCATGAGGGCGGCATGCCGGGTCGGATGCCGAGGGAGGGCACAAGCCGTTTTTGCAATTTTCATAAGGATTTTATAAATTTTAAATATAACATCAACAACAGTATCAAAAAGCAATTATTTGCAAATCGAATTTGGGAAGAATATTCAAAAAGACAGACTTAGCAGGCCTACAAATTTCTGAATTATATAAAGTGAAAAACAATCAATCACGATTCACTGCAGTCAGCGAATCAATCAAATAAAACTAAAAAGAAAGGAGCAAGAAAGAATAAAGAAATAGTGAAAAAGAGAAAGAAAGAGAGAGAGAGAAAGAAAAAGAACGACAAAGAAAGGAAGAAAGAGAGAAAGAAATTTTAAAAAATTAAAAAAGAAAAAGAGAAAGAAAAGAGGAAAGAAAGAAAGTAAAAAAGAGAAAAGAGAAAAAATTCAGCCACACGGGACTCGAACCCACAAAATTGTTCATAACAGATTCCCAGTCCAACGCCCTATCCACTCGACCATACATCAGCTTACGAAATTTCTTGTTCTCGAAGCGGATATGTAACTATTGATGCAATTACTTAATGATTACAATCGCGTCCGCACAATGGCTCTTAGAATAAACACGCATGTCGGCGCTGAAATTTTGAACGAAGTGATGGAGGAAAAACCTCGTTTTTGCAATACTAGCTTCAATTTGGAGTGAAAATCAAATGGGATAGCAATTGGCAGAATGTTGAGAAATAATGTAGGTATTCAGATGTCTAAATTAACGCCCGTTATCAAGATATCGATAATTTCACAAAACAGTTTTTTCTCAGACAAGATTCTCGAAAATGTTCCCAAAAAACGGGCTTTTTAAATTTAATCGGTACTGTATTTGGTTCTTCCCCATGGCAACATTATTTCTTTAATCGATTTGTAGTACAATACAAAAAGGAGAAAACAATCACTCGGCGTGGTTTTATACGGAGCTAACATTTGAAAAAAACTGCATGGAACGTGTTTTTGATCTTGTGAACATGGTGCGTAAAAATGATTTAAACGAAGGATTTTCAAACGGATTCTAAATTTTTTTATCAACACACAAAAATAATGTAAAGATACATCCATGCACCAACATTTGACTCACTGCGACATTTGATTGCTGAGAAAACGCGGTTTTAGAGAACAACTTTATACGCCTTTTATCGTTTTTATACGTTTCTTCGTGTAACCTTAAAGCCTGCAGTGAAAATAAAATAACTGACATGGTTTTAAATGCCACTAAATGAGTGCTTTTGTTTTGACGAAAGACACAAAAGGCAGACATCCTCCACAAATATCGTTGAAGTTTGAGCAACTTTATTACTGATACAGGTGGCTGTACAAACAAGTATTATTGTATAACCAATCTGTTGTACTGCTTTAGTCTCTTTTATCAAAGAAACATTCTACTTTTCTAGATGCATATACATGACTTTATATCAGAGGATGATTTAAGCACTTCCCACCACGCCACTGTGTTGACTTGCGGTTAGCACAGCTGTGTGAGTGAACATGACACACACTGCTCGCTTTTATAGCATTGACGGCCATGGTTAAATTTGAATTTGGACTGATATATTTACAATAAAAAACGCATTCACAATGCTGGTCGATTTCACATTTTATGTTACCTACAGAAGGTGTGAATTATCCTTCATGCATACATCACTTTAGATCTGAAATCGACCAACTAATAATGACACACGCACAATTCTTAAACAACATCTTTTGCACAGAGTTCAATGGGATTTGAAAAGTAAAGTGGCAGTTGAAACTCTGGTGATAACACGTTTGCAGTGCACGATGGGGCTTCCTTAAATCATCCTCTGACTTTATATATGAGGCATTATATGCTTGTAGGTGGAATTCTACAGTATCCTGGTGGCATGCTAAATTTAAGCTGAAATGGCGACTTGCGTCATGGAAGTCCCAAACAATTAGAATTATACCATGTTACTGACTAGGGGGGTGAAACTAGAAACCAATTCACTGTAGAAAGCAATAGAAAAATGTGGTCATGTTTTGTATAGGGACCATGTGTACCATATGTTCAGATTTTAAAGATCCGGAACATTTTTCATGCAGCTAAGCTTTGGAAGTGAAAGAACTTTTTAACATCATTTTTCAACAGCAAATCGTTTCTGGGTTATAGAAACAATTAAAGCGTGGTGAATGCCCATCAATGTAGCATGTTGTGGCATGCACAATGCCCTAAATGTTCACATAGTTACATGAAGGAATTTGTCGCTGAAATAAATTGCGCTAGTAGTACTTTCTTTCTGGTGTTTGTTCAACTAATGTGAGTGTTTTTGTTGGCAATCAGGTGCATGGTAAAGGTGAGATGTCCTCAAGTGTTGTATACAAAGGATTGGCAGTTTGTGTGGCAGGTATTTTATGTCAAAATTGCAGGTGCTATTATTGCTGCTGCTAATAATAGTAATAATTGCATTTTTAGATTGACAAAGCTGAATCGGATTGTCATTGAAATATGACAGTTGTTGCATCAGGTTCAGTGAAGTCCACTGGCAGCATCGAAGGGCAATGGGGATGGGGGACAAGGAACATTTCCCCCCAAACTTGGGTTTTTCTCTAGTTCCCCCCTCCCCATAGTCAGAACAAAAAACAAATATAGAAAGGTGACTATTCTGGGCAAAATATGCCATCCCCCCAAAAAAACCTGCCTGGTTTTCATTTTGACTCTCATTGAGATGTACTGCAGAATTTTCTTGTTGGTGCCAGTGGTATATATTCAGGGGCACACAGCTTTGGGCCTTCAATCCTCCCAAGAATCTCTACAAAATTATGCAAATTAGCATTGGATATTTTTAATTACCCCATGTATAGTATGTCCAGCCTAGTACTAGCCTGTTCACAAACCGCCGAATAGCGAGCGAAGCGAGCACGGATTGGTGGAATATCTTGGATCATCATAGGTATCAGAGTACAGCACAGAGCCTGTGCTAGTCCAGCCCTCCAGCCCAAACCAAAAATTTGAATGAGTAGGGGTGATCTGTTATTGGCAAATTATTTTCATGCATGACCTCATGTGCTCTACCATGTATCGATATTCATTGGATTTTGTGTGGGGAAGGGGGCAAAGTTTCATTCCAAGTGCCACAATTTCAGGAATGAACTTCTTGCATGTCATACTCCCTTGCTCTTGGGGAGCATTTTGTTTTCTATCATGTAGTCATCATCGGCTGCCCATCGAGGTCGATGAAGGCACAGTTGTCGAACTGAGTGGATGCCTCTTTCTCCATATTTCAAGGTACTTCTCTCCTTTTGCTTCCGCATCGTGGATCTTCTTCCTCCAACTGACTCGCTCACTAGCTTTCGTCACTCATGTTTCAAACATGTAGTATTGTACATAGGAAACAAGAGGCAATTTTAAATCTTAGCCGTTTTTAATTGAACATCAAGACACAAACAGGCCATTTATTATACTCTATCACAATCATGACAATACAGTACCCCCTCAACTATTGATCTGTATTGTTTTGTTTTGTTTGTTTCCCATTGATTTGTACAGTCTTGCTACCCCAGCACAGGAAGTATTACGACTTAAATAATTATAGTAAACACAATGGAATAATACAGCATGTAAAAGACATTGTGATCATTCCAATATGAGCGATAGATTTTATTTTGTGTCACAAAATATCAATTTTTATCTCCATTCTCAATGAAACTCATAGTTTGGTTTCATCACTGCTATATGTTGCATTTTCTAGCTGCTGAAGACCAGAGGGGCCCCGGGCCACCCAGCACATAAATTCAAATGTACAGTGCAGAGAACCTAAAAATGTTTCCATATCTTCCAGGGTCTATAATCAAAGTCATCCAGTTTGAAAAATCTGTGGGAGGAGGCGGGAGCGGTGGGGGGGGTAAAATCACTTAAAGCCTTAATGTATAATCTTTTTTCAGAATATACCTTTATTTTTTTCAAAACCGATTTTTTGGCATATTTGTTATACTTGCACATGTTCCAACTTAAATCTATAGCAAACCCGGGTAAGCAAACTGTCAAATTCGCCCTATTTGTAGTAAAACATGATGATTTTCTGTTGGTCCGATATATTATCATAATTTTTCAGATTATGATAATATATCGGAACGGTTGCAAATCATAGTCTCCTACCAAACCATTTGGTTACGCTTCCTCTGAACATGTGGAGGGAGCGTAACCAAACTGGCTGCGTAGGAGACTAACTCTGAGGCCGCACTCGCCATCCTAATCCAAAAAGTGCGAGATATTTCGAGCGATAGAGGATGTTGTTTCTGAAGTGTTCAATAATTTGAGGCACTTTTATCAATGTGATTAATTTATGTGGTCACAGTATTCTTTTGATGATGATGAGCTGACAGATGTGATGTACCAAAACTGACATTTGGAAATATACCAATAGTTATATATTAAAATTTCTTGTAAAGAATTTTATGTAAGAAATAAAATAAAAATAATATTTAAACAAAATTACCAAGTAGTTAGTGAATTGCTTTATAACAATTTGGTCAAACAGGTATCGAGATGAGGCAAACATTTCATTTCATTTTCATTTTCATTTTATTTAAGAAACTGAATTTCATACTTTGAAACAATAATTTAACCAAAAAAGCGCAACTTTCATCAATTTGGTTTGGTCAGTTGGTCAAGGTTAATAGAATAGGCTTAATTAACTGTTTTCCTTATTGGCCTATCTCATGATATTTTACTTCCCTAAAATTGTATGCACAATCGGTACTTTACCGAAACTGTGTCATATTACTTAGCTTTTGCCTGGATAAAACACCTGAAAAAATAAATTGAACTTGAGGGGGGATTTGAGTACAACATTAAACACACCTGTACCTGGGGCCTGTGTGGTGGTATGTGTTGGACATTCAGTCATGTTTGTATGATGTGAAATCAAAAGGAAATATTTTCATGTAGGGTTCGTTATTGTTTATTTTCCCCTGAAGAATGAATAGAAGTTAAACATTGTCGGAGAGTTCATAGGTGTCACAACTTATCGTAGCTATAGGAGGTCTTGTATATTAGTGTTGGTGCCTGATTTGATTCATAAATTAGCTGGGAACATTTCTAACCTCAAAAGTAAGGCCTAAAAAAATTGTAGGCGTAATCCGACCGACCCTAAAAATAGGCCCGACCCTGGACTCTTTTCCTATTTTTTTTTAAAAAAAAAATTTAAAAAGTGAAAAAAAAATTCAATTAAAAAAAAAGAGACAAAAAAGGTCTAAGGCCTTTGTCGTTAAGTTTGCCGTTTAAAATGTGTGTAAAAAAATTGACGTCCCAACCAACCCTAATTTTTTTTAAATGTTACGCCAATCAAACAGGTTTTTTTTAAAGGCCTAAATCATAAAACTTATTTTATAATTTCAAAAAACTTTTCAAATAATTCTAGGGTAGGCCTATTGCTTTGCAGGTGATACTTTAACAACTTGATTTATAATGAATTTAGACTGAAAAGAATTTGACCAATGCTAATTGCAACGTATCATGCATTGCCAATTAACATCTCCTGGTTGGCTACTTAGTAGCAAAGAATTATTCTCACAAAAGGAGGGCCAAATACTACTTCATCCAATAAAAAGAATTTCTTTATTCAATGGGGAGGGGGACCAAGTATGTTTTCGCTGATAGTTTGTACAAAGAAGTTGTCAAGTAGAGGTTTCATTACAGTGTTAATGCAGATTTTGTTTCAAGTTCGCTTATACATTTAATTTCATTGCGTGATGCTGCTATGGCTTAAAAGCATGTGATGGGGTCTGCATCTCTTTTTAAATGGTCATTCTACCAACCCTGGATTTACACCTATGCCTATATATTACAGTAATGTGCCATGGTGCCATGCATAAAGGTGCGTGTCCTTAAATAAGGTAACAGCACCATAATCACTGCTGGTGCTAATTAATCTAATTACATTGGATTGTAATTAGACCCTGCTGGGCAATCATTAGGCCACTTGGTAGAATGGCCATGGGAATTACCATGGAGTAAGAACTACACAGAAGCAAACTTAGGGGATTGTTTTCTTTCTAGGGTCTATGGTTCTTCTGTGAAAATGATCACTATCTTGGTTTTATAATAGGTTGGTTACTGGTGCTAGAAGGAAGGGTCGATGGGTTGACTGTGATTATAGTTGTTGGTATTACATTGTCATCTACATTCTTGCAAATACTTACGGAAAAGTAGAGCTTGGTCTGATGATTATGTCTGATTATTGTTATCATCAGTATCATTTGATATGCTCATTTGAAGCGCATCATCACAATGAATTTGGGTTTTGCAGAAATATAGAGGCAGAAGGGTGCTTGAATTTGCTTGGAGAAAACCAGTGAGTTATAGCATTAGAATTGAACTTCTATGTTGTTTACAAAATGATGTTTGTAAATGTATGCAAATTTGAATATTTTCTTTGTTGGTTGGTGTTGAAATTACTTAGGCCTACAGGCCAATTGTTGTTGTTGTTTGTTGTTGTTGTTGTTGCTCTTGTTGTTGCTCAAATGTGCACTGACGTCACTGCCACATCAGGGTATAAAATGGTACAGGTCTAAATTTTCATATTTATGAATTTACTTGTTCTCCTACATGTTTGAAATTTATAACAAATTTAGCAATTATACCAAAAGTAATACTTCGTCAAATGTGCATTTTTTTTGCATTTTTGTATGGCACCAATATGGTATTTTGATCCAGACATGTTTATCCAAATCTTCCACCTGGTGGTTCATAGTGGTTGTAACTCTATGCTCCAGGTCTGAGCCAGTCTGCTCTATTGTTTAGGCCTATCTCCCCTGCAGACCAGTGTTTAACCATCAGATACGTGACCAAAAATATCAACATTCGGCTCGAGGGTTCAACGAAACGGCTAACTTAGCCCAGTCACGCTTGATCAGAAATGTAAAGCCTTTCTCATTAGTAGAACCGCAAAGACTTCATTTACAGAATTAACAATCTTAACATGAGGGTTTGGATTTAAGGCGATATCCTCAGGGTGTTTTTCATGCTGGTCAGGACGGAATAGGCGACGTATGACAGCATGCATATTTTAAGCTGGATTGTTTCTTCCCTATTTTTGTTTTTTTCCAATCCATCTCTGTTTCATGTTTGTTGTTAACCTCAATTGATTGACCTATTTGATATCGAGTAACATGAAGAACACCAATAAATGTATTTGAAAATGAACGTGCCTCTTGGATGTATTGTTCTACCGACTCGGTACATGACAATGAGCAACTGGCTAGGAAATTCACTCTTAATCGGCTCGTAGGAGTTGGATTTCCCCTGGCTTTTGTGTGCTGATGGGGATCTAATGTCACCTTGGCCTTGGTTGGAATCATTGTTCTTTTTAAAACTTGTCAAAATGTAATAAACATGGTAATTTGGTAGGATGTGTCATGGGTGTGTGTCTGGGTATATGCGGCACGAAGTTCACAAAATTATTAGACTAGACTTTTCGTTTGAGAGTGGTGGCTGGCAAATTCACGTGCACCTCTTTTTATTCAAATTAAAACAACAGGAACAAAAGAAAACTGAAACACAAGAGCTGAAAAATAAAATAAAAGTTGTGAAAAGTATAGAGAAGAAAAAAATTAAATAAAGCTCGACTGAAGAAATTGCTTTGTCTTTGTTGCGGTTGTTCGGATCTTTTTGCCTTGTAGGGGCCTATAGGCATGTTTGTCACTTTTAAAACTGGACCTTCGTCGAATCAAAATGCTTGTAACTTTACTTCTTCAGGTCACATTTGATTCAATGGGGTGTCATAATGTGCAGGATTAGATAGTGCATCTATTTAAAAAATAACACCAAAATATGGTTTTATTTTAAAATTAGGATTTTTTTCTAAGCATTCAGATACTTTTTTGGCACAGTATACATTGTGTACATGGACAATTATGGTGAGAAAGAACAGTAGCGGTCATTGGCACCAATCAAGGATGAAAACAGTTGTCATAGCAACACAAAGCAATACAATGTAAACCTCTCCACAGGAGCAGTAACACCTTTCCCACGTTGCTGTGGTCCATATTGTGTGTATTATTTACTAAAAGAAGAAAATAACTGCAATCAAAAATTAAAACTAGGGCGTCGTTGAACTGTGTTGGTGTAAACTGGTATTGTTATTGTGTTAGGGTGTTGTCCACTTTGAAATATGGTTGAGTCTAGATCATCTTTGATGTCACAACAATCATTGCATGGTAAATTGAACACACAAATATATTTCATTTTCAGTAGTGTGCGCCATATTGCATTGTTTACAAAGCAGAGTTGAAGTGTTCTATTTATTTGTTTTTCAAATTGCAGAAATTCGGTAGGCTTGCTGGCTGCGAGTGGGATTTTGAATAACTGGCTATGATGTAAAATGATATAAACAAATTCGGTTCAGATCTGAATGAGAATAAACCAGATATTGAGCGGGTAGTGCAAGAGGGTGTAATAGCTGCCTTATTAGACATTTGAAAATTGCTGTATTCTATATTGATGACACCCAGCAGCTATTGTAGCATTGAAGATTTGAACTTCTTGGACTAACCTGATGTGGTCTACCAAAGGCATTAAAATGGAAGAGTTATCATAGTTGTTTGTTTCTGTGCAAAGGCTTTGGAAAGTCATCCATCTTGGATTATCATTCTTAGCACCTAAAAATGTGCCTTAGAATTAGACATCTGTTTTTGGCCAAGGCAGAAACAAAACTTTGACATTATATTATGGGTTAATTGTGCTAAAATCAAAAAGTGGGGTGGAATGCTGTAATATTACCATGATAACATAGATTTTGTCAAACATGCATAGAAAATGAAGTTAACATGGTGCAGGTGTGTTGATCGAAACAATACAGAGATACTATAGGGATCATTGCCATGGAGAACATGCAAACATGGTGAATTAATGCAAACATGGTGGAACTGTTTGTTTCCTTGGTCAGAGCAGGAAATGAAGCATTGTTTTGTTTTTATTCAAGATATTTGCAGCATTGTTTTGTTTTTATTCAAGATGTTTGCAGCCAACATTTGTTTTGGGTATTTAACAACTATGCCAAACATTTAACCTGTTAAAATGCCAACAGCAGAATCCCCAAAAGTTGATGTTGATGAAGAAAGCTTAAAATTATGTTTATGCCAGTATGTCAAACATTTGCATCTGTCAGGACACACGTAAGTCGTTATTTGACCCTAATGTGCTTGAACATTTACAGAAATGACCTATGAATTGGAAGCAATGTTCGTTGAATAGAGACTACTGCAGGGCCTGGGCTACTGAATTGAACTATGACTAGGGGCATGAGACCATTTTGGAACATAGGGCAACATAATTAACATAGCATTAGCAATTCAATCAAATCTTCTGACCTGTAAATTTGTTTATAATGAACAAAACTGACACATTTCACATCGCTAAATCCTGTACAAGTTGTTGTTAACATGATTTTATAAATGGAAAAGTAATCTTGTAAATGTGTTTCTATCATATGAATTTGAAATTGGGTACATCGACTGCTTGGTGCCAGAAGTGGGTAAGTGCAATAGCTGCCATGTGTAGCTACCATGTGTATGTGAGCAAAATATAGTTAGTGTAAATCCCAAATGTCATAGGGCAGCTATTGTACTTACCCTCTTCTGGCACTGAGAAGGTGACTCCTGGTGGCAAAACCTTGTCAGACCATCAGTCAGACTTGAAAAGTGCAATTGTTTGTTAACAAGTGTAAACTGATCCTGATTGAAGTTTAAGAAAAGCAGAAAATCTTGTAATTTGTTAAGTACAACCTTGGCCTGACTTATACCGTTACAGTGATCACTGCAGCTGGAAGTTGTTCAATTTTTATGCAAAAGCACTGAGCAAATACCGCAACATGGACTGTATTGTCAGGGTGGAATAAGATGATTAGAGTAGCAAGTTGATGGACAGTGTATAGCCAGCTACAAAAGAGGAACGAGCTTGGAAGCAAATTACAGCCTGCTACTAGCTCAAAGAAGTGTGACTACAGGCATGGCAGTGAATTTGAGTGAAAGCTATATGAACCTACAGTGATATGAACCAGGGATATGGGATATGAACGTCTATTATAGCCGCAGTCTGTGGCCCTCACAGACTTAGTGAGCGCGTAGCGCGAGAATCTGAGCAACCGAAGCGCTTTAGCGCGAGGCCTCTCTGGATAGTATATAAAAGCAACAGAGCCCGAAAGTAGTGCTACGTCTACTAATGAATGGAAGCTTATGAAAATCTCAATTTTACTACACAATGCAAAGGGAACTGAATCTTAATATCAAGAATTTCTGTGTGAATGAGATCAATATAGTGTTTCAAATTTTCTGTTGTGATTTAGAAGATAGTTACGTAAGTCTTCACGATGCCTGATTGTGATACATACCAAAACAGGTACGTAACTACTTTTAACTGACGCGATTGCACAATCCTACGAGTACACCCCTACACAAGATAATGCTGGCCGGACAAGCGCAACACTCATTCGTGGCTTGCTATCCCCGGTCTTGTTAGTGGCACCCGAGGGGTTTCTGGTTCTTAATCTGACTGAAGCAAGCAACTTTCCTCTTCATTTTCTTTCTTTCTTCATTTTCCGTCTTCCCTTTCATTCCGCTAAAAGCAGAAATAGTGTTAAGGATAAAATTAGGTTCGTCTGATCAATTTTTTTCAAGTTTCAGATTTGATTTTCACAAGACATACTAAATTTGAACCCCTTGAGCTAAAAGATGTATATGGGCATTCATTGAAGTTGCTACCCATTTTGATTTTGAAATCTATGTAGGTCTATTTTAAACTGAAGTGGGAGGTATGCATGAACACTTTGTTTTACCTGGTGTCTGGGCTGCATTTCTGTACTACGTAGTCAATTCTCGATTCCTTCCTTGCAAGGTGTTGCACTCCATCAAGCTTGCTTCCTTCCCAGACTTGTCGTTCAGGTGATACGGTTCTTGGGACGGGATTTTGCTTTTTGCCAATGAGTCGGTTTTGCTACTGGATGAACTTCTGTTTTGTCACCTGAACTTGAGCTCCAAATTAAGGCTCTTCCATTTAAAATCCATACACCCCCTGTGGAAGATATTTCAAATTGAGTTACCTGAATTGGTAACTCTAATTGAAAATCTACACTCCCTGTGTGAAAGATTAAGGTTATGCCTTCCATAGGGGTGTATGGATTTCAACTGGAATAGCACATTTTTACCAGTTCATTGCCAAGTTTATTTTGCATCATAAAATGGACTTCAATTTTGCCTCTACAACTTGGGACTCAAAAGTTCTTGAAATTAATTAGTGCTAAATTTGCTGTGTCATTGGTCAGTCATTGTATCACCTTTCTGTATTTAGTCAAGGCTCTACTGATGACTGAAGAGTTAAAATGCAATTGTGCAGCTGATTTGTCTATTATTAATTCAATTACGAGGGGCAGTCAGTATGTTTTAAGAGTTGACTCGTGACGTCATTTGTGGATCGTTTTCATGGCATTTCTCAATGATTACATAAACACTGTACCTTTGTCTTTCAAACAACACATGTAAAAATTCTATCACACACATGATTACGTAACAGCATTAGCATAACATCAATGGTCTAGAGTCACCTGGTGAAATTGAGGCGTTTTTGTTAAGGGAAATAAGATGCTGAAATGAGGTATTGTTGTATTTTCTATATTTTCTCGGGAATTAAAGAATGGAGAATGCTGCCTTTTGGAACAGTAATAGAACACAAACTACCAGTTCATTAAACCATGTTTGTTGGGCTGTAAAGGTTTTAGTTTATTTAAAATGCGTGGTCAAATATGTCTTATTTTGACAAAAACAAGGCTTTTCTTTCTTTAAAAATCTTGATATTGCCAAAAATAGCAAACGTGGAAATTTAATTTTTTTGCCAGTTCTGTTGACTAATCTCCAAACATTTAAACGGGAGTCTCCCTAGAAAATATTTGAATCCGTGATTAAAATATAACTGTTATTGTACCATTGTTACATTTATACAAAAAGTAGTTGTACAAAGAGAGAGGCCATCGTTTGAATGAGAAATTTATTTTTAAAACTTTTCTGTTCATTTCAGGTTGAGATCATCCATAAAAATTCATATGAATATTTAAATTACAATTTTCATAGCATTTTGTAATATTTTAGGCCCTATTTACATGGAATTTAGCAATTTCTGTGCATTTCCACCATGTTGTATCGGTCATCCCACCTGCACATGCGCAGATTGTTGTTTCATTTGCACCAGTTATCATCGCACTGAGTATCAGCTCTCACACGTGACCAGTCATTATATTTTAGTCTGTTTCATTTTGGAGATAATTAATGTCATTTGTAATAACTGCTTTTTCATTTTCGCCATTTTTGCAGAATAATTTTGCATCCATTCAAGCCCTAAAGTTGTTGAAGTTTGCAGACGTCCCATTTCCACCAAAGTTTAATGGCAAGTCTCATATTTTACCATATGCAAACGGAGGACCTAGTGTTTATTCCTGCCCAAAACTAGCCATATGCACCTTGTACTTTTGCTGTTTTTGGACATTGTAAACACGTGTTTTTTCTGTAATTTAAAAGGCCCGCCTTTTTCGTGATTTGGCAGTGTCCCTAGTATATTGATTTTATGCTAATGCTGTTATGTAATCATGTGTATGATATAATTTTTACATGTGTTGTTTGAAAGACAAAGGTACAGTGTTTATGTAATCATTGAGAAATGCCATGAAAACAATCCACATATGACGTTACGAGTCAACTCTTAAAACATACTGACTGCCCCTCGTATAGTCTTTAAACTTGGCCATGATAAAGTTAGAATTATCTCAAGTTTTATGAAGATATGTGATAATGTAGGGCCTACCTAATTGGTTTTAACATGCAATGTTATAGTGCACCAAAAAAGTATTTGAACACTTAAAACAAAAGCAATATCTTGAAAATTTTTATTACAAAATAAAGTAGTCGATAGATGGAGAATTTTCTTCTGGGTACTTTCATACCTTATTCGGCATGATGCGATTTTATTCCACTAAGCTACACTCGTTTGAATGACAAATGGTGAATTGTGGTAACCACGCAGAAGTGTATGTGCTGCTATACCTGTTTTTGCTTCTCACATCAAAACCACTGGAGCAAAGCAACTCAAAATTTGAAAACGTACAGTCAGTCTAGTCTAGTACAAAGTACCGACGCGGACGCAAAAAGTGTGGAATAATCTCAGCCTCAATACCTGCAGCAGAGACGCAGCACTATACGCTGTTTACGCGCGCGTTGTCACTTTGTACTTAGGAGTGGACAAACTGTATTGTTTTAATGGTAAGCCTCAATATAAGATGAAAAACAGAACATGAAAAGATTGGACCACGCCCCTTTAATTAGACAGAACTAAGCAAACCAAACAACAGAATTTTGTGAGCACTTTGTCCAATATTAACACTGTTTTCGTTGGATGTAATCTGTTGCCTTGTTTGTATGGGTACAATCAAAGTGGACCACAAAAGTGGTAAATTATGAGCAAAATATTTGCTCTGTCAATACAGTAATGATTGGTTATCACATCCTGACTGATTCAATCAATTTTGTGGTCTCGTTGAACGTTTATTATTTCACTAATTCTCAGACATCTTGTTCAAACACTTCAGTAATGGTCAAGTCTACCTTTGTATGCATGCTACTAGTACACCCGGGGGAGGCACTCAACATAAATGACCATACGGGTATGCTCCCCGAAGAGACCCCTGTTTTTGGACGGTGCAGCTCCCACAGATGCCTGAATTTTGCACTGGAAGACCCTTGATTTTGATAATTTCAGCTCTAAAATACCCTAAAATTGCTCATTCCTCACATCTTTTTTTTAGGAGATAGTCAACCAGAAACCCAAGAAAGACCCTTGTTTTTGACTGTTTGAAGCTTGCAAGACCCCATTTTACACATTTGTAGCTCCCAAAGACCCCTTTTGACCGGTATGCCATCAGCTCCCAAAGACCCACACCCTAAAAATTGCAGGGGAGCATACTCAGCAAAAATTTGTGATGCCCCCCCCCCCCCAGTACAACTGGTAGTCCTATTGTGTATACTCATATATTCAAAAGCCAAAACAAACAACAATGAAATGTGATTGGTCATAGCTGAAACATGCAGTGTTCATGTTTGCATTGTTTTTCTGGCAAGACACCACCAGTTATAAATAAGTAACATTGACTTGATCAAACAATAACAACATACTTCATCGTTTTCTTGGAAGCAGTTTTGATGTTGTTATTGTTACCAGAAACTGACAGCTCAAAAACATTAGATGGGTCTTGGGTGAAGTATAAAGTTGTATAAAACACTGAACTTGGCTGTGGAACCAATAGTTCTAACAAATTTTGAATTGACAAAAAAAAAAAATCCCTTTAAAAAGGGATGGACCGGGACAGTATTGATTCCATGTGAAGTATAAGAAATGCTTATGATACATGTATATTCTTTTCTTTCATACTATTTTGATGGCATGAGATGGACTGAAATTATATTTGGGACATAAAATATATGGATGTACGTATGTGTAATTGACGTTAAATAAGAAATCTTTCTGCAAAAATATCGATATCGGTAAGCTTCCTTTAATATTCTGCAAGTTGGGCAATTATCACTTGATGTTATTGTTTCGAAATTAGAATATACATGTATTGTTCAAGTAATTATTTATGCTATGGTGTATCGTTTTATGGATAAAAGTTAAGCAAGTTGAATGTTTTTAGCCCTTTTATTAACAAGTCATCTTACCTTTGTATAAACCATGAATGATTGCTATTGTTGAAGCAAAGTTGTAATAATTTTCCAGAAGAAAATAGCACATGTAAATATATAGATATTAATTATCTCAAGTTTAATCACATCACGAACATGAGGATAACAATCTTCCATTTTAATAATTTGCTATGTAATTGTTTACTTAGAAATGTGCCAATCTGGTCCACTTCATGTTCAATTGAAGTGGTCGACAAATTCTTGTATTTATATTATATGTACTCTACCTGAACATTTATATCTAACATGATCTGCATCATGATATTGCATGGTTATGATAGCAATCTTTGCACAAATGATGTAATTGTTTACTAAGAAATGTGCCAATCATGTCCACTTCATGTCCAATTGACATGATTGAACTGAAGTGGTCAACAAATACTTACATACTCTACCTGACCAATGACCATTTATATGACATGATCTGATCGACTCGGACCAAAGTCGGACATTTTAAAAATTGAGTTATTACTACTACCAAAGGGACAGACGAAAAGTTTGATAACATCCGATAAACGAAAGTGCTTTCATTTAGGAGGCTTACCCCTCCCGCCTTCCCTGAAATATAAGTTTGAAATGTTGAAGGAAATTTTGACCCCCTAACAAAAAGACTTCATTTAAAGGTCATCAAACATTGTTGGTACTTGTGGTTTTGGACCGGGTTTGGGTTGGGGGGTGAAAATGTGTGTACGAGGTTGTGCCATGCAGACTTTCGGATTCTGACTTTTCCTATACCTACTTTTTGCTATTTTTTGCCACCAATCAGTATACTGGTACTGAAATTTGCCCTAATTGGGTGCTTATAGGAGTACTTTCGACCAAATGCACCCAATTGGATGCATTGGTCAGTGGTCACCACTGAAAACCAACCCATGGATATACCGAAGTTACTGAAAAGGTACCCTGTACCATCAACCAGGAAGAACCTCACCCTACCAGTTTTTGAGATAGCTCCTGATATTTTGAGAAAATATCCCAAAACTTGGGACTTTCTATATTGAAGTCTATGGCTAGCCCAGTACGTAAAGCATTCTCAGCCTAGTGTTATCTTCGATGAAATCATCAAAGCCAGTTGAAGGAAGTGACATAGATTGTCCACCATGTCAGCAGACACGTTTTCCAATTCTTGTTTCTGGTTCTGTTTTAAAAGTTCACCTTTTTTTCTCCCCATCTGTCCTTTGGCAAGAAGGAAATCCCTCTGCCATGTTTTGAGGGTAAAAAGAAACCTTTCCGTTCATTGATCATTTTGATATTTTTCTTAATTTAGTACGATATTCCCTCAGGAAAGGATATGTTTGTATTTCCTTTTAGTAATCTTGAAAGTATTATAACTTTTTCAAACTTTTTTCTTTAGCTGCACCTGAGGCTATAAAAGAATGAAGCTGAATGTAAAATGTCATGTTGAACTTGTTAGTGTATCCCATAGAAGCATCCGATATTCAAAATCAACAAATTTTGCGTAAAATTGCCGCAAATAGTTGACATTTGTGTAATTTAGGTTTTTTAAGGCTGAAAGGGGGGGGGGGGGGCAAGAAAAATATTTTAAATGCCCCTCCACCCTTCCTTGACATTTATTTCAGAGGCTGTTGGTAAGCACATCCCACTAAGTGCTCCAATTAGGCCTAAGGACAGGAATTAATTATACAACCAGAAAATTGAAAATATGGATAACAAGATTTTTGACAAAATGTGTCGTAAAAATAAAAACTAAAACTTTAAAGGGAAAAGCAGCATCACCTATAAAACTTTGTGAACTATTTAATTGTTACACATATCTGACACCCAGTCCTTGAGAAAATATTTTGTCTTCTGGAGAGCTTTGGATTTGCATAGTGCACTTATTTGTGTATTTTACTTGTATACATAGGAGTAGACATTACTACTGTGGATATAAAGTATAGGAATGGCCAGATTTTTTTTCCTACGAGGGCTAGTACCCTTATGAAAAGACATGAATAATGAAGAACAAATAGGTAAACATAGGAAAACCTTGTGGTAACTGTTAAACAGTATGCTGATTCCACTTATGCAGTCAAATAATGTGCAATTCAGAAAACTAAGTGGCCTACTTAGACACCTATACACGAGTGGCTCTAGAGAGAGAGAGAGAGTTGCCAAACTTGCGATTTGGTAGCCCAATTGGGTGACTTTTGAACTAATTACAAGACCTTTTCTACATTGAAGCTGGCTTTCCCTTTTAATGGGAATTTTTATTGTTCTTTTTTTTTTTTGGTCCAGAAGATTTGGCAGCCTATTTTGGCAACTTTTGAAGACTTGCGCAACTATTTTTGGCCATTTCTTGTCCAATACAAACTGGTATTTTAGAACAAATTAAAGACCTTTTTGACATTTGCCACCATGGTTTTGGGTGCTTTCCTTTCTCATAGAAACCAATGGTTAAGTGAAAATTTGGTGACTTTTTGATTATTTTGACCTACTATTCTGGACGAAACTCGTTGGCAACACTGTGTGGTGAATATTGGGAGTGAGGAGCAACTCAAAATTGATGAGGAATTTGAGCCAGCTGTCTTGATCTTTTGGCTATGTGTTTTTGAGGTTAAGTTTGGTTAAATAAGTCTCATTATATGGTACTTGATGATGGTTTGTACATGGCAACATGATGATGTATACATGAATTAAGGACTACTTGAGGTTAATTGTTGGCTTAAGGTGTATTTCTGGAAGGAGGAAGTGAGGAGATTGTTTGGAAGTGTGACCGGAGTCTTGATAGGTGTTGAGGGGATCTAATACTAGCAGCTTGGTTGAAAGTGACGGGGAAATGAGGTATGGAGCTTCATGATTAATGGAAATGGTATGTATTATTTTGATAATATCTACCGCCGGTTATCTAGCCTACTTTGCAGTCCCTTTTTGAACACCAATATGCCTAAGCTACATCATTTCACAAAGCGCAACACAACAAAGCATGCATCATTATGCCTCAAATCACTTGTCATTGTCAAATTAGTGCATAGTAAGTAATGATATGAAAAAGTTGAACAAATACACCTGATTTGTGAACTTTGTCTCTTTTTTTTTAAAGACATTTCTTGTTTGTTTTTGTTTTGGATGGGAGGTGATGGGATCTGTTTGCATTCTGAATCCAATTTTCATTGTGAGTTAAGTACTATATTGTCTGTCTCATCTCAAGTTGAGAGTAACATCATGTATGCACATGTGTAGAAAGGCGATTTGTCCATATGCTGGCGATGCAACCGCGTAAATGCACTGATTCGAATCTACCACTCCGAAATCCAACATGGCATTACTCTCAACATTCCCAATAGTGTTGCACAGAAAGTTGTTGAAAAATGGCATAAATTTGAAATGAAAACAATAATTTGAATAGTTGCTAAACAATGTAATTGTGATATCATTAGATTAGGATTACTGTATGGATTTGTAAACACAGGTGTTTTTCAGATTCAGAACAAAACTAAACCAAATAGCTTAGCATTGATAAAAATGATAAAATCGTCATTCACATTGCAGAATTATACGTTGACTCATCAGCCTTGGTCTAGAATGGAATGCCGCAATTGATAAATTCAGTGTTTAGAACAAGCTATTTTATCTAAAAGTATATAATTATACTAATAAAGAAATATTTTTATGCGCTTTATCATCTGTAGTTTTGTGATACGTATAAAGATCAGAAAGAAGTGTTATTGATTTTGGTCTACCAAGGAATTTAAAAATTTGACCTATACACAACGTCACATGATGATAAAAGCATCTTTTAGCCTAATTTCCCCTTTATTTTTATTTATAATTATTAATAGACTCAGTACACCGGTCGAGCTTACCGTTACCGATGTTGATTAAGATACTTCTTGCATCGATCCCGAGATGCGGAAAAACCAATAGTCATTTTGTCCCACATAAATGAATAAATAACAAAAACCCTCCGATCCCCCGGTGGACTCTCCCAACAGGTGACGTCACACCATATGATCGCCCTTATCCTCCTTGGTCTCCGACTGACACAGACGTGCCTATCGATTGTTCATAGCACTGTGTATCAATTTCTCGACCAAAGGCGAGATATACTGGTTGTAGTTTCACACCTTAGGTAAAACCAAACCGGTATTGTTCGGCTGAGGATAGTTTTGACGGCATTTTCTGGCGAAAAAGTGACAAAAACGATCCAAAACTTAGCTACATATCGTGCCTCCGCTTGTATACGGGACACACGAGCAATTCAAAATGGCCGCTTCGTTGACGCCATTCATTTTGTTTCCCACGTAAAACAACCATTGCAGCCTGTAAGTTACAATAGATGTTTGTACATACACATTGTATTTCATGTACGGTAGGTTATTGTTGCTATGTTAGGGTGATTACTCTATCGTTATGTCTTCATTACCGTCCGATAAGACGAGTTAATCAGATATTCATACGGTGGGGATTGGTAGGGACCCGTCTGACATTTTAGTAATAAAGTTAGCCAGTCCTTACTTTACCACTAACGTTAGCGACCAGCCTCCGTGCTCAGGTTTGCTTACTGGGCTTGAGTCGCGTGTTGGGGGGTAGTGCCCCCTCCCCTTTTCTCCTCGCTTCGCCTCGGCCCTGTCGGGCTTGCCCTTCCCTGGTGACGGAGCGGGACCCCCACCCGCTCTGTTTCACCCACAGGGAGTGCTCACGATCTTCTAGATGTCTTTCTTTTGCTTAGGACTCTCCGAGTTCCAGCTTGACGATTGGGATAGGCTCCGTCATCGCCATAAGACGAAGAAGAAATCTACCAAGGGCACTGGTAAGGTCGACACGGTGGATTCTGCTGTGACAGCCCCTATGGGTCATGGCAGGTCTGCTTAAGGGGCTCGGTCCCGGACAAGCAGGCGGTTCCTTCGGGGACTGCTAGCGCGTCCAAATGCTCAGCAGCCAGCGAAAGCACTGACTATACGCCGGAGCAAAGTAGCAGGCAGCAGAGCGGTAACCACCAGCGAAAACCCTAAGCGGGTTTTGCAGCAGGAGGATACCAGTCGACACGGTAGATTCTGCTGTGACAGCCCCTATGGGTCATGGCAGGTCTGCTTAAGGGGCTCGGTCCCCGGACAAGCAGGCGGTTCCTTCGGGACTGCTAAGCAGCGTCCAAAGGCTCAGCAGCCAGCGTAAAGCACTGACTATACGCCGGAGCAAAGTAGCAGGCAGCAGAGCGGTAACCACCAGCGAAAACCCTAGCGGGTTTTGTAGCAGGAGGATACCAGTCCTCTAGCGAAAATCCTCACGGGTTTTTAGCAGGAGGACACCCGTCTGTTGCAGGCATATCTACGGGCTCAAACAGCCACAGTAGTAGCCAGCGACGGGCAGCATGCAAGGGTACCCGGGCTTGCCTGGGTTGAACCCTAGCATGCATGGGTTCAGCAGAGACGATACCGCTGCTAACGCTGTGGGTGTAGTCTTAGCAGAACCAACTGGGGTTGTCAGCGTTCCATGGCGGGACCGCCGAAAGTGATACCCTGGGCCCTAGAATAGCTGCTGGCTGTCCACAGGGACTGGCTGGCGATTATTCAGGGGTTGGGCTCGCAGTCTCTCACGGGACAGCGACCCAGGTGCATTCGGTGGCAGCTACAAAGACGAGCTACGGCTTGACTTCAGTGGTAGCCGCTATGCATCCGCCCATAGCTGCCGTGAGTGGTCGGCCACACACAGCGACCTTGGGCGAAGCTCTAGAGGGTACAGTTGAACAGCCTAGCTGATCAACAACCCACTTATGTCCTCGAGAGCCAGCGGAGCGTGGGTGATCCATTATCGTCAATGGGTCAATTACCCGCTCTTGATCGATCACTGTCAAATCAACAGGGCATAGCTCCATTGATTGACGCTGCCTATTCAGGTGGCGAGGTGATTGATCGGGGGCATGCACGCTCAGCTACCCGTGGTACTAGGCAAGCTCCCTCTAGCCAAGGGACAGCCGGTATAGCGGGGTACCCATACACACGGCTTGATCCCCTTGCGGGGAACGCAGTGAGGCATGGGTACAGTGGTACACAGCCGGGAGCCCTCACGGGCACCTACGCTGGAACCACGCATACAGCGGTACACAGCCGGGAACCCTCACGGGTACCCACGCTGATACCGCACCGGTACCGCAGCACCCGCCTTGTCGCCACAGTCTCTGTGGCAACAAGGGGGGCGGTGCTGGTACTGCAGTACCATGGGGTTACCCTGGTGGCGGATCCTTTCAGGGTCAGCTGCCGGCTGGGTATGCCCCGTGGTACCCGCCGCAGGGTGTTTCTTCCACGGCCTAGCACCGTGGCAAGTGTCGCCTAGCGATGGCTACGCAGTACCAACATCAGCTGTTGACCAGGCCAGCCGGCATGGGGCTAACCCAGATCTTGATCAGGGTAGGCCCCGTGCTGCTAGCGCTAGGACGACGGCTGCGAGCATGCGGACCCAGTGGTGCCATGGCGGATACCTCAGGGTCTTGCGGGAGTACTCCCTCTTCTGCTGGCAGGTAGTCGGCGAGCCACACAGTGGTTATGCCTTCTTACCCGCTTTCAGATGCCCGTCCTCAGTTACCGTCATCATCGGAGCATGATACGGATACTGTGGGCGAGGGAAAGGAGTCGGAAGCTGAGTCCGTAGTGACATCACTACAATCTCCTTCCCGCTGCCCCGCGAGGGGAGCAACAGCACTGATCTTCCTCCGGACACCCCTAAGGGGGAGTCCATGGAGGAGGACCAGGGATCCTTTCAGTAGGATGCTCAGCTGCTGCTTCCTCACAGGGGACGCCTGCACTCTCATTCCCGCAAACCTCACGGGTAGATATCGACGGCTGTCGAGCTCAGTAGAGCTATGACGCCGCGTGCTTGCACGCTTCCTCTGCGTGTAACGCGGGAGGACCACGGGACCTACCTGAGGGGATCCGAGAGGGACCCAGATGTCGTCAAGCGACGCTCAGACAACATCTGAGCTCTTCCGCGAGGTGAGCCTATTAGCGGTGCTAACAGCTAGCCTCAACGAGAGCTCCATGGGCCTAGCCCATAGGGTGTCCACTCAGCGCCGGGGGAGGGGCCTGCCACTCCAATCGCTCAACGCGATGGAAAGGCATGGTCCTTTTCTCTTTGGATGCTTCTGCGCACGGTGGAGGACCGTGCAAAGAAGCTACCAACGGGAGCACTCTGAAGAAGTCGGAAACTGCCCTTACCATGGGTAGGAGCTCCGACTTCAGCAGGCCGTGCACCCATTTCTGGGAGGCGCAAGGGTAGCACAGGAACAGCTGGCAAGCCCCGAAGAAGAGCAAGCGCTCTTCCAAGGGAAGCTAGGCAGAGCATTCCTGGGGGGCTCAGCGGTTTTTCCACAGAGGGATCTCCCAGTGGACGACCGCTTATGGCTTTCACCCAGAGGTGGGAAACCATCTCTTTGAGCGCCTGGGTATGGTCAGTGGTGAGTGGGGGTTACAGACTGGCAACCCAGTCTCCCCACATTCTGCCTGCACATTTCAGAGGTCCACAGTAGTGCCGTCAGACGGCCCCCAGCGCCGGGCACTACTGACAGGGATCACACAGCTTCTCAATGGCTGAAGCGGGCGATTGTCCTGGTCACCCCCGTTCTCTGGTGATCTTGGAGCCATTGGCTCCAAGGAAGACCGGCGACGGGAGCTCCATCCGGAACCGCAGGCTGTTGAACACGTTCTTCAGGCCCAAGAGGTTCAGAATGGGGACTCTCGCCGCGGTGCTAGCCTGCCCCATCAGGGGCATGGGAACAGCATCGCTAGATCTCTCGGACGCCTATCTGCATATGCCAATCGCCTCTCAAGATCGGAGGCATCTGCGCTTCTAGGTACAGGATCAAAATTACCAGTTTTGATACCGCCATCCGCCTGTCCATCTCTCCCAGGGTGTTTAACACTCTTGGTCAGAGAGGTGGGAGAGTACCTGAAGCACAGGGGTGTCAACATCAGTTGCTACCTGGACGTTTGGCTCATATACGGACGCACTCCACTGAAGACTACGGGTCTCATGGGGTTGATAGTCCGTAGGGTGCGGGACCCTGGATTTTTGATCAGCTCAAAAAGTCCAGCGTGGTCCCGACGCAGACACCACTATTTGTAGGGGCCCAGATCACCTCTCACGGAGGGGTTCGCGGTGCTGTCATCCGCGCCGTCTACGAACATGCTGCCGTTTGCCTGCCTCTTTGCCTAGTCTCGTGCAACACCCGTGGTGGCATGGATGAAGGTGGTATGCCTAATGGCCAGTATGGTAGACCTCGTACTGTACTGCCGTTTCTACGTTAGGGCTTACCCAACTACACCTTCTAGCCTGCTTGCAGGCCCAGTCGTCACCAATATCCCTCGCGGTTCCGTTGTCGGAGATCGCGCGAGAGGAACTCTGGTGGTGGACCCATCAGCCCAATTTGACCCAGGGTGTCAGGTTTCCTGCACCCCGGTATGTCACGTAGTGACGCACCATAGCGCCAAAACGGGCTGGGGGTCCACATCCACGGAGACTCCGCCTCGGGCCTATGGGGGCCATAGAGACAGAGTTTCACATCAACCTCCCTCGCCACGAGGAGGTGATCGTGGAATCACATACCGTTGTCCTGACGGATAACACAACCGTGGTAGCCTACCCCAACAGACAAGGGGACTCGGGCCACCACGATTGAGCCTGCATGCACGACACCTGATAGGGTGGTGCAAGTTCAGGCAGATTACGATGAGAGCGATACACATCGCGGGCGTCACCAGCATCCTCGCGCACAATCTGTCACGAGGAAGGGTGTCGGGACCAGCAGAATGGTCCCTTGCCCCGCAGGTCGCTCAGACGATCTTCAAGGGGATGTACCACCCCACGAAAGATCTGTTCGCATCTCATCGCAATCATCCACTGCCGGTGTACTGCTCAAGGGTCGCGGACCCCCAAGCATTCACCGTGGACGCTCTGTCCATAGACTGGGGAGGGATGACAGCTTATGCAGTCCCTCCGATCTCACTACTCTTGAGGGTGGTGGCCAAGATCGGGTAGGAAGACTGCATTGTCATTCTGCTAGCGGCAAGGCCGCTGGCACTCCCCGAGGTACCAGATCTACTCCGGATGCCCGGAGCGGAGGTACCCAGTCTATCACTAGAGCACCTGCAGTTAGCTGCATGGCCCTTACCAGGAACGCTTGAGAGGAGGGATACTTTTCATCAGAAGCTGTTTTTCTCATCGCCGGGCTAGACGGAAGTCTACCCTCCGCACGTATAGCCAGAGTCTGGCTCCATACTACGCTTGGTGCAATGAGACAAATAGCTCTCCCGCTAGAGCCTCTGTGCTGCTAGTTCCGGAGTTTCTGACAGAAAAGTTCCAAGCAAGACTTCAGCGAGCCACTGGGGCCAGCTATAAGTCAGCTGTCCTCTCCATTCACCGAGGTTTCGAGACGGGTCGACTATCATAGCCGATGGTTACCTTATTAGTCTCACGCCGACGGTATGTTCAACGAAAGTGTCTACTAAAAAGGAAAGTGATCCTCCTAAGGGATCCCAACACAGTCTTAGATTACTTTAAGGGTCACCCTTTTGACCTTCCGTCAAAAGCGACGCTTAAATACGTAACTCTCAAGATGGCTTTCCGGTTTGGCGTTGGCTTCGGGACGGCGGTGCTGAGTTGCACACGGTCTCGAGGTTAGCTTCCGTGTTCACAAACACTGGAGCGACACTGTTTCGGGCGCTCTGTTCTCACTACGAACGGGCGCGGTGCATACCGACATTCGCCCCTCTCCAATCCCCAGGGTTGGGCAAGGTTCGCTGAAGCCAAAGATAGGCTGGGGTGTCCGATAAGGCGCTGCAGCACTATTTCTTCGAACACAAGCCTTGCGAGGGACTCACGACCGCATTCATCACCCTTACAGAGTTTTCGGTCCAGCCGCTGTCGCAATGGCTGGTCCAGGTGTTGGTGGGGTCCGGGATCGCGAAGGTTTCAAGGCCCCACCACCCACTCGACACGAAGCTATCTCATCATCTTGGGTATACCGCTCGGTTGTCCCTTGAGGAGATCTAGTAGGCGGTGTCCCGAAGCCACCTTCGCCCTTCTCTACGATACTTCCGCTTACGTTAGTAATCAGAGACGGGCGGAGGTTTACCGACATTGTTCGGGCGATCATAATACGGTGGTGTACGGGTACCAGGTTTTCAGACTATACAGAATACTCAGCATGGTAAGAACCAGTGTCGCTATTCTTAACCACCAAACTTATTAAGTAAGGAGGTTTATGTCTGTGATCGCGTGGTCTTTTTGTTTTCCCGACCGCTGGGGAAAATATTTTCTGACCTCGCGAAAACCATCGCTACCGCTCCCGATCCCTGATCAGATGCTGACCAATCTTGTACCTCCATCCGTCGGTTACTTGCTAGATCGATCTTTCAGATGTTGATGCAAGAAGTATCTTAATCAACATCGGAACGGTAAGATCGACCGTGTACTGAGTCTAGTCCCAAACAAAATGTTTGGTAGACTCATAACCGGTGCGATCTTACCTTTCCGATGTTGATTATCCCGGACCCCGGCCACCCCCTACAAGTTTGGTCCGAGTAGGGGATCCCAAGTCGGATCAGGGGCGATCATATGGTGTGACGTCACCTTTTGGGTGAGTCCACCGGGGATCGGGGTTTTTGTTATTTATTCATTTATGTGGGACAAAATGACTATTGGTTTTTCCGCATCTCGGGATCGATGCAAGAAGTATCTTAATCAACATCGGAAAGGTAAGATCGCGACCGGTTATGAGTCTACCAAACATTTTTGTTTGGGACTATTTATTTATAACATTCGGCCGAAGCCAGGCTAAGCTTAATAGTGCTCAGAGGCTACTAAATTCAACGAATGTCAACCGAATATTACGGGACAGTATTATGGGGTGAGGTCCGATTTTAGATGCAGGTGGTAAACCGGAGCACCCGGAGAAAAACCTGCGTGGATTAGCATGGATCGGCAACCAAACTCACATGTGGCAACGCGGGGAATTGAACCTAGGCCGCAGCAGTGAGAAGCGAGTGAGATGACCGTTACACTAACCCATCCTCCTGGCTATTATACTTTTGGCATATGCTTGCAGCTCCAATATAATGGATTCTGAAAGAATGTTCATTTTGACACCCTGCAGTCTATAAAAGTTATCGATATAAATTTTGATACTGCTTCTAGTCAAGAAATATTGATATTTTATTGGCACATAGTCGCTTGTTGTACGAGACACAAAAGTGAATGGTAGGATTATAGCCATGAATTTTACATGAGGACAATTTTATGCAGGGTGCATTGAGAAATTCTTTTGTGTATTTTGATTTTATGTTATTATTTTTTCATATATTTTTGTTTATTTATTTGTTTATTTATTTATTTATTTATTTTTTATTTATTTATTTATTTATTTATTTATTTATTTATTTCTTTATTTCTTTCTTTCTTTCTTTATTTCTTTATTTCTTTATTTCTTTATTTATTTATTTATTTATTTATTTATTTATTTATTTATTTATTTATTTATTTATTTATTTATTTATTTATTTATTTATTTATTTATTTATTTATTTATTTATTTATTTCTTTCTTTCTTTCTTTCTTTCTTTCTTTCTTTCTTTCTTTCTTTCTTTGTTTATTATTCCTTTAATTAATTTAGAATATAATGGTTAGGATTATCTTACACAAAATAAAAGGATCAACCTAATTCTTAGTTTTGTCTAGTTCACTATTCTCATATAATTCATTCAATCAATCATAGATACATGAATATTCATTCATTTGTTTGTTTGTTCAATCTTCAATTCATTCCTAGTTTGATGCATCTATTTATGTAACTTACTCATTTATTTGGTGTAACCTATAAGTGTTTTACCTAGTAGTATTCATTTACACATTTAATCAAATTAATATTAAATTAAATTTACAGGTAATTAGACTTCTTCAACAACAACGAAAGAAATATTGGTTTGGGCTAGAAATCCAGCCCAGAATGCATTGCATAACAACAATAAGTTAGTATGACGTAAACATTTTATGATGTCCATAATTTCTGTTGTGTCTTTGTCGTCTCAGGTTTACGATACCTGCATAATCCTATAGTTCAAGCAAGTTTTCCGGCCCTTGACCCATGATACTCTTTATCAAATAATCTTCACCGTATCAAATCTATCAGAAATTGAACTGTTTGTTGATTATCAATGAATTGAATATGATATGTCTAATATTAATGACTTCCTAAGATCATCTAGGTATATGCTTGGTCATAACATGGTCATACCCTCAAGTTTAATTGAAGCTTGTGGTCATAGTATGAGGTAAATTGAAAGACTTTTAAAACTTTGAGCAGCGGAATTTTAAGGAATTACTTCCAAGGGTGTCAGGCATTATAATTGATGAAGTCATGTCTAATTTTGAGATGCAGGTATTATCTTTTAGGTGGTAAAAATAATTGATTTTAAAAAGGTTGAGTTGAGTTGAAGGATTAGTTTTAACCCCCTGAGCACTACCTGCCGATCTAACATTGGCTCTGATTGGTCAATTAGATGATATCTTCACTTTAATCACCAATCAGAAAGGAGCTTTGCAAATAATTCAAACCCACATTTTTTTGTGTGGTGAAATTATTATAACAATGTTGCTGATTGGTCCAATTGATAATGAAAACTTCTTTTTAGCCAATCGGCAGGTAGTTCTCATAGGGTTAACTTGTTATATCTATGGTTAGATTTATGTCTTACATAGGGTGTGAAATTGATTGATTACATATTTTTACAATAAAAATGAAAATTGATTAACATCATACAGTTTTTATTTAATATCCAAAGTATTTTAAGGATGTTGTAAAATCATGTCAAAATTTGAGTGTTGATATATTGAATTTAATGACAATTATTGATTACAAAAATGTGACTCAGAGATCCCCATGCTGAGTTAATTTGCATAATAATACTAAAAAACATGCGGTCACTTGTATTTTGACATTTTTGGGTGATGCCATTTATAGCATAACCCCATAACCCAGGCCCATAACTTTTAAAGAGTTCTTGCTCTTTTCAACCAATTTACCTTCTAATGATTAATAATTGATCATTGTACATCGTCATCAATTCATGCACTGGAAAGGAATTACGTTGTGGGAGAATGAATGAATGAAATACCAGAGTGTAAATAATAGAAACTATTTGATTGGTTCTATGAGCAACAATGGGATAGACGGCCATTTTTGTCTGGGTGTACTCATCATGAAACTCCTTGAATGAAAGTACTTGCCGTACCACCACAACACAAGTGTGTGCCATGCTCAGTGGCAGTGCATCTGTGAACTTGGCGGTAGTGACGAAACTTTGGATTTTATACAGTGGATTTATACATAGATTTATACCATGCTGAAACAGTATACATGGACTAATAATATTACGATTGGAATAAATATTTTGTGTATCATTTTAGTGGAGACAATTTTTGATTACTGAAGGAGGAAAGCAGATATGATTTTGTCATGGGAAGATCAGCGAAGGTTAGTTTGTTTTTCAGTGTTTTTTTAATTGGAGTGAAATGGATTTTTGGTTAGACAATAAGTTGAAATCCGAATGACCTATTGAGTATGTATTGTGTTTGGCTACTGTATTGGAGTTACCTTGAATGGTGAAATAATTGTGATAAACATGATAAAAGTTGATTTGGTTGTTACACAAGTTGTCAAAATGGTTGTCAGTATACGTCACTTTTGAACCCGTTTCAGGACAATAAAAAGTTTAAAATGAACTCAAATTTGGTAAAACCAATGTGAAAAGTACATTACATTACAACATGAATTATAAAGTCATTGGATTGGTATTAAAAATCATTTGCATTTTTATCTTATCAACATCCCATGTGCGTTCATTGTTACTAGGAAACTATAATCAGCGGTTATTGGCACTAGTAGTTGTGAGTGTGCATGTATCATGTAAACGATATCGTGTTTATATCTGACTACATGGCACAATGATTTGTTTGATGGTAATTTAATTAATTAGTTAAAACATATTTGTAACTGATAGACCCCAATTGGTCTGTGAGTATAATTGATAGCAACCAAGTATAATTAAAACAATTATCGACTATCAATTTCTTATTTGCTAGCATAAAATGGTGGTCAGACCCCCGTCATAGAATAATATTATGCTGTCCAGTATAATATTTGGCCGTATTGGTTTGTGACCAATGTTCAGTGAACCATTTTAGGTGAAAAGGTGAAAACTATTGAATGTACACACCGCAAGAAATAACCGCTCCTTTTCCCTGTGTATTATTGTTTTCTTTATGACGAATATCAGGGAAATTTGTACCACATGCAGCTTGAATTTGAAAAATTAGAAAGGTAGTGAAACTAAATTAATAGTGTAATTATTTACTAATTAAGCTTAAACAAATGTACTTGCATTGTGTACTTTGGGTATGTACCATTTCAACTGTGTGCATCTCAAAAATGATTTTATTGAATTAAGTTATCAAGTTATACAATTATTGTTACCTAAGTTCTGTGATGCTTGGGAGTTGTATACATGTACTTTAAAAATGTATTTTTAGTGTAGTAGGAATTTAAAATACGGCTTCAATGACTTATTTATTTTTGTGCTTTACGATTATTGAACTTTACCAAAAAAGCACACTTATGGATCAGATTTGTAAATACTGGGACAGTATTTTCATCCATCTGAGTGGGATTAGTAGGCTTATCTCTAATTTAAATTATTAACTTGAAAGCAAGAATGTCCACACTTTTGCTGTTTGGAATGTTAATCCTGTGTACAAAATGACAGATATGGTACAAAACCAGAAATTTAGAAAAAGTGAAATATTGAGCCTATTAATGTGTAAACTGGCTAGGCGGCATACATGTACAATAAGGGCATACATATAAATTGAACTCCATAATTGAACAATTCTAGAGTCTGACATGTTTTTCTCAAATCTGGGCTTTATCCCTCTCCCTCTGCTTACCTCCCGGTCGGGAAAAAATCCCTGCAAATCCAACTATTTTGTGTAAAAAATGCGAGTTTATGAAATAAAAAAAATGTTTGCCCCTTCCCCATTTCATCTTCAGCCACATCCCCCTCCACCCCACAAAACAAATCCTGGTGCTGCAACTGCAAACTAGAATTACCCCTGTATTTTACATTACAAAAGTGAATCAGCATAATATATTATTAATTTTTGTATCAAATAGCAACATTTCTTAAGCTATGTGTGTTGTCATGACACAGTCACCTCAGCCAAAGTCAAGGTGCCTGCCTTCCTGATTGATTTGGAAGGATATGTGTGAATGTAGCCCCAAGAGGTTATTCTACCTGTAAGTTGAAAACTTGGGTTAATTTTAGAACTTGACTTGGTTATCTGAAATGAAAATAAGTTCAGTGTATGTAATATCAGTAGCATAGCCAACATTTTCCCAGGGATGGGGGAAGGGGGCTTTCAAGGGGGCAAGATTTGATGAGAATGGTCAATATTTGTAAATTATTGCCTGTTTTTTTTAATAAAGTGGCTAAAACTGAAAAAAATGACATGTATCCTAATGTATTGTCAAAAACTAAGAGCAGATGTGACGTCCCATGTCAAAAGGAGACACTTTTTTGGGCAGGATCGTAAATGGAGAAATAGCCAAAAATCTGCCTGCGGGTTAATTCTTTCACAATTTGGGTTTGTTGCGAACATTTGTGATGTTATTAATGTTTACAATATTGTCTGATAGTTTCAGATCGGAATATAACTGGTATCTTGTGTTTTTTGAGACTCTTTTCAAGGTAATTCCTACTCTGAACATTGTCAATAATATTTTTAAAGGCAGATATCTCAATTTCCAATTTTATAATATCATTATAACTTATGAACTCAATATCTTCGCTTAATTAGGAATGTCCGATTTCATTGGGGAAAACAGTGTTGTGGAGCAAAATATCTCTATAGTTAAGATATGTAAAAACCTCAAAATTAATAACCTGCCCAAAAGTATCTCCTTTTGACATGGCACATCACAAATAAGAATGTTTTATCAGGAAATAATAGTTATTTTTTGTAACTTTACAACAAATGTATGTAGATTCACCCACAAACTATGTAAGAGTAACAGATCACCATTAAGTTATCATAGGATAAAGTTTACATTATTATTTTTGTACCTTTTGTACCAAAATTGAAATCTTTTAAGGGGATTTTGATTCTGAGAAAAATAGTTGGTGCACACAAATGACAGCAGCAAGAAGTTGCCTTTGTAAAAACTCTAGACTGGTCTTTGAACTCGGTGAAGTGTGCATTGTCCATGACTAATGAACCAATATAATGCATTTGGAAATTTTACATACAAACACAAGGACAGACATTACCATGTTTTGATTAGCTTTGAAAATGATTGGCATAAGTTCATCACTGTCTGATGAACAATATAAAATAGTGCATTTGCATCTGTTAGATCTATGTCATTACTATGAAATTCTTTAACTGGAACTCTGAGCTGATTTGGGATTATAAACATGATATGAATACTGGAATCTGCTTTTCTTATCAGGTACACTTGGCAAAGTTTATCCAGAATCAACATAAGTTTCATTGTACATGTATGATGTAGAGGCGGAGACTTGGAAGCCAGGTCGGGCGCTGTGATTGGTTTATGAGTATGGCCAATCCTGGTTCACTGAAGTCTGGCTAGGAAATCATGGAAATGTTTAGAAGTTCACAGGGGTTCTATTCAGGAAGTTTAATTGCAGACATATTCAGTGAAAATACATTCAGTCAAGACTCAAAGAGTTATTGAAGTTAACTTGGAACAATATTTTGCCATTATTTTGGATGTTTTGTGTGATGTGGAAATTTGGACTACATGTAGATTGTTTTTTGCTGTGAATTTGTTGAGATTACGTACCCATGCTTGGATATTATTGTACGTTTGGATTTGTCAAAATGCCGCCAGGAAATCCCGGAGTGCACTCCAACAGGTAAAAAAAAAAGCATTAATGATTTCAAAAAAATTAACTGTAACAAATATTTAGTACATGTTATTGATATTTTTGAAGTTATTTTTCTTGTTTTATCTATAGAGTACATGTATGAGTCAATGTGTAATGTGTTTTACCACATGCTATAATTTAAACATTTGTACATAGAGTATCTGGGTCAAAATGTACTATGTGTCAGAGGCATGAATATAGAAAGCCGGCAAACATCTGAAACTATATAGCATGGATAGCATTTCATTTTACTCAAAGGATATTGTGTATGCTATAAAAAAGAGTGAGCGCTTTTATGAAACTTTTGGGTGGGGTTTCTCTGTTTTGAATTTCACATTTTCTGCTCCGATTTTGGACATGGTTGCTTTTGAACATAGATAGAGGTTATCCACATTACTCATGTGTGACTTCTAACAATAGGCATTAGTTCCCGCAGTATTCCTCATTCAAACCAATTCAATGCACGACCTCAGAGTTACTTGCATGAATTTGGCGGGCTGTTTTGAAACAGTCATGGTTGCACATGCAGGTACTTCTTTTGAAAATCGTAAATAAAGTATAGCAGTCGTTGATAGGATATGCAGCTTATAGAACATGGATAAGATTTGAGTTTGCAAAGGATGGATTAGGGTGTCATAAACTTGTTTGTACCGGACAATTTGGACATTTATGCGTAAAAGATTGTTGGACATTACTCATTGCAGAAGATAAGCATGTTTAAATAAAAGTACCCTTTGTAGTACCTCAGTTGATGGGAAATTTTTAAACTTGGATATTACTGCAGTGCAGACACATTAATTGATTTTTTATTCTAAATTGGAAATTATACTTTGCACTAATTTAGTTCAAAGCACCCAATTTGCAGTTTTAGCTCCAGGAATTTGTTTTGGGGAGGGGACATTAGGGGAAGGGCAAAGAGAATTTCAGGGGGAGGGGGAGCAATGAATTTGTCGCAAAATTACCATAGGGGAAGGGAGCAATTGCAGGGGAAAGAGTTCTGACTGGGGGAATTTTTCATCCCATCCCCCCCACCCGCCACTGTCAATTTGTAGAAGTAAAATGAATATTTTTAACTGTGATACTGTCAGGATGTGAAGCAGTTCCTGTTTGAAAGAAGAGCTAAACTCTTGCAAATCAATTTGGTTTGATAAACCCGTTGAAAACTTTGAGAGCCTGTTGTCTCTGTTGTTTTATGACACAAGTTGATGTCATTGGTGATCAGATTTGGGGTAAAAATATTTAGACATATGCCACAAAAAAATATGTCTCAAACCTGCCATTCATGTTTGTTTGGTGATGCTCATCTATCTTTGAGAAATTGATCAATTTAATTTTTCTTTTCCTGCCTTTTTTAACAAAATACCCCAAAACGTAGGTAAAAATATGTTTTGAAAGCATTTGTTGGTAGAATTTTTAAAAATTTGTTAAAATATATCATTATGTGTATAAGAATGAATGTAAGGTATGAAAGTACAGAGCATCTCAAGCTTATTTTGACAGAGTGAGGATGGGGGAGGAGGAAAAAAACAAGCTTTGAGACATACCTCATTTATTTTGGGTGTGGGGGGCGGAAGGGATAGCCTGGAGGACCTTAGAAATTTACAGTATTCCAAAAATTCAAATATTTATCAAACTGTGGCTAACTGCTCCCCCTCAATTTAACAAGCATCAGGATAAATACATGTAAGCATGTGTCCTGGAGTAGAAAACCACCAAGAAATCGAGGCTGAAATCCAACCCTCTGCAGGAATATCTGTAAAGTAAACTACAAGATTCTATTTCAAGCCATCACCATTCCTATAGTGCATTGTTTTAGGAAATGTGAGAGACAAAAGGTTTGGATTGGAGTTGATTTCACTGCACTGGTTGCATTGGTAATGTTGTATGTTTGAAGTGTGTGCAATTTGGAATGATATGTAGTCGAGATAAATGCGGGAACTAAGTCCAATACAGGTAAGATTTTGACAACTTTTTGTCATATTTGGAATTAGAAAAGCGTGTCACTGCAGTTTGAAGCAGGGGTGGAATTTTGCGGGAGTCCAAGAGTCGACTCTCGCAGAGACTCCCGTAAAAGTCCTGTTGCGAGAGTCCATGTGGACTCTCGCTGAAATGATCGGCTCAGTGAACTTACGCTTAAGTTCAACACGCCTTAAAACTCAAAGCCTTCAAAATATAAAGGAAAAGTCACCAAAGATGCAATGACATATGGAAGTGAGAGAATGATGACACATATATTAAAAACTTAACTTGTTAGTTTATTTGTTAGTTTGTTTGTTTGAATGCATTTTACATAGGCCTACATATAATACCTTTTGGACTCCCGCAAGATTGTACAACGAGAATCCATTTACGGGAATCCATGGGCTCTCGCAAAACGCTCTTGCGAGAATCCACTTGGACTCCTGTGGCACTTTACGAAATTCCACCCCTGTTGAAGAGTGCTTGTTCCTGAATGTAGTGTCTTAGGATATGACAGGAAGCATAATTTGGCAGTTTGTTATAAGGTTGCCTGATTTCTTGGAAACTCAAGGTGTTTGTGGTATTGGACATGTATAATTAGTCAACTGCAGTGGTGCATGGTGTAGCAAGGACTTTTTGAAAGGGGCAAATGGAGGTGGATAAGGAAACTTTAAAGAGGGAAAATTTGACGAAAATGGTCAAAAATGGTCTAAAAGCGCAAAGAGGCCTAAAAATATTGAAATCAGACAGTTAGCATTGGGGGTGGGGGCTGTGAGGAGGGGCAAGACTTGTCACATGGGGCATCTTCCCCTTTTCCCCCTTGGCTACACCACTGATCAACTGTTTTTTTCCCCACAATTATTGTTGTGAGAGATTATAATGATGAATATGATAGAGAAGACATGTATAGCAGGTGATCAAAGAGCGTGTCTGCCAGTGACATTGTTGGTTCTTTGAGTCAGTTTGTGCCTGTATTGATTCTGACGTGATACGATATTGACAACATCCATTGACTCGGACAGATGGCGAAAATCTATATGCCTACTATACATCGATTGTATTTCAATAGCGTAACCAGTCTTGCATCATTATATCCTTGTGAACTGTGTCGGCAAGTGTTCCTTCTTAAGCCTCATGGCTATTTAAACTTCAGATTTTAACAACATATCTTTTTTAAATTTTACACCAAATGTACAAGCACATCTTTGTTTAATTAATTCTCAAAGTGTAATTCGTTAATCCTAATCTGATGAACTTAAACGAAATGCCATCCAATCTTTTGTTTCGTTTTTAATCCAGGGATTGACTGTTTAATGAAGTGGGTTTTCCCGACATGAAATTTAACATTGTTCTTGCATGTCTCTGCCGTAAGCAATGTGTACTTATAATACTGTAAAAATAATAGGGATTATCTGGTTGTTGGGTTATCCACACGTTTCAATGGCGCACCATGTCTAAGATCTATTGAGTTGTTTCTTTTTGTGTTTGTTAATGAAAATGAAATCAAAACTTTGCCAATGGGTTGTTCAATGTGGATCTGTATGCCAAAGCATGTATTTATTATTCCATTCAAAATTCACACGCCCCTGTGGAAGATTTTGGAACTATCTTCAACAAGGGGAGTATGAATTTCAAATGGAATGAACACATGGGCTGTTCCATTTGAAACTCGCCCTCCCTCAGTGAAAGATTCAAATTGAATCTTTCTCAGAGGGTGTATGAAATTCAAATGGAGTTGACATGTGTGTTTATTCCATTTGATATTCATACTCCCCCTGTGAAATCTTCCACAGGGGTAGTGTGGATTTTAAATGGAATAGTCCATTCTTCCTATGTATAATATGATGTATGGTGAAAGAAAGTTGAGTTTGTCTGCTGTGGTGTTAAAATAAACTGGTCTGCAAGTCCGGAAAATGTCATGTTGAAGAAAATCAAAGATGCTTTGAGAAAATGTAGGTTTGTTGTTTAAAGGTGCAATTATGTTTGGTCATTAGTTCGCTATAGAAAGAAACTTGTGTGTGCCAGTTATATTTTTTGATCAAGAACTGCTTTTAAAAATCAGTGAGTGATATCTCGGGGCATACTGACCAATTTGGAAATTTGAAAAAGGTGTCAGGGGGACTGAAGGGAAATGGGGGAAATGAAGGCAACCAGAACAGTTCTTCGGTGCCGTGTTAAAATTAATTTAGGCTGTTAGTGTTAGCATGGCTAGGGAAAAATAGAATAAAAAACAAAAACATGTAAAAGCTGGAAGATAACTTGAAAAGATATTGTATATATGATTAAAAGAATTATTTATAGGTTTTTTTTTTATGTAATAGCTAAAATGAAAGATCATTCTTTTTTACTCCATTGTTTTCGAGCTAACTTGAAACTCCCCTGGACAAGGAACCATAGACTGTAAAATAAGGAACTAACTGCATAATTGTGTCAGGTACAAGAATCCTGGCTGTGATGGTTTATTGTGGTATGTATAGGGTTTGCACTTCTTTAGCTGCAAGTCCCTGGTTGTTGCTAAATGGTTTAATTGGTGTGTCTCAGTGTGCTGAGGCTTGTGGTTTTACACCTGTGCATTAAAGTAGCGCACTATAAATCACTGTATTTTTGTCCAGCAGTATAAAGAATACTTTTACTATTATGGAACCATAATTGAAAATTTGATGGAATCATAAAATTTTTAGTCACTCACAAACAATGTTACAAAAATCAAAAACTGATTTTGTGAGAAAATCAAACTGATTTTTCCTTTATCAATAAGTCACATTTGTACAAATAGCGGGTCGTAACAGAACAATATATACAATTGTATATACAATTCTCATTGTGACAGATGTAGAAAATAAACAAGTTTTTTTAGATTTGTCAAATAATTGCATCACAAAGAGTTATTGTTAAACTGAACTTGAATGGATGACTGGTTTCAAATGAAGTAACTTTATGTGTGTGAATCAGTATTTTGGTATTTGGGGAAAGTTTGTAAAAATATTTGTTGAATATCTGTTATGAAAGTATATATTTATGTGGTAAGTTATACAACATATATGTATATATGTTGTGTAACTGGTGTACCAAAATATGTATTAATAAATATTTTGGTAAATTTAGATGTCTCATTATTTTGTCCTTTGTGATGTTCAGCTTTGTGCATGTATGAAGTTAAAACTGGAATAATTTGCTGGGAATAAGAGTAGGTAAAAATGATAATACATTACATGTCCTTTATGAAAACTTAGCAATTGATGGAAATTTGCCAAATTCTTTCACTTAAAAAAATGCATAAAAAGTGTCTTGTCTCATGTTTGAATTGTTAAGAAGGGGAGTGAGAGCAATGATTCTTCTAAAAGTTCTCCTGAACTTCCTCAGAAGAGCGATTATGTGTTTGCTAACATGCAATTTACATTATTTACGTCAAGCCCTTAAACTGTTTTGTTTTGCACTTTCCATATGAGCACACTTATATATGCTGGAATATTAAAAGTTCACTAAAAATAAATCTTGGTAAAACTTCAATATTTTGAAATTGAATTTTACGATAATATCAACCCAGTTGTGCGCAGGCCTATCAGGTTTTCCTTTCTTGAATAGAAAGAAAGATTGTGCCTTGTAATAGTTAATTTCCATTTTGAATTGAAACCAGGGTCCACCTGTATCGCTCTAGCTATCAGCACTTCCCCCTTAAATTTATGCAGTCGCGATATTTTGAAGACTTCCTTTCGCTAAGACATGGCTTTGGGGAAAAGAGGCCCTCTTACAAGTGTATTATGAAGTTAAAGTTAAGAATTGTTCTATACAAAGATAGCTCTGATGGTCAAGTAAATTTGATATTTTTGGCATTATCATGTTTACTAGATTTTCAAGGTGATGAAGGTGACTTCTAATAAAGATCAGCTTCAAATTTCCAAGGGTAAAAGAGGCCTGTAGAAAAAACCAACGAAAAAGCAAAAGAGGCCTGAAGAAAAAAACCAACGAAAAAGCAAAAAAAGTTTTGAGGAGTTTTTGAGTACAATTTTACCCAGAATTTTACCTTCATTTCATCTGATTTTTGTCAGCATCTTGACGCTTAGTTTAGCTACACTTTTCGGGTAGCATCTGTACAACTTGTTCCTTTGGTACGCGCTGGTGATATAGCCTACAATACAACTTGAAATACAAGTGCCCCACCCCGGGAAAACTTAACAGTTTTACATGTGATCGGCGCGTGCTGCCTTAAATTGATTGCAACTTGCGGCTAATTCAGTATATTTTATTGGACAATTGAAAATAAATGGGCACAATTTGAACTCTTTCAGTGATTGATGTATATTTTTGTCCAGACAAATACCCCCTGGAAAAAAATTTGATTCAGTAAGTTACATTCAATACTAACAAAGCGATTTAAATTCAGAACAGTGGTGGAAATTTTATGCTTCCTGTGGTCATTTCAAGTTGTATTATGGTCGGAATTGCGCTATTCCATTTAAAATCCACACTACCCCTGTGGAAGATTGAGCAAAGTCTGACACAGAGGGAGTATCAATTTTGAATAGAATACACAATTGGATAACTTCCATTTTGAAATACTTACTCCAGTTGTGGAAGATATAGGTAAAGCCCATAATACAGGGGGAGTATGGGTTTCAAAATGATTACCAATTACATTTGAAAATCATACTCCCCCTGTGGAGGATATTTCCAAAATCTTCCACAGGGGGAGTGTGGATTTTAAATCAAGGCCGTAGCAAGCGGGCGGCCGGGGATGCCATGGCCGCCCCACTTTTTGAGAATTTTTTTATGTTTTTCTTTATATCTTTATTTCAGTTAGGGCATATATTTGTATTTTGGCCGCCCACATTTGTCATGGCCGTCCCACATTTTACAACTTTGCTACGGCCATGTTTTAAATGGAATAGCCCATGAAGGAAAGTGTATGAAAACCCCATGTGTGGTGAAGTTTGATTGAATTGATACTTTATCAACCTGAATATTGCAACGGAAATAGATATGGATTGAAATATCCTAGCTCTTGTCTCCTTCCCCCATCATCACACCACATCGAAATTCCCATGCCATTGTCTGTTAACAGATATGCTGTTATGTGTCCAGATTTCATAGGGGACCTAGTTTTGAATGCAGAGATAGGGTATTGCACTTTCTAACAGTGGTGTAGCCAGCACTTTTTCAGAGGGTGGGCAAGCCAACTTTTACGGGGGGTAAAAAGTACAGAAAAGGGCTAAAAATCTTACATATCAGGGGGGGGGGTAATTAAACGGATATCAAAGTGCTTTACATTTATTCAGCTCCCATAAGGATATATCACACTATTTGACAGGCAACAATAATGGTGCCCGTATGACTTTCAGCAAACAGCTCCCCATTTTACATCAGGGTAGAGTGGGACAAGTGAGATAAAGTGTCTTGTCCAAGGACACAGCATGTTGGCCATACTGGGATTTGAACCCACAACCTTGTGGTCATGAGTCGAATGCGTATTTGACCATTGACCACTATTGCTGCATTCCCAGACTGGAGTGTGGTCCAGAGTGACCATGTCTCTTTCGGATTTGGGCCAAACTCCTCGATATGTTCTGGGATGCCCTTTTATACACATGGGTGGAGAGCATTAATGGAGGTGAAGAGCCTTGTCTACATAGTGTACAGCCTGATACTTTGGCACTGCACATCCCTTTTAAAAGGATTTTTATTTCTGAACCCAAAACCTTGTCATAGTCTTAATATCTGCATGTTATGTTGGCTTTACTAACTTGCTCCTACTTAAAACTCACTAAACCAGGAGCATTAGTATACTGAAACTGAGATATATATACCGTAATGGTCCGAGTATAGTCCCATGTTCGAGTATAATCCCACCCCCCATTTTTCGAAAAATTTCAGAAATTGTAAAAAAAAAAAATTTTTTTTTTTTTTTTTTTTTTTTAAGTTTTTTTTTTTTCCGGTTTTGGAGTGTCCCTGGACCTAGATGCTAGGATCATTCAGGGTTGACCAAAAAAAAAAAATAAAAAAAAAAAAATTTCAAGATATTTTGTATTTTTAATATGAAAATTGATACTTTGTTTTCATGTCATACTCTATTAATGATTTCAAAATGCATTCAAATTCAATGTCTTTTTTTTGAAATTCGAGTATAATCCCACCCCCCAATTGTGAAAAATTTTCACATAAAAAACGGGTGGGACTATACTCGGACCAATACGGTATAAGTGACAAAGGAATGGAAACAGAATATTATTATTATGTTTACAATTTACTTCAACCAGTGATCATAGTGGTCAGTCCTGGTATATATTTTTTCTGTGAAATTCCATCATGTTTTTGGTTAAGATAAGCTTCAATTCATTTTATTTTAAGAACAAAATGTGCCAAGATAACCTCATTCTTGCAAGGAATTCTACCTTACTTTACATTTTCTTACTATCTTAGGAGCTGAACTTTTAAGTGTAAGAACTTATTTTCTTTAGGAAGTGGATGTAGTTGATGCAGGTCCTGTTGATATACTCTTGATTTCTCAGGTGCTATTTTTGAACAAACCGTCTCTGTATGTCTTGTAATCATAGTTCCATGAAAAGGTGATGAACGTAAATCCTGGTACAAGAATCGCCAATAAGAACATATGGCCAAGGTACTCACAAAATGATCAAGAAAAACGATTGTGTCATAGGCTCTCATCATCGGGATTAATTTGTCACTTTTCCACTTCTTATCGCACTTCTTAAAGTAAATCCCGAGATGACGATGGTTTTACGTCAAAGGAGCAGTGGATAGGTCTCATATTTGTGTCATCATGTTGTTCCTGATGAGTTTTTATTGACTCTTTATTATTTTTCGGTTAGAAGTGTACTTACAAAGATTAGTTTGAGATCCATACTTGACTTAAAAAAGGGCGTACACAGCAAATTTGAAGCCTTTTTGAACTATTCACCTGCGCGGGAGCTGTGAGCCAGCAGTGTAAGAGAGAACAGGTGGCAGAATGGATAAGGTCTTTGACACTGGTGCAAGAGGTCTTGGGTTTGATTCCTAATGAGAGGAAGAAATCATTGATAATTATTGGCTCTTGCCTTCAGTATGTGCATGGGATGACAAAGACCTCACTGCCAGTTCTGATCAGTGTATAATGACTTGCTGTTCATATACCTTGCCCTGGGAATCATACGAGACCAGTTTCTGAATACAATATAGCTTTGAATGAAAGCATTTATTCCCTTTATAGACATTCAGCCCCATAAAAAGTAAACTAGCAAGAAAATAACAGTTCCACTCTTTTTGATGCTGATGCAGAGTTCTTCTAGCAGAGCCAAATTGTCAAGTCGACTGGAGAGCCTGGAGAATTATACCGGTAATAGGACTAGATTCCTGGATCGCTATTTTTGACGACTTCTGGCATGCAGCCATTTCTGGTATTATTAAGAGGGCAAGAACAGTTCATTACACAATGCGTCAAGTAATAAAAGTTGAAAACCTTTTTGATACGGGAAATTTGGAAGTGACAACTTGCCTGTCAGAAACTTTTAGCATGTATGATATTTTGGGTAATGTTGCAAATTTCACAATTTACTAGTTGAGTTACTTTGTGCAAAATGCCATGAACACAAAAACAAAAGGTACTTACTAAATAGTAAGCTCCTGTCTCTCTAAAGCAGTTTAATTTTGATATTAAATATTTTAAGGTTTGAATACGAATCCAGGCATGAAGCAATATATTGTCGTCACAGTTCCTTATCATACGATTCTTCAATTTCCTCCATAGATTGGATATATTGATTGTTTAATTTATCTTAATATGGAATCAAGGAGTAGTTTGGTTGCAAATGTTTTATAGTTCAGTTGACATATCGAGGGCTGAGAGCCAGAATGTCTTAACTTCGCAAATGATTCCTTTGTGTGTTAAGGCTTTTTGGTTCTCAACCCTCTATATATTAGGTGGTATTTGATATGATATTTATGCATGGACCACCCTTCCTGACCTGTATGTGCTTCCCGTTCTTATTCTTTTCGTATTTTATCAGACCTTTACCTTTTTTCTGTGCATCCCTCTTCTGCCGCCACTATGAAATCTTGAAGCATTTCTATCTTTCTTTTGTGCAGCTTTTGTGCCTTCTAACCATCGCAAGAATTGGTACAGGGATGCGACCCCAGTAGCGTAGCCAGGATTTAAGTATGGGGTGAAAAGCCCAATTTCGTCCCCATTTAATAATTTGTTGTCCCATTTTTAGTTATTTTAAGGACACTTTACTCTTTGCCGTCCCCATTTTAGCCCTGAAAATTTTCTGTGGGGTAGTTTTCCCCCTGGCTACGCCCCTGTGCGACCCTCTAGAATGGTGCCTGCTGGGATATGGGAGAAAGGGTTTATGTTATGGTGTAAACTGTTACTTATTCATGTGGCATCACATCTTGTAATTTGCTCAATTTGTTTGTAAGAATGTAACCCCTTACATTTGGCAACACAGTTTTATTCAGAATGAAAAGGTTGCCTGTTTCAAGTATTCATATGCTAATCACAGCCAGTCACCCAAGCTTTGGGATGTTTGTACTCATTTGAAAAAAAAACCACACCCATCTGTATGGCATGCTTCGTTCATGCTTTTCAGTTATCCCCAGCACTAGTATAAAGAGGAACATACATTTATTTTTAATATGAAATTTGGTTGTGTCATTCAGACAGTCACAGGTAAGCTTCCAGAGGATAACATACTTGACATTTAGGATGGAAATGGTAGATTTAATTTTATGCCAAATTAAACCAAAATTAGTAACTTGATTTATAGATTCAGCATTACGCTGCAACAAGTTATATGTATCTATCAGATTTGGTAAACCAGTACCAGTACACATAGATGTATCAGGAAAATATTGATAGTAACAATTTTAGATATCATATTGGGTGTTGGCAACATCCAGTCAGAAACTGGGCTGTTCCAGTTGAAATCCATATACCCTATGGAAGACATGACCTTAATAGCATTTTTAACAACTTGTTAGCCCACCGCACACACTCCGTGTCTGAGCCTTCATCAATGAAGTTGACACCAATTCGGAAGAATTAGAAGAATCATCTCTTGCAAGGGGTTGTAGATTTCAAATGGAGTCTCCCATTCATGTAACCCCATTTGAAATTCACACTCCCTGTGTACCTTCCGTAGGGGGTGTATGGATTTTAACTGGAACAACTCATATGATCATGATGTTAAGTGCACAGTAGTCATGGTAGCAGGTTATGTTATTGTAAACAATAACATATAAGTTGTTAAAAATGCTATTGACAGTATCATTAAATGCAGGTTAAGTTGCGAAAACATCGCAATAATTCAGACTTGGTCAAATAGCAAAATGTTATTGAGTTCTCACGTTTTCTCTAGTTGCCAAAGCTTGACTCATTCATTGTTTGGGCCACATAGAATGAGGTCATCGATACAGGTAGTGCTTTATAGTCTATTGTAATGTTTACTGTCTGCTGCAGGTTGCGTAGTTTGGAGTTTACCTGTTGACTGGGGATAGTTGCTATTGGTATTTTGAGAGTAACACTAGGATCCACAACATGCTCATCTATCAGGGGCACAGTTCTTAAACCCCAATACATTTGTACATTCATTGAATAACCTTTGAAGATTTGAGTACAAAAACTCATGTTCTGCAACTTGAGGTCAAATTTTGCACTATGATTATGTAATTGAGGTTATTGGACTATGCCATTGGGATGAGGTAGTGGTCCATAGTGTAAGATTGATAGAGTTTCAGAGTGCATCTCTATGTTTAAATGTCGGTCAATTTTTTGCAGAGGCAATGGATCACAAAAATATCAGGTCTCCATTGATTAAAAAGTCTTTATCACTTGTTGTTGCATCATTTTTAAATTAAACTTTATGTGTTATCATGAACGAAATGCTATCATGATTGAAATGCTATAAATATCCACAACACTGAAAACATTTTGCTTTCCTGGACAACATACCTGTACAAGGAATGTTATTTACTTAGATCATGATAAAGACTCAAGAAGTTAGGTACACAGATCCTCAAATACATCCGGTTTACTTCAGCTACTCTTGAGTGTTTCTTGGATGATGTCCACCAAAACAAACATCACCACTGCTTACAATTTAGTGGTAGACATGTTTCTTAAGTGGCGACTCATTAGCAACATCGTATACTTAAAAGTTATAATGGAAATATGCTTAGCTCTTATGCTTGTAATGTCCTTTTTATGAAGTTGCTCCCTTTTGACAGAAATGGTTGAAAACTTTTTCGCTGATTAATATACTTCAACAAATTTGACGCCTAATTTACAGTAAAGTATAAGTTGACATGTTTATACGCAAGGCCCTGGGGCATATCCTGCTGCTTAAATTTGTTCCAGATATTTTTAGTTTTAATGCTTCCGTTTCTTTTGTTATCAAATATGATATTTAAATATTACATTTGGGTGCTACATATTTGATTTTTGATTTATATCATGATTAAAGATATGATTTCGTGCAGGAAATACAGAAGATTAGTATTGGTTCTACGCATGAACTATGCTGTTCTCTGTTTCCTTTTAGCGTAACATTATGATGGGTGGTGGTAGAGCAAAGTACTACAAAGCAAAATACCCTTATCCAATTTGTAAACAGAGTTCTGTTAATGTTCCAAATTATGTGCGTTTGCACATGATGAATGCCTTCGTTGGCTTGAATTGAATGTTGGAAGTTCAGTGGTTTCTGGTTTCCTTACGATATCGGATATTTTATACATTCTTGGCTTAGATCTGTATTATGTTTGGATCAAACTTGTTTTGCCAAGTTGCACTTTAATATTCAGAATTATGGTAAAGGATGCAATGCTTAGTGGTGGCGATAGGAATTTTTTTTTTTTGGGGAGAGGTGGGCAAAATCAACAAATTTTGCGCAAAATTGTCGCAAAAAGTGGACATTTTTTGTTGGAGGGGACAACTGGGGCACAAGAGTTCTGATCGGGAGGGGGGGCATATATGCTCCCTTGGCGCTGCCATTGACAATGCTACTTTAATTAATAGGGGAATATGAGGTTGACTATAAGTACGACATAGAATTCAAATTTCACGTAGCAAAAATCCAGGCAAAAATTATTCAGCGGGGTAGCAGTCGATTGTAATTCAACTGCTAACCCAGTCAATGATTTAAGATCTGATTGTTTTCCAGGTGCAAATACTACATGTAGTAATAAGGCATGCCAATATATAGGCCTAGCTGGCATCATTTGGCATGAAAACCTGGCAACAGAAGCAGCTCGCACAAAGACGCTCATATTTATTTGTGCTGTGGCCTGTAGGAACCATTCCACATTTTCACTTCTAAATTACACCAATAAATTTCATCGTATCATTAATGTTGTTATTAATCAGATATTCCTTTTCTTTCTTCTTGTCACTTACAGAGGGAGCCCCAATGATTATAAACATGGGTTAAAATCTGCCGATTACTACCACTCTTCTGCCCATATATACAGTAGCAAAGACATGCATCCTCAACATGGACAACAAGACATGCTACCAGAACCAACCAAAACCGCTCCGCCTGGAGGCGAACGAGAAGACTCAAGAAACGAGATTCGTAAGTATTGAAATTCATTTCTGTAACGCTAATCCATTATTCTCTAAGAAACACTCTTGCTTGCTATACATAGTAGTACACAATTTTTGCCAGTTACCAGAAAATATGCATGAACGTGATCAAGGGTACATTAAGTGTGCCGAAACTGCCAGTTAGCATAAAAGCAGTAGTAAGAGTCGCACTCTTGAAAAACATTGGATTACTTTTGGGAAAAGAACAAAATATAGAAGAGGAGTATTTTTGTCTCTGCTGAGAGGAGAGGACGACATGTTCCAACCATGACATTCTGTATGCTTTGTTTTAGTATGAATTACGAAGTTTGGCATAGAGCCATAGCAGCTGATTGGTGTATCCCATCATGCTCTGCAGTATCATAGTAGAACTGCACATGGCATAGAAATTGTACACAAAATCCCTCACTTTCAATTACTCGCTTATATCGGGGAGCTTAGACTTTGTTTCAAAAAATATGATCTCTAAAGTAATGTGAAACTCTCCATAGCTCTCTAAAGAGGCTCTTTATATTTTGTATACATTTGCAAGCAGATAGACTGCAATGCATGATGGGATACTCCCTTAAGCTGCTGTGGCATAGATCCATATCATGGGTGTAAGGTAAGAAGGTGTAAGGTGTACAATACACATGTATAGAATGCAGAATTTGTCAAATGTCTTTACAGCAGCTATTGCAGATAAGGCCTTCTGGCCGTTAAATCTCTTACTATTATGTTTTGGTCATGTATCAGAGGCGTTTAGACCCATATGCACTGGGTGTTATGCAGCCATGCCTACTGCTCAAAATAACACAGAAAGTAGTCTCGCCAAGAAGGTCCACCACTTTTCAAGATAAAATGTCAAAATTAGAAAGAAAAAGGGACCACTTTTTCATGGTAGCCCCAAAAGTCATTTTTAGGGGCATGAAATCCACTTTTTGCATGCAAGTGATTTTAATATTTGTTTTGGGGGGGGGGAAGATCCACATTCTGGAAATTCCACATCCCCGCAAAAATATGTTGCGTATGTACGAGCCTGGAGTTGTTTGTTTGAGCATAGACCCTGTTTGGTTGTGATATGTTCCACATTCATGTCATACATATCATTTTACTTCATAGTTCAGGTGGAGAAAAAGTACATCGTGTCTTCTGGTAGAGGTAGGAATACAGGTATTTAGCTCCTCGTTATTTTAGAGCCCATTGGATTTGAATAGGATTACAACATATTCACCTGGGTATGATCTGCTATGGAAAGAATGTTGTCCATGTGCAAGAGGCTGGGTCGTAGCAAGGGGAGTTGCTGGGGAGGCCATGGTTGCCCCACTTTTTGAGATTTTTTAAATGTTTTTCTTCATAGCTTTATTCCATGTTTGGCTGCCCCTTAGATGGCCATCCCCAAATTGCTCAACCTTGAAACTACTGTTCTATTATAGTACAGTGAGGCACAAGGCTATTTCCTTTGGTTTACATTGACTTCTCAGAGCCAGAAGTAGTAGTGCAATAGCTGCCCTGTGAACATTTGACAATTTACACACAGTATATTGCACAAATCTACACATGGCAGCTATTGCACTTGCCTACTTCTGGCACTGAGCAGTCAATACTTAACCCACTTACAAATGACATGATTCAATTAACATATATAATCACTTTCTTATAATTGAGAAATAGGCCCCCACGCTTTTAAAGAGAAATGAAGTCATCTTTGCACCTGTCATGTTTGACATAAAGTTAATGTCTTTTTGTTGCACTTACCCACTTCTGGCACTGAGCAGTGAATGTACAGATTGGCTTTAGAAAAAAGGGGTTATTGGTTAACCAAAATGGCCGAAAATTTGACCCATGTTTCCGCCGGCAGTTTGCAGCACATCGCTGTATGGTCATTTGTACTGAGAATCTTCCTCCACCTGATTTTGATATATACCTGCGATGAGATGACTGACCTTTGACAAAGCACAGAATACCTTCATCAGGAAATGTAAATAACCCCATGTGCAGTGTATGTTGAACATCACACATATTTTCTTTAAAACATTCGATGGCCCATGATCGGAGAACACTTTGCTTTCTTTCTTCTATCAGGGATATTGGCTAGGGATATGAAACAACTGGTTCGGCTTTATACAATTGGTGTATTTAGTTTTTGCAGGGGCCCTGGTTTTTGTGACTGCGCCCTGTCAATAAAGGCCCAACTTAGGGATGCACCATTTGATACTCGGGGAGGGGAGGGGGGGTAGGAAGTTGGGGTCGGGGGAAGAAATTTTTTTTCGCCGCCGTTTTTAAAAAAAATTCCAATCATTATACACAGTTAGGTGGGGAAAGTTTTTTTTTTTTTAGTGTTGGTGGGGAAAGTTTTTTTTTTTTGCTCATGTAGTGGGTGAAGTTTTTTTTTTTTTTTTTTTTTTACCTCCACCCTGAGAATCTAATGGTGCGTCCCTTATGCTTATATAAATAGTGTGCACCAGTCACGTATTATGTAATGCGCAACTAGTGCTGTGCCTGTGTGCATGCCATTCTATATCAATACACTATGTTATGGGTATTTTTCTAATAGGGTGCATAGTTCAGAAGTTACAGGTATTTACCGTGTTTTTAAGAGAAAATTCAAAATGTAAAAATAACGTATTATGGGAAATTCACAAATTTCCACAAATACCGTAAAACCCCGTCTACAAGCATATAGAGTGCTTCTGATGAAAGCTACATTAATCCAGGCGCCATTATGGAGTTTGAGCAAATAAATTACAGATTCAAGCATATACAAACAAGTATTATTTTAAGACCAATCTATTGTATTGGTATATTTACGCTTGCTTCGAATTAATTTAGCTTTCATAAAAAACACCATATATGCTTGTAGACGGGGTTTTACGGTATACAATCAGGAAGCCTGTCCCGCTACTTTTGATATGACATATTGTCTAGCTGATACACACCTATGTCTGACACATCATCATGCAACCTTCTCCTTCTAAATATCAATCACAGAATTACGCTGCCTCTTCATATCATCAACGTGGGCATCCTTACAGGGGATAAAACAATTAAAAACATGCAACACCTGACTGGGAATAATTATATTATAACTATTTCCCTCTTAAGGTAAACATTACGAACACTGTCATCATGTGGCCAACGGCTTTATGGTTTTATAGAGATGATACTGAGAGATGACCTAATATAAAAATAATCTAGAGTATAATACAAAGGGAAATTTGGTCAGGTTGGTGAGTCACAGGCGCTTTTATTAGATCCCGGCATGTCATAACCTAACTTGTCAAATTTGTCTGTGCATCCTTATTGATGAAAAGTGCCGGCAGCAGGGAGGGATGGCCGTGTCATAGGCCTACTGCGTTTTCTGCTATCTCTGATGGAATTAATGTTATATCGTGTTCCGGAGTTTAATGTGGTCAATGTGAATTTCAGAATGTGAGTTAGGAATAGATTATGAATCAATTGTTCTTCCTGCTTGAAATGTTCTTCTTGTGAAATTGTTTGAATTTGAAAGTTTGTGAGTTTGTGTCTGCATTTCCTCGCCGATCGGATATGAAAGCCGGCAGGGACTGGACATGCGTACCCAGTTATTATCATACTCTTTAGTATTTTGGTGAAATTTGTGTGAAATGTATGATACTCTCCTTGGAATATTTATGGAATATATGCCTTGTTCTTCTCGCCTTGTGGAATATATTGATGGAATAGATTATGTAGTTTACATTGATTCGGAATGAACTTCAGTGGAATATTTTTACAAGAAAGTACCTCGGGAGAACAGACAGCATTATGAAAGCTGACCAATTGTTGGGATGACTTTATTTTATAAAAAGGTGATGTACTGTTCAATGTAGTTTGACTTAATCGCCAATGATATTTGTAATATTAAATGTTGTTGGTTTGGAATATTTGCATGTAAATGTTTGTTAACCAATACCATGTGTTATAAACTTGGTCATATTTGATAAGCAGTTTCCAAATTGTATGATCTTTTAGTCTAGTATTGCTTTGTTTTGTAGCTTTTTTGTGGACTATGGAATCGGTGTAAGTTTATTTCAGGCTTTAATTCTATGTTCAAGAACGTTACCCATTGTCTTGCCTTGTTGCATGAGTGAAAATATTTGCTCAGGGTGAATTGGGAGTTCGCAGTGAACCCCAGCAAAAGGAGGGTTTGTCACAGATTTTAGGGAAAACATCTCACTGTCAGGGAGTGTCAGACAATAGCATTCATTCAAGCTACAACTTTTCCCTAGTTTTTCACATGATTGAGCGTCTTAAGTGTAAGCGATATATTATGTACATGTTTACCCATATATTAAACAATACAGGCCAGGTCATTTCGGTTGGCTTAATTTCTCTCTGTCTTAACAATGTTCTGTTGTAGTTTTTCCACTCTTTGGGGTCCGATTTGCTCAATTTGTTTTATGACCTGAATTTCATTGTTCCACAAGTCCTAAAATATGTTCTCCCACCAAGGTTGTGGGGGATTTTGTGAAACAGTTGATGTTTACTGGCAATTTTTTAGGTCATTTTGGTGTAATGTGGTGTTATTAAGCGGCAAATCGTGGGTGTCGGTTTCAATGTCCAGTACATATTTGTAAGCATCATTATGCCACATTTTGAAATACAAATCTTGGGGTCAAGACCAAACCTCGAAGCAGTTTTTTTGTGATCATGAACTTGAGATCATCAGCCATTGTATGAGAAAGTTCTAAAGATGAAAGAACCACATTCCAATGAACTATCACTTGTCAATCAATTATACTATAATCAGTAGGTTTCTATGGTAACATGATCGTCTGTTGTACAGAATTGTCAGTATGCAAAGTAGTTGCAGCTTGTTTAGAAGTTTGAATCATGCTGATGAAAAGCAAGTAATTAGTAATTCAGAATACTGAAGTATGTAGGTCGGCAAAAGATTGAATATCCTTTTCTTCGGGTTCAATCAAGACCTACAATCAACGAAAAAAGTCCTTGGAACGCTTGGCACACTCTGTCAAGATTCCGTGCAGAATTTCTTATGTTCATGGAAATGACCTATATTGTGTTTGGGAAGAAACGTGACATCTACAACAATGATTTCCCCTTCCCCTCTCCCCATCAAGCAATGTTGGAACACATTGGGGAACCGCTGAAGACATTGGCATTTCTCAACATTGCACGGGGGAGAGGGGTGACAGTTTTCCGTTATTTACACGCAAGCGCTCCAAGACTTTTTCGTTGATTGTCTCTGCCGAATGCAAAATATTTCATCTAAATTTCGTTTTTGTCTCATAACTCAAAAACGGCATGTCGTATGAGCTTCAAATTGCACACGATTTGAGAGTGGATTATATGCTTTGTAATCATAATAAAATTGTTGATAAAGAATTTGGTTTATTTAGGAATGGTCATTGGAAACACCCCTATGCTAAATTACTCACGTTTCTTAATCATGGCTCTAAAATGCTCTAAAATGTCGTTTTTGTCCATAACTCAAAAACAGAATGTTGTATGAGTTTCATATTGCACCAGATTTGAGAGTAGATAATATCCTTTGAATCATAATAAAATTGTTGATAAAAATGTTGAGTTATTCAGGGAGTGGTCACTGAAAACACGCCCTAAGCTAAATTACACAAGTTTCAGTAATTATGCTCTCTACTGTAGTCAAATTTCGTTTTTGTCTCGTAACTCAAAAACACTACAAATACACTTTTTACAATATCACAATGTTTTGGGGCATGTTTCCAAAATATTTTCAATGTTATTAAAACTTAAAACATTTTGTACCCTTTATGATATAACCCAACATGTAAATGTTTTCTCTAAAACTTGTGTATGCTGAGTATAGGCATATCCGAGCGAATCAGAAAGATTATGATATAACAATTTGAAACTACTCATTTCTGAATATTATTTATATTAAAACACGCTTTTGAGATGAGAAAAAAAAAAAAAAAAGAAAAAAAAAAAACACAATTGAATATACTATTTTTAAAAAAGACCACCACTGGGACTCGAACCATTCACATCGGTCAATAGTCAAAAGGTTATCAGTCTGAGGACTATTCCGCTCACGCCCACGCTGCCATTTCGCAATCAAGTAACAAGTTTTGTTCTTTTATAGTAGTCAGGTATCGGGAAAGTGTAAACTTGTATAGAGTGTTTGCACGAAGGTCATGGGTTCAAATCATCCTCCAGACACGCTCCATAAGATATGCTAATGCATAGAGTACAAAGAATTACTTCGATCAAAACCAGTTAAACAGGTGATTGGTATTGTACTCCGTGCATTTGCATGTCCTCTGGAGCGTGTCTTTAGGATGGTTTGAACTTAATGATCTTCCATGCAAGCACCCTATAGTAGAAACGGCAAAATGTATCAGTTTACCATAATGACAAAATGGTCCAAAAGCGACATTTTATGTTTTTAGGCCGCATCTCACAAGGCGTCACGTTCGTTTACATTTGCTATACCAATTGAAAATGTTTTATTGCAAAAGGAATGAAACATTCGTTTCATATATGAAATTTGTTAACAGTTAAGTTTACCAATTTGAATTGAAATAAATACGCATAAACAACTCATTTCTGAATATTATTTATATTAAAATACGCTTTTGCGATGAGAAAAAAAAAAACAAGAAAAGAAAAAAAAAAACAACAATTGAATATACTTTTTAAAAAGACCACCAATGGGATTCGAACCACATCGGTCAATAGTCAAAAGGTTATCAGTCTGAGGACTAATCCGTTCATACGCTGCCATTTATAATCCAGTAACAAGTTTTGTTCTTTTATAGTAGTCAGGTATCGGGGAAAGTGTAAACTTGTATAGTAGAAATGGCAAAGTGTATCAGTTTACCATAATGACAAAATGGTCCAAAATAGACATTTTATGTTTTTCAGGCGCATCTCATAGCGTCACGTTCGTTTACCTATACCAATTGAGAATAATGAAAGAATTAAACATTGATTTATATATATTTTTATTTACCAATTGAAAAAATGGTAAAGTGTTCAACAAAATGGTAAAGTGTTTTCATATAAGAGATCAATGTGTCATTCCTTTTGCATTAAAACTTTCTCAATTGGTATAGCAAATGTAAAAGAACTTGACGCTTCATGAGATGCGGCCTGAAAAACATAAAATGTCGGTTTTGGACCACTTTGTCATTATGGTAAACTGATACACTTTGCCATTTCTACTATACAAGTTTACACTTTCCCGATACCTGACTACTATAAAAGAACAAAACTTGTTACTCGACAGTGCAATGACAGCGCATGTAGTGGATTAGTCCTCCGACTGTTAACCTATTGGCTATTGACTGATGTGCGTGGTTCGAGGCCCAATGGTGGTCTATATTTTTTTCTTTAAGTGTATTAAATTGTTGTTTCTTTTTTTATTTTATTTTTTTCTCATCGCAAAAGCGTATTTTGTTATAAATAATATTCAGAAATGAGTTGTTTCAAATTGTTACATCATTATCTTTCTGATTCGCTCGGATGTGCCTATACTCAGCAAACACAAGTTTTAGTGAAAACATAAATTTAACACGTTAGGTTATATCATAAAGGGTGCAAAACGTTTTAATAACATTAAAAAAACATTTTGGAAAACATGTTGCAAAACATTGTGATATTTGTAGTGCTTTTGAGTTATGAGACAAAAACGAAAATTGACTCAGTATCATACAGAAGAGGGCCATAATTACAAAACTTGTGTCATTTAGCATAGGAGGTGTTGTCAGTGACCACTCCCTAAATAACTCAACATTTTTATCAACAATTTTATTATGATTCAAAAGGATATTATCTACTCCCTAATCGTGTGCAATATGAAGCTCATACAACATTCTGTTTTTGTGTTATGGACAAAAACGACATTTTAGAGCAGTTTAAAGCCATAACTATGAAACGTGTGTAATTTAGCATATGGGGTGTTTTCAGAGACCACTCCCTAAATAAATCAAATTCTGTATCAACAATTTTATTATGATTGCAAAGCATATAACCCCCTCTCAAATTGTGTTCAACATGAAGCTCATACAACATTCTCTTTTTGAGCTATGGACAAAAACGACATTTTAGAGCAGTTTAGAGCCATAATTATGAAACGTGCGTAATTTAGCATATGGGGTGTTTTCGGTGACCACTCCCTAAATAAACCAAATTCTTTATCAACAATTTTATTATGATTGCAAAGCATATAATCCACTCTCAAATCGTGTGAAATTTGAAGCTCACACGACATTCCGTTTTTGAGTTATGACACAAAAACGAAATTTAGATGAAATATTTTGCATTCGGTAGAGACAATCAACGAAAAAAGTCCTTGGAACGCTTGGCACACTCTGTCAAGATTCCGTGCAGAATTTCTTATGTTCATGGAAATGACCTATATTGTGTTTGGGAAAAAACGTGACATCTACAACAATGAGTTCCCCTTCCCCTCTCCCCATCATGCAATGTTGGAGCACATTGGGTAACCGCTGAAGACATTGGCATTTCTCAACATTGCACGGGGAGAGGGGGTGACAGTTTTCCGTTATTTACACGCAAGCGTTCCAAGACTTTTTTCGTTGATTGTAGTTCTCAAAACTTGAACAAAATCATTGTAATATTCATTTGAAATGAGGTTACTCAACAGTTTCAAGATCCATTATATAATAAGAAGATATAAAACTTAGGCCTAAAATATTTGGATATTCACCACTTTTATTTTGCCTGTTTGCAATTCATAAAAACAAGTTTAAACCTTATAATTCATTGTTTACCATTAGCATTATATTATGTGGGAATAAGTGTTTCTTCCAATATTGGTATGTGACAAAATATATTTTTAAAAAGTTACCGACCGACTGACCAACCCTGACTAAGGGTTTTAAGTTCAATACAAACTTTTCTTCTTTTAGGCCTTATTTGCAGAAGTTTAGGCAAGAGTTAAGAACAGCATCTAAGTTACAAATGCACTATCAGCATACTGTAAGGAAGCACAGGACATACAATGAATGAATACTTCCATCTGAGAGTGAATTTGACAAGTCGGCCTAGATACATTTCCGATAGGAAGAAGGGTTTGTATCATTATGATTATGATTATGTTACTAAACTGAACAAGTTAACCTAATACTTAATAATTCAACTTATAGTTAGAAGAACACTATTAGTATTAAGGTTAAGAGAACAAAAAAAAAATTAAGGGCATGTGATAGAACTAGTTGTGATTTAGGGTAAGTACTAAGTAGGTCCTGAGCAACTTTCAAACTAAAGGTCCGTTCATACTACCACCGCATTTGCGATGCGTTGCTTTGCAGCGATGCAGTGCGGCAACGCACCGCATCGCAAAGCAACGCATCGCAAATGCGGTGGTAGTATAAACGGGCCTTAAATCATGTCCTGAATTGACCTTGTAAGAAGCAAGCCAATGGTAGGTACCCCTAGTTTAAATCCAATCTGCCATATCATGTATACAATATGAAGCATTTCATAGCAGGTTTCAAATATGGGAAGATCCTGGTATTTATAAGCTCGGATAAGTTTAGTCACTACTTGTATTTAGCATGAATAAGCAGAAGTATCACAAGGTCAACAGCAAAAATAGTATGTTTAAATGACACAATGTTTTTGAATATGACAAGTGTGACGTCTGTAACAAAATGTGACTTGGCAATATAGTGCACTACTTGAAATTGCCATTAACTCTGATGAGAAAGTGTCCTCCAAGTCACATTGAAATTGCTGGTTCTCTTACAGGGTAAGACAAAACATCCCAAAAGGTTGATGATAAAAAGGCATAAAGTAGCTTGCCCCTGGAGCTAGAACTAGCCCCGTTCACAAACTGTGATGCCCCTCAAATAGCAAGCGAAGTAAGCAGCGAATGAAGAATAAAAAATAAATAAAGGCTCAGTGATTTATAGTGCGTTACGCACAGGCACAACGCCTAGATGTTGATCCACAAGCGCTAAGCCTCAGCACACTTTACAGGTATCAGAGTCCAATACATAGCCTGTTCTACCTGGAGCTTGCCATTGTCTCAACCAGACCAACCTTTCAGAAGTATGGAAGACACAATCGGGGTGCTGCATGAAGTGGGTAGACTTTTGAATTTGCCGGGTTTTACCCAGATTAAATACTACCTTCCTATTGTCTACACTATACCTCGAAAAGACTAATGAATTGAGGTGTATCACATTGCAATAGAGGCCGTCAGCGTGACGTCATATGCCGCCATCTTGTGGGTACACGCTGCGATGGTCGTTCGATCTCCATGCGTGAACAGCAAAATCATCGCGTTGATGCGTGGTAACAACTGCGTGGTAAGCTGCGACCTGCGCGTAGTATCAGACGCATGAACACGCGTATCATTTGTACCCACAAGATGGCGAAAGGCTGACGGCCTCTATTTGTCCTCAAAATTGCCTCTTGCCATAAAATAATGATAGACCTGAAAAAGATACAATGAGCATTGGTCTGCACTGCCTTGTACCAGTGATTATACTCCCAATTTTAATTTTGAAATGACATTGCATCTTGACTTCAGTTCAGAAGTAGGTAGCCCTACTATAGAGTGGCAAATTTTCTGTGTCACGGAAAAACGGACAAATTCACAGAAAACACAGACATTCACGGAAAACATGTTTTTTTCCTTGAGAAAAATAAAAATAAAAATGAAGAAAAATAATGAGATATAAGGTTAAAATAATGAAAATGAAGTCCGTCTTCAAAGACATCAGACTAAACAACTAAAAAGATAATGCAAGTAACTTCATTTTCCCCCTGAATGTGAACACAGAATTGAAATTACATCACAGAAAATCACGGAATTTAGTATTTAAAACCCCGCACGGAAAATCGTGGAATTCTGTGTTTTAAATCATTGAAAACTTGCCACTCTACCCTACTATATGGTCTTTTGACTGTGGCAATCCTTCAAAAACGCTATACTGGGTTTTAGCGATTCTCGGGGTATCATAATAAAAAGCGCGATAGTACTGCTAAATGTACGGTTCAATTTGGCGACACAAGTCAGGAAAATTATTTTTTGAGGCCTGGTTACGTCATTGATAGTAAAATGACAACTAAATGCTAAAGAACACCTGCTCTAAGATGTATCTAGTTTGAAAAAAGGATGTCAGTCTTGTCATATAAATTTATCAGTGACATCTGTTGTCTTCTGTCAACTATATAAGATGACAATTTCTGTCCGGTATTATCTTGTCTCAACAGATAAGTTACAGTGGCGCATGCGCAAAGGGGGGCAGGGGCCATGGCCTTCCACATTTGTTGGTCATTCGGGGAAACGTTAAAAACGCCAAAATTTGCTCCTAATCAGACTCCATGCGGGGAACTGAACGACCTGGCCCCCACTTTCAACAAAGGCGACGCCACTGATAAGTTATGTGAGATATTGAGCGTGTTTCTACAGAGCCAAATACCGCTTTGGAAACGGTATGGAACCGTTAATCACTCCTGTGGAAACAGCCTCCAACGCCTTTTGTAGCGCCTTTCATCGCCAACGGAAACCTCGTTGGAGTAGGTTTTTTTCTTTGACGAAGCGGGTAGATTTTCTGTGGAAACAGACCGAAGCGGTAACTTGCCGATTATTGAGCAAAATCAAACAAAATGGCTGTTAATCAACATGTTAATTGGACAGACGACATGACAAAACCGTTAATAACAGCCTGGGCAACATAACAAATCCAAACTGTTATGTAAAGCCACAATTTATCCGTGATACGGAAAAACAGAAAAACTCACGGAATTCGGGGTTTGCTCATGGAAATGTGTAAATGCTACAAAATAGTGAAAAACTGTGTAAAATGTAAAACTTTCCTCTTGATTTGCAAAATATAACAAAAAAAGTGATTATTTAGCAATAATCAACCATTAAACAATCCATTCTAGCATTAATTCTAGGCCTACGATGCAATATTCTGGCCATACTACCGCATAAAATACACTTTTAAAACATGTTTGTCATTCAGATTAAACGGTATGAACACGCCAACGGCAAAAACCTGTCTGTGGAAACAGCAGGTTAAACGGTAAGATAACGGTAAGATAGCGTTATCCATTTAGCGGTAACTTAGCGGTGCGCCTGTAGAAACACGCTCATTGTCAAGGCTGACATTACCTGAAGTAAAAGTCAGCTTGACTAATACTATGTAGCATAGTAGTAATGTCAACCCTTTGTTTGAGAATTGTTAAGCATTGAGCAGATTGCCAAAGTTGCAAATTTATACTTATGTTATAGATTTATAAAATAAGCTGGTCTTTTGAAATCTTACACATTGATCAATAGGCCTACTTGTTGTCCAGGAATAAAATTTCATTTGTTAGAATAGAAAATGAAGTGGAATTTAAAAACAAATCATATGGGATTAAGTCATATTTTAACTTTAAACAGGGACAATGGGAAACCCTGTAATGAACAAAGAAGAACATTTCACTATCTTTTCTAAATGAAGAAAACAGATCTCTTAATTTCTCAATTGGATAAGGCAGTATATTTTTAGTCCACTTGGCTTGGTTTATTGTGGTAGGATTTACAGTATTCTTCAGTCCTCTTGTCTGGGTTAAAGGTTGTAGTACATGTAGTCTAACTGAGGCAAAAGAAAAGTGATATTTGGGGCATGAACATGGTGAATACCAGATAAAGTCCTGTATTATAAAGTTTATACAAATTACAACGGAAGGTATGCTGTTTGGGTTGATGTTATTGCCTGGGTTCATACCAACCATGGTTACGTCCCATTGGGGGAAAAATACCTGAAATTTTAGAAGTCTATCAAAAAGGGCTCAGGAGTTGGTTCTGTTGAGTGGGGAGAATAGCTGAGGTCACATACAAACACACCTTTGCACGACACCACTGCCTTGGGGCTGTGGTGGTGGAGCAAGCACGGGCAAGAAGAGAGTTTTGGTTGGGATTTCCCAGCATATCTTAGTCGTGCATCAGACTTTTGTCTGGACAACATGGCGTTAAAATGTGTGGTGGCATGAATGTGTTGTGATAGTATGGGAACGTTTGATTGATCAAATGTGGATATAATATTATTGATAATAATCGTGTGTGGTTATCTGTGGATTATATGTTGCTTGATTGTGGATTTCTAAAATGATTTGGATCTTTGGATTTATATGATGCTGTCTGTGTACTAATGTGTATTGAAGGGATATATTGTCGCTGAGAGTTAAAGGTAGGTCATTGCCAGTACAATGTAGTACTGTGTAAACTGAAAGCATAATAGATGGTGTTATTTTCGATAGTTCATAGATTTCTATCGGGTAGGCTTATGTACACTTTCATAGTGGTTGTAAATATAAACACCTTTTACCTTGTGAAAGTTTGTGTCAAGACTTGCATTGGAAAATAAAATCAAAATTTTATTTTGGTTCAAGTCCTATAATGATACTCAAAAGTTTGGGACAATTTAAAAATTTGTAAACCCTGTAAACCCTCAACTGTAAAATTGGACATTTTTGCATGTGTAATTTTTTGTGCTTTTCCAAAGTTTTACTTGTTTTTGTGATTCTAAAGCTTACATATAATGCTCTATAATAGGCCAATACAAATTGGTACTTTTTCGCAATAGCTGCTTGAAACATGATATTAAATCATAAAATTAATTCAAGTCGTAAATTTTCATGTAGGCCTATGTGACAATCCATTACCTAATCCCTTTGGATAAAACAATGCTATGAAAAAAATTCATAATAATTTGCATTTGTAGGGCAGAAGATTATCAGAATCAGTGATCAAATTGTCCTATCAATAATTGTACCACAGATCCTGGAATGTGTGCTTGTACCAACTGATATTCTAGTGGAACATCATTACTAGCACACCTGCTCAACAACTGCCAAAGTGTTCAATCAGATATTAATGACAACATTGAGGCCATCTGAAATTGCATTTGAATAGCCTGGCCATCACAAGTTTATTATCAACATGAAGTGATTTCAACTTGACCCTGATGTGATAACAAGGTGTAGATTAATCATAGCCCTGAGAAGGAAGAATGTCTTTCCCAAGAGTATCATTATCTCATTCTTGATAGTCTAGACAATGAATGTGGGCAACTTCAGAAATGGGCAAAGTGTGAAAAATTACACATGCAATTTTACAGTAGAGAGAGTTTAATATTAAATTTGCCACAAACTTTTGAGTATCAGTATAGGATTTTCAGAGGGTTACTTCATTTAGGTTTTGAGTTTCAGTTATTTTACTGGAAAATTTGCAGCATTATTTGGAAATTATAAAGTAACACTAGGTTCTCATAATATTATGAGCAGTATTATAAAACACCCACCTTGCTCACCAAGTTAAGTTTACAGTTTACACATTTGCCTTTATAAATAAATTGTAATGTCTGATATGTCCGGTCAGTTTCAAGACCAAGATGAAAATGAAAATAAAAATGTAGTTGGAGGAAGAAAAAATAATAATTCAAATTTAATTAATTAATGTAGTTCACAACATTTTAGAATGGAAAATATATTTCGTAAGTGCCTTTTTTTTAAATACATTTTGTAGGCCTATGCCTATAGGCTACAGAAATGATTATTGTTATGAAAGTTATGAAACAAAATCCTGCTCAATTTTTGGTAATAATAATACATAATCTACAAAATTACACTATAGTCTGTCCACATAGAAGTACAAAGTAAATAGACCTCGGAAACTGGAGGTATGAGAATAAATATTTCAGTGCAATGCTTCTTGGGCGCACCAACTGCTGCACGATTTGTGCACCATGCTCTTTACGCTGTCGCGTCAGGCTCATGGCAGTGACGCAAAGCATCAACCCCGATGCCACAAATTTGGTTTGTACTTCTAAGTGGACAGACTGTAGGAAGCCCTAGGAAGTTACTGGAAACACTCATAAGCCCCACAATATCCTTTTAGGGTTGATATTGTTGGTTTGTGATTGTGACCTGAAGATTAAAATAGGTTAGGTTAGATTATCAATTAGGCAACCTTGGCCTAAGTATTGCCAGAGCATTTATCATTGATTTACCACCTTAGAATATTGATTATCAGAATTTCCCTGCATCAAATTAGTAGATCAATTTAATCAAACTTATTCCAAGTTCTTCATGCACTGGGCTATATTATTTGAAATCTACCATTTCCCCATGGACGATTTTAGAAATGTCTTCCACAGAGAGAGAGAGTATGTTTTTTAAATGGAATTGACCAGGGTTAATTATTTTGACAGTCATAGGACTACCCCCAGTATATGACTTTCATCTATATCTTCCACAACTGGAGTAAGATATTATCAACTTTGACCCTGTTCACATTAGAAAATTTCTTGCTTCGACGAAGATAAGTAAATCTTGATGTGTACACATTACGCTAAACGAAGGTCGAACAAAGACAGTGCACTGTACACATTTCATGAAAATTAATGAAGATCGAACGAAGCTTATTACTACAGCATGCAGCGATGTACGGGGCAATAGGCCTATTATAATACAGCTATATTTCAAGCTGTACCGTTGACCATAAACACATTCACTCAGGCCTCGGCCATGGCTAATGAGTTGCTTTTCAAACTTAATTATAACAGAATAAAACAATTTCTAAATGGGTAAAATGTTTCCACTTTCCTTCATTGAATGAAGAGAGCGTACACATTACAAAAATAACTTTATTGAATGAAGTATTTCTTTGTCGAAACAACCTTTTTAGCTTTGTTGAATGAAGCAATTTTAATCTTGGTCGAACGAAGACATGTGCGTACACATTAGGAAAAAATGCTTTTTAATTTTCGTTCGATCTTCGTCGTAAGAAGAAATTTCCCTAATGTGAACAGGGTCTTTGTTGTGGTCATGTCTGATCTATGAATTGGAAAGATCTGTGGGCATGACCATGAACAACATAGCGAGATCATTATTTTTCTTGTAAACATTAATGAAAAAGGTTTTGGATGAGTTCACCATTGAAAGCGATCTCTGAGTCTCTCATGCGTTGATAGTAACCGTGAGAACCACATGTCGGATATTTGTATACTTTCAGTCATTGTGGAAACGCTTCACAGTGACTGATTTGTTGTCAGATATTTATGACAGGTATATTCTTGGTAGCTTTGTATTGTTGTTAAATTTGGCTGAATGGCCTAACAATTGTTACGACAGTCGTCACGGAACAATAAATGCTGGTTTTGATATAATCTATTCTTTTCGATGATATTGTTGTCAATTAATAGACTTGACATCATTATGACTTTATATTCTGCTTATCCGAAGATCTGAGCGATATAGGGATCATGTTGAATATAAGTTAATGATTGTATAATTTGTGAAAATGTTGATAATTAAACTTAAAATGAACTGTCTTTGCACTATAAAATTGAGGTTACCCAAATGTTAGTTTCAATACCATATATCCTTGAATAGTCCGCCCCGGGGGCGTTGCATCTTCCAAAAGGGGGCGTTTATTACAGGTCATTTTTAGAATGATAATTCCTGTTAAAATCGTTAGGTAAGCTTAAAACTCACGCTGAAATGACAAACTATGAACTTAGGAACGACAACTTCCGATTCACTTCTGGGTTTTTTTTACCATGCTAAGGATCGTCTTTTCTTGTTAAAATAATAAAGAATTAATTTATATAAAGTGGTATTCAAGATGGCAGAGACAATAATCTGATGACTTTGTTTCTAACTTTGTAAGGAAATGTTTTCCATTCTGTAAAACTTTTCCATTCTGAGTGTAATTTCATCTGCGAGATGATGACAAATTGGGCCAATCCAGTTGAAATCGACACACCCGCCATATAGAGGACATGAGCTTAATCTTCCACACAGGGTGTGTGAATTTCAAATGGGGTTGGGTTTACCTAAATGGGTGATTCCATTTGAAATTCACACCCCCTGTGGAAGATTACCCTCATGTCCTCCATAGGGGTGTGTGGGTTTCATTGGAATAGCCCAAAGGACAGATACATCCCAATTCTCTCATTATAATAGAAAATTCTGTGACAAAAAACAACGCATCCCAGCAACAGGCCGTGTATAATCACACAAATGTTGATCATGGTAACGAGCTTCTTAAGTTTCATTCAGTTCGTCATCTCGTTAGCAATGTTGGGTGGCTATTCGGTAGTATTACTTTCAGCGATGTTTATTTCTAGAGTTTGGTTTTGGTTGGTATGATGGTCGGGCAGAAGACATGCCTTACATTTTTGCACTAGGCAGTAGGATCTCTAACACTGTCATCTGTACAGACAGAGTTCCATAACAGTAATATGTTTGTACATTCGTAAGATTGACCTTTGACTGGTTGGGTACAAAAACTCATACTCTATACCTTGAGGTCAATTTTGGAGCTATTGATTGTTGAATATAGGTTAATGAACTTTGTCATGGGTATGATGCAATGTTTGCTCATAATGAGGATGTTGATGCGACAGCAGTGCCTTGGTTACTAAGGCAGCTTTGAAGTGGCCCATTCTATGTGTATATGGTCACCTGGACGTTGCCTCTGGTATCAATACAAAACGCTTGATGTCACACCGATTACCAACATGTCCTATTTTGTCCTAGTTCTGTAAGTGTCTCTGGTGGGGATTGGATGCCGCATTCTGAAATGTTAGAAATGTGTGCGATGATCTGGGTTGATGCCTGGAAATTGCACTTTTGAGTAATATGAAAAATGGAGCTACAGTGTACAGATTGCCTATCAGAGGCTGATGTCAACTACATGTCATCGGGTCTTATGTAACTTCAGTGAAGAGATTTGAAATACATTGAATAGTTTGGTGAATTAAGGGTAAATCAGGCATAGAACGTAAATTGTTATTTAACAAAACCATGTACATGTAGAATAGAAATGCAGAACTAATTGGTGAATTCTTTTCTTGTTGCTTGTCATTTCAGAACCAACTCACCAAGACCAAAGTCGTGGCATAATGCAGAAGCTAGCCAACATTGGAAGGAACAAGAATTTAACCAACAGCAGCAGCAGCCACAACCAGTAATGCAACAAGTGCCTAGACCAATGCCTCAAGGGTACGGCTACCCCGCCCAACAGAGGCTAGAAACAGCGCCCTCTATGGACAGTTTAATGACACAAGGGGGCGGTGGATATCCTACAAAAATGTTACGTGGACCAAATACACAATCTATGATGAGTTTACATTATACGGAGAAATTAGAATATTCTCCGGAATATATGAAAAAGAGCCTGCCGGAATTTGGCTCGGCACAGGACATGAATTATTATACCAAAGAGCGGGAATTTGCAAGTAGTTACTATGGCGATAAGAGGGCGCCGTTTTTGTCGGTGAATCCCGCATTTCGACGTGTTGATCTTTCACCCGCGGAAACATATCCAAAAGTTGCTGTCGCAACTCAACTACAAAATGCCCAGCAGAGGGCGTTTATAGGACGTGTGCCTAGTGCAAGCGAGATAGAATCACAGGAAAAACATGTGCAAACATTCACTACTTCTCGGACGGTGAGCTACGCCACTGTGCAAATGCCGCAAAGACAGTATGCAAGTACGGCTGATTTTCAGCAGCCTCAGTATAACAATAACTCTCCCCAACAGCAATATCCCGGTTATGCTATATCGCCACCTTTTAGTCCAACTCATACAGCGAGCTCATACAGCATAAGCCAAACATCGCCTCAAGAACAAGGAGGGATAAGAAAGTGCCTCCTCCCTGCCGGCACGAGGAGAGTCCCGTAGTAGAACATTACAAATCAGCGAGCATATGAAATCGTCTTCATGGCCCGCCACGACAGAGAGCTCGGACACTTTTAATAGTGAAAAACCGACATCAGTGATTTCCCCGACAGACCTACCACCTGTTAAACTGTCTCCCTCGCAGGAATATCCGCAACGAAAATCAAGTTCCAATTCCAGTAGCTCCGTTAGCTCCATTCCAATGGAATATCACCACGGGGAGGAGTACTCGGGACCTACGTCACCAAATCCCGGGATATATACGGCTAAACCTTACTACATTGAAGATTCTACTCCTGATATGGACTCTTGGTTTAATAAAGACAAAGATCATAATCAGAGATACAGTTACAGCAAAGATCAGAATCCGCCATCTCCACCCACTAGAGACATTGACCCGCAAAGAGCTCCTGTAAATGCAAATCGTAGGGAAAGGAGAACCACAAAAGATTCTTTGACGGGAGCTTATCAGTCGTACCTTGAAGAGATGCTGCAGCAGGAGGAGTGTCTTAAAGACGTTGCTCCGTCAGAGCAAGCGCCACCTTCAGGGCATTCTTCTACAGCTCATTCGCCCGATCCGCTCTCCCAGACGGCCCCTTCACAACTTGGTCTGCAGCAAAGAAGGCAACCTATCATGGAAGAAAGGTTGAACAGGACTGCTGCTTTATCTCAAGAGGCTGTCGTGCCTTTGACGGTGAATACGTCATCTGCGAATCAGTGGACAGAAGAAAGAAATAAGAAGAACAACCTTATGGGGCAGATGAATGAAAGAACGTGGCAAAGTCCAGATGACTTTAAAAAGAAAAGCGATGGTATTGATCAAGTACCAGAAGTGCAACAACCTCCTGCTCCTCCACCTGTTGACGAAAAAGAGGAAGAATGGAAGAGGTTTGCGCAAAAAGCAGATTCAGAGTGGGAAAGCAGGCAACAGAAGAAAGATGATCCTCAAAGTCTTACCCACAAAAGAGAACTCAGTGAAATTGATGAGAAATCATTGACTGAGAATGCTCCCCGTATGCGATCACCAATCAATAAAATGTTGGTGGAAGCAGTTGGAAGCAAAGAGGACATTACCGGTAAGAGCTTTTCTAGAATGATGGAAGAGAACGGTGTGAGTACAAAGAAGGAGTCTCGAGATGTCAGAAAGTCTAATGAATATGCTAAAGACTCTGAGAACCCGTTTAGAAACTCTGACAAACCCAAACTTACAGCTGACACATTTTCTTCCGAAGATTGGAAAAAGATTAGCGAAATGGAATCGGGCAACTCGATCATGTCACAACTTCGCAATAGTCACCAAACACCATTCAGTGCAAAATATGTCAACGGAGAACCAGTTATACCCAAGAAGGAGAGAAATGCTTTAGCTGAACAGAAGCCATCATCAAAAAGTTTAACAAGTTCAGCAGAGCACAGTCCTCAAACAGTCCGGAAAGAATCTTCAAAGCCACCTGAATTGCCACCAAGATCGCAAGCTGCAAGCGAAGCTTTCTATCATCCTAAATTAAAGGATTCTGGTCATTATCGTTCTGAATCGTATGATCTTGATCTAAGGACAAATAACAAAGTGGGTTTCCCTGCTAAGCGAGCAGATGTACCCAGTGAAAGTAACAGTACTAGTAATCATACCAGAGCGCATTCATTTACTTCTGGTTATTATCCTCCTGCGCCTTACGGAGTCGTGCCTTCAGAACCACCACGTTGTACTAGCATCCCGGAGGAGCAGACTTCGGATGCAGCTGATGTGCCTCCCCCACTCCCTCCAAGGAATATCGACAGACGATCGAGTGATGTTGTTCGATCGATCGGGAGTACGGAAGAACTTTCAAAAGCCAGAAGTGATCGCGAGCGACGTGTGTCAGATCCTCGTCAACCAGAATCTGTAAGACGAAGTAGTAGTAGTAGGCATTCCGATCCAAGGATGTACTGGGCTCAGCATCAGTATTCAAAATCAGACTCGGAAAAATATCAGAGGGTATCCTCAAGCGATTCATGGCATAAAATGTCAGATCCAAGTGGTGCCATTCGTAAGTCTCACAAAGTATCCGATCCCGATGAAAAACGAAAAGTGCAAGAGGCTCTGAGAAAATTTTACCATGAGAAAACAAGTTCTCAAGATAGTGGTGTTGGTGGTTCAAGACCCAGTAGTATTTGTGACTATGGTGACCATTATTCCTCAATGAGTTCTATACCAAGTACAAGACCAGGATCCGTACCGGCGGACACCCTCAGTCAATATCACCGACAGTCAGTGTTCTCTAGTCAAACATCGCTGTCATCGACATCTTCAATTTGCAGAGACTCCGGTATTAGTTCTCCAAATCCGGCGAACTGGGCGCAACATTCGCCACCACAAATTGCAAACATTCCTTCGCCCGAGTATGATAGACATCATCCTCCGATGAGATACAGTACGTCAGCCTTGCCCGATACTCACCATGGTCAGTATGATCACAGGAACCCACCATGGCTGTCCAATGAATTACAACAAGGGAGAAAGTCCACGCCTGTAACCCGCTCATCCTCCATGAGTGTAAAATTGGATCAGCGCAGGAGCTACGAAGGAAACGTCGGTCTATCAAGAACGGATAGTTTCACTGCTTACAAAACCCGTCCAGAATCTGCTAACGCAGACAGTCACCGTGCTCGATCAGGGTCGGATGGTCAGCAAGAAAAACGTAAGAGGAGGTCACGAGAAGAGAGGAAATCTCGTGAGGAGATGCACTCACGCGAGGAGCGCATAAGACTACCCAGTGAGAAGACTGTCGAAGAATTACCAATACGAAAATGGACACCTCCAAAACAGAGTCCGCTTACTTTCTCTACCAAGGACCAAACAGAACCACCACTCAGTGAAACTCAAACACAGGTAACTACTTTTGACTTTTAAAGAAATCTGAAATCCCTAACCAGAACCAGGGGAGTAGGGGACTAAAGTTTGTTTGGCTTATATTAGGCGAAAATTATTTGATTTTTGTTACTTCACGTGTCAAAAAAGTCCCAACTTGTGCTCATGTAAATTCACAAAAAAAAATTTTTTTGTCAGACCCCCCCTCTTTGTTGAAAATCTTATGTGAGCATTATATGTGAACATTTGACTATAAAATCAACTTAAGAGAGCATGACATCATTTTTTTAGCTGGAATGCAAGAAGTTCGTAAGTGCATGATGATACCAAAGAAAGTATGAATTTCTTGCATTCAACAGAGGAATTGTATCACAATCATACCATCTCATGTGGCTGTGTGCCAATGACTGAAAACTGACTCCGAATAATGACCCAAATTTGAATAAACCAAATTTGATTCAGACCCAAAAATATACCAATTTTTGTGATAATTTTGCTAAAAACAGTGAATTTTTTTTCCGAGATAATTGTGGAAAAACAACCTTTCTTAAAACCAAATTTTCCATTTGATATTTAATAAGGCTGAAAATGCACCATGAGTCTAAACTTAATGGTCGCACCCCCCCCCCCCCCCCCGATCAGAGTAAGTATTTTGGACATTAAAATCTCTCTGCTTAATTTGGATTCTTCAAAGCACCTCCTGGTGTGGTGTAAAATTCTGCAAGTTAATTCTAATTTTGCAAACTACATCTAAATACAAAATTGTTACATATGAACAAGGTGAATGTGTCGGATTCTGCCAGTAGCATAATTATAAACGTCTGTTATGGGTAATGCACCGTGATGATGGCTAAATATATCATTTTCATTTTAGTGCTTTTAGCGGTTTTTCAAGTTCTTGAGTGCAAAGAAACAAGAGTCTGGTACTCTGGTATAAGAAAGACAAGAAGAAACAACAACAAAACAACATGTTTAACTTTCATAAAAATTTAGAATTTGGCAGTTTACATGAGCAGTTTCTTTTACCAAATATCTTAACTTTCTTCATGATATGATAGGGTTCAGTGCATCAAATGCAATGTTGCAGTGAAAATTTTTATCAGCTTCGATTTATGAGTGCCTTTACAAAGTTTTTCCTCATCTTTGTGTTACTAATTGTCATTATTTACCCCCCCCCCTTTGAATTGGTCCACCACCAGGTTCAGCAGGCTGAAGCAAACCCATCTCCACAGTTGACAAAGCGATCTTCTTCGCTTTGATGAAGATGACGAGGAGTTAGTCCAGGTGGAAGAGAGTGTCATCGCTCAGAAAGCATCTCAACAGAACGCAGCTGTGCCACTGTCATCTTCATTATCCTCATCAATGGAGCTGCTAAGGAAAAAGGAGGAACCGGCACCCATCTTTAGGTTTCCATCGCCGCCACCAGTACCCGAGAGGTAAGCTTAATGCTCTGCGTGCTAGCCATAAGCTTCAACGGAAAAAGTTGAAGTTTTGAAATATTTTCTCAAAATATCAAGAGCTATCTTAAGAACCTCCAAATATGGTCATGAAAATTTACATTTCTGAAATTTTTGAATTTTTAAATTTTTTTAAAAACTTGTCGTCTGCAGTCGACACCCGCGTAAAGAGAGTTAAGGGTTATATAAAGATGTGAGTTTGAATTCTTAAGTACCTACTGATGTGCTGTAGAATTCCGTCTTCAAGCATATTTGCATCTAAATAAAGGTTTTTCGACGAAAGGGACAACAGGCAGACACCCTCCCAAAAACATTATTTGGAGTTTAACCATTTCTTCTGGGGTGATCCAAACCTGCCTGTTATCAAATTAATCAGTGACAAGACTATCTCTGAATTTGTACTAATTGATGTTTTAATGTTATTGCATCAAGTAGCACCTGTCAAATTCAGAGATAACCTTGCCACTGATTAGTTTGATAACCAGGCAGGTTTGGTTCACCCCAGAGGAACTGCTCTGGCGGGGCTTCCTCTTTAAGCAACTTTTTTATTACTGACACAAGTGGCTGTACAAACATGTATTGTTGTAAGACCAATCTGTAATATTTTTGTGCAGGACGTCTGCATTTTCTCTTTTGTCAAAAAAATCATTTGGCTTCCTTGAAACAGTAGCGTCTGCATGTGATACAGACGCGATCAAACGCAGTGAAATGCGGCGCAAAGATACTGCACCCTACAGATATGCAACTTTGATCGCAAGTATATAACACGCAGAAGCTACTGTCTCGAGGATGCCAGATGGACTACATTAGCATTATGCAGCAAAGTTTGAATTATTGAATGATATTGAGATCATAAAGCATGGGGGTAAGAAGGTTTGTGTGTGTATTGCTTAGCGTGTGTGTCACAAACAAGACTGCACTAGAAATCAAGGATTCTCGAGTACTAATATACTATAGGATAAGCCACTCGTTTGCGCAAATGAAGTCAGTCATTCAGCCTATGCGCCTTCATGCATGTGATGGCATAGCTGTGTAGGAGTGTATCACCTGTGGAAGAGATGATGCATGTTTACGTCATTGTTTAAAAAAAAAAAAAAAAAAAAAAATGGCGAAAAACGGCGAACATTTGGTCGAATCTTTCCATTACTATCATATTGTGAAAAACCAAATAGCTGAAGAGTTAGCTCAATATGCTAGGAAAATATTTTCTTCGATGACCCCATGACGAGACTGGCTAAATAAGCTGCATGTTTGCTGGAAAGGGTCCAAATAATTAGCAGTCGATGTGCGCCATCTTGGAAAAATTTAGGGTACCAAACTACCAAAACTGTCAATCAATTACTACGGTACCAAACTTGGTACCAAACTCCCTAACAACCGTCACTCAAACTGCCGATATGTCAATCAAACTGCCGTAAAGTGACTTCACTTTTTGTACAGGGATTGAAAACGAGTGTCACGGCCCTGTAGAAATCAAAAGTTGCCAGGTGCATGCATGGTGAAACAAATTGCAGGGATACTATTTAATATTAGTATTTTCCTCTAAATAATGAGCGACCTGCAAATATGATGGATTTCAAACTATCATTGCCTAACCTCTCTCCCCTTAGGTACACTATTTTATCTCTATCAATGACACTCAAACATCATCAATTTTTTGGTGGGTATGCACCCCTGGAATTTTGGGTGGTGGGTCTTTGGGAGCTGACAGCGTGCTGGTTGAAAATACCTAGATAAAACCAGGAATGTGAGGAATGAGCAATTTAGGGGTTGTTTTTAGAGCTGAAAAGATCAAAAACTAGGGTCTTTTAGCACTCTGTTTTGGTCAAATTCAGGGGTCTTTGGGAGCTGCACTGTCCAAAAACAGCAGTCTTACCAGTCTCTCCCTTTTCTCTGATATTTATTTCTAAAACACACATTCCTGAAGAATTTAACTTTTGATATGTTTCTATCTACTAAAAAGGATTAAATGATTGTGATACTTTTCTCTGCAGAAACAGACGATCGGTGGAATCAAACAAGGAACCCATATCATTACCATCACCGCCTCCCTCACCACCATCCACTCAACTCGCTAAAACATCGCCGCAACCGCCGCACTACAACTTTCAAGCAGCACAGAAAAAGGCACTGTGTCAAGTCGATAGTTTTGTGCTTCCACCTCCCCCATCTCCATCACGCGAGGGCAGCATTTACTTAGACCAGGATATAGACTTTCCACCGCCACCACCTGAGGTACTTGGAGACATGTCACAATACACGCCAACAGAGGGCAGGATTACACCACCACTACTAGGGCAGCACACACAGGAGGCAGTGATGATTGAAGAGCCTGTGTATTGGAAACAGTAAGTACTTAATAGTCTTTGTCTGCTGTCATTTTATCATCTGGTGCAGCAATTAGATATGTTATCAAGTAATATGTTGTATCTTTCCGCTTGCCTTTGGGCTCTGAACTTTACCAGAAGAGCAAACTTTGAAATATGCTTCATGTATTTTGCTTGGAGCACATAAGTCATAATTGTAACCTTTCAAATCCCTTTTTAGTATTAAAGTTATGTGAGATAGTCTTAAGATTGAAGACATCTTAACTGGGTCAAGAATCAAGATACCCTTTTCTTTTTTTTCAAACTGATTGTCTGAAAATTCTTAAAAACATTGTTTCTTTTCTTGATACCTTAGCCATTGTAAGTTTTACAGTTAACAACCATAAAGATTCGCTATAATTGGTTATTTGCCTTAGTATAAATTTCACATGAAAATAGAGAGCTCTCTCCTCTAACAATCCCAACAAGGGTTTGAGCCCTCATTTGCTGGTGGGGTTTTTACTGAGGGCACTTGTAATTTGTGCCTTTATGAATTTCAGTTATCAAGGGAGCCCATATGCCCCAAATTTTATCATAGCAAGTTTATGGTAAAATGCCTAGAATGGAGATACACACTTTGATGACAAAATGCAAAACTTTGTGAAATTAGTGCTGGGGTAAACATGGTCAACTTTTCAATACAACTTTCTTCAACTGCCCAAGAAAGTAACAAGTTCTCTGTCATTAACATGCACTATACAACCTTCTTACATGCAATCAAGGAGTTTATATTATGAAGTTGACACATAGCCTGTAGGCCTGTAAATCAAGCCTGCTATTAGCCATATGGAGAACCACTTGCATAGGCATTTGCCACTGCCATCATGTCTGCTATGTAATGGGTAGACTAAATTGGATGCCCATAAACACCTGATGTCATTAGAGACACCTGTGTCATGCAAACAGTACTGTCATCTCAAGAACCAGCATCTTTCCCCTGTCCCCTAGAATTGATCTGAATTGACCATTTATTCCATATGTGATAGGTTAGGGAGCTTTAGGGGATACCGGAAATATTCAAGGTACTGCAGTGCTATCCTCTGACCTGAGTAGCCCTCAATATTTCTGCTGTAATTGAAAGAAAGCACTGACCTGGAACTCTGACCAAAAGTTATTAACAGTGATACCATGTTCCCATCTGTGATCTACAACAACAACTGCTCGTGTAATAACTTTATATAAAGCAAGAATTGATCTACTATTAACCCCACCCGATCCAAACATCAAAAGCCTCAATGCACAAAGCACCTGCAGATGGAGGTATTCTATGTGATCTGAATGCAGGGCCGTAGCAAGCGGGCGGCCGGGGATGCCATGGCCGCCCCACTTTTTGTGAAATTTGTTATGTTTTTCTTATGTCTTTATTTCAATTTGGCCATAATTTGGCCGCCCCACATTTGTGATGGCCGCCCCACATTTTTCAACCTTGCTACGGCCCTGTCTGAATGGGTCATCATGCGAACACACATATGGGCACAGAAAGATTGGCCAGAGAGTGGGGTACACCCTTGTGGGGAGATACCCCTGCTCATGTGCCTGGCACCGAGGGGGGGCTGTGGTTTAAAACCCGCACCCGAGAAAAAATGTTTGCTCTTCTTCTGTCCTGACTTCTTTCCTTCCCCCTTGCCAAAAAATGTTAGGGTTAAGTGTGTCAACTGTCAAGGGATAATAAACACTCCCCCTAAAAAATAACAATAACAACAACAAAAGCAATTGCCAACATGAAAGTTGAAACTTTCAAAGAATTAAGGTACCAGTTATTTTCACCCCTGTGTATCCGCAGTCATAATTAGAACCAGTAACCATGATAACCAATAGCTTCCTTTAGCTCAAATTTAAGACCTCTTGAAATCATTCAAGAAATAAAGACACTGTGATCCAAAATCCCAAAGAAGATGTAAATTCAAAAGTTGCAGATTGCTCCACTGGATGCCCTATTGATTTAGGCCTATACACAAAGCGTTCTCAAACAAGAGAACTAGCGCTTTGTTTTGCAGAAAAAGTGCAACTTTTGAATTTGATGTTGTTCCTTCCTTGGGTTTTCGATCACCATTTCTTTATTGTCAGTCGATTTCAACAAATTTTGACATATCTGTCTTTGTTTAGGATATACAGTGGTAAACTGGTACCTTAATTCTTTTGCTGTCTGTAAGTAACTAGAGTGTGTTACATTTACGCTACATCTACATTTTCTGTTATGAAGTTTTAACAATAAAGTTCAGGGGAACAAACTCTATAAACTTTATAAACTTGTTACAATGTTATTCAAAATTGACAGATTTATGGCCTCTCCCTCAGTCTTCACTGGTGTCTACATCATTTACCATCACATTACCAGTGACAGGGCTAGAGGTCAGCTTAGGGTGAATACATTTTGATACTAGGTATTCTGGGTAGGGTGTAGCAGGAGGGGATCAGGTTCATGTTTTTCAGACAAGATGGAACATTCCAAGAAACATTCCTGTCATTGCTGAAGTTTTTTTGATGCAACATATTTTTGTTACTGATACTCGCTCCTCAAGTAGTTTGATGTTGCAATCATAGCAAGACTTGCATAAAATCTGAAAGATCTTTGTTGGCAAACAATATAGCCTAGGCCCTACATGTATTTTGGTCACCACAAGTTGGTCACCACAAGAAGCTGGAGGGGTTTGGATGTGTGTTGGGAATGCTGCAAACTTGCTGTACAACTGATCCAGATTCTTAAATCAATTTCTGACCAAACTTAAACTTCTTTTTAAACATTTAATGGGAAAAAATCTGCAATTGCTACAAAATATTAAAAAATCATCACTTTCCCAATTTTTTGAAAATGTTATGATTTATGAAAAAGGATTGCACGCCCCCTCTAACCAACATTCTGTAATTTGTGAGTTTTTGTGCAACCTGTCTTTCAACCAGGGCGGAAAGACAACCCTTCTCAGTCTCCTTTCTAAAGAACTCCCCTCCCAAAACTAAGGGTAAATCTTTTAAGATGTTATTTGAAATCTATCTAACACATGAGTCATGCACTCCCTACTGAATTATCAAACTCTTTCTAATTAGCCCTCTTAAGAATGAGTTTGATCTGCAAGTACGAGATATGATAAGATTAGTCAGTTGGGCTTCATGGGATTTAAGCTTAAGAAGTGCCAAGAGTTCTATAATCTCTATTTTGATTGGTCACTGAGATGATTACATAATGTAAAGAACCAATCAGATGCACTGTAAGAATTCTGCCCATGGGGTTTAAAGAGAACAAACATTATATAGTTTGGATATGTCCTTTTCTAGGTAAATTGTAATTATTATGAAAAGAAGACAGTTATTTCAACAACTCAATGTCTTGTGGGCTTTTTTGTTTCATGCAAAGCACGCTTGCCTCAAGGAGCGGGTAAGGTAACTAGTGTAATTCTTCGTTTAGCCCGCTCAGCGCTGCACATTCCATCGTGAACAAATTGCAAGATTTGATTTCATAACATTGACTGTGAGATGAACAAGAACTAAACACAAGGAGGGGATAAAAATAAATTGAATTTGTGAGGTTTTTTATTTTTAGTGTATTTAGCTTTTGGCATTGTGAAGAATCTACTAAATAGACCCTGTGGAAAGGAATGTATCAAACTTGGGTCTCAGAGTGCATTGAGTGAATTTGAGCCCAACATTGTTTAACTCTAGCTTGTTATTATGATGGATGCAAGATTTTCTGTTTACTTGTGAACTAAAAAATTGAAAATCTATATCCTTGCAACATTGTGGACGGTGTGTGAAGTAAAAAAACAACAGCAGCAGCAACAAGGACACCTTTTACAGGCTGTATCAAAATGATTGGTACTCATCAGTTTTTTTTTTTACTAATGAAACATGTGCTTCTTCCAACGAAATTAAACATTAGATCCTCTTGAAATGACTACAATTTATTGTTTAATGACTTTTAATGCCATAAGTCGACAAAAAAGGTGAATGCTTAACTGCATTTTGATGTGGCATACTCATTGGATATTGATGAGTACCAATCATTTTGATACACCCTGTACAATTCCATATTTTGAGTAACCATGGTAACACTGATGATCCTCAAATTAAGCAGCTTCCAACAAGGAGTTACATTCTGCCAAGAAGTGGTTCCTTGTCCACAAATGAAACCCACCAAACACCCTCAAAAATTCCACCAGCACAAGTTTCTTCTCCCAGCATCATCAATAACTTAAATTTTGGTATCTCAGCTTCTGAGCTCTGATCAGATGAGTCCTCAAAAAAGTTGTTATCTTAAAAACCAAATGTTCAAACCATGACTTACGCTTTTGTACTAGATATGCCTGTGAATCGGCTGGCAGCGGTCACTAAATATTTCGCAGTCAGAGGGTACATGTAGGGACAGTCTCTGGACTTCAGACTCAGTGATAAAGAAAGAAGGGTTGTGCATGGTTTGTGCGCTAATCAGTAGACTAGACTAGACTTATGTCATATCACCAGGGCTTAGAGTAAGAGCTAAAATTTTGGCAGAAAAAGAAGAGTTTGATACTTAAATTTCAGAGAAATATTTGTTTTTGAAGTCATTGGACACCGGTTTCCTCATCAAGAAGCTTTACAAGAGTAAGATCTCACAAGCTTGTTCAAATAATATGTTGGAGAGGGTGGGGTTGAGGGTGTGGAGGATACAAGCGCAAAATGGTGGGCGAATGTGTAGGTGTGTAGACTGATTACAGAGTATATCGATATACAACAACATTGCCTTAAATAGAAATCAGCTACTGGAGATTAGTGAAAACAAACCAGCTGCTACTATGCAAGCGGTCTTTGCTTCCCAATATTTCACCCTACGAGACGCCTACTAGTAACATCCAATTAAAGGAGGTGTTAGGTGTACTGGATCCAGTAAGATGATGCCTCCCATCTCAGCTGTTGAATTCTACACATCTCTATAGGCGTCTTTGAGCACAAATGGTGTCCTTTCCGATGCCAAAGTTCATTGAGCTTTATTTAGCTACTAAAGATCAAACTTTGACATCATATTGTAGGGATGAGTTTTTTGTACCCAACACAGTCAAAGGTCATGTTATGAGAGTGCAAGCAAATTGGAGGTAAGGAACTGTGTCCTGATGATGAGTATGATCATAGTGAAAATATATTAGGAAGGGATGGAACAAGGCACTTGTAGGTATAACTTTAAGAGAGAAATATTTGTGAAGTATTCGTCAGATTCTTTTGTCCTTTGATTGTATTAAATATCTTAAAAATGCTTGCAATGTAACTTGCTAAAATATAGTTTTGGTGTTTTTTCTGGAAAATTTTGCTTGATAAAATGTAGAAGTTACAGATATCATAAACTGGAAATGTGCTTGCTCGTCATATGTCTCACTGTGAATGATCTAGTCACATTATGATCACGAGTGGATTTGTCACCTATCTGGTGGGTTGCATTCTCTTTAGTGGTATTACAGAATTGACAGGAATGCACAGAGTGTAAACATTGCAACATCTCTCTTTCGTGGAGAAATGCAAAACTTTTTCTTTTATTGACAAAGAAAGTTTTTTCTATTTTGTAGAATAAATTCTGTTTTTTAAAAATAATTTTCATCAATTATTCCTTTAATTGTCATCACATTTCAATAATTGATCATGTAACCATGGTAACCCAACAAGCATCAGTGAAATTAAACATCATTATGCTCAGTCCAGAGAAGACATTGTACACTTCCCACAATGCATTTCTTCCATCTCAACTTTCTGTATGGATTTGTATCTAGTACATCATTCCATTGTGGCAAAAAGTGCCTCAGTGAACAGAGCACATCCAGATCTTGCAAAATGTGGTTATTTCTTGACTATCGATACATGTTTAGGCAGACTAATCTCAACATGAAAGCAAAGGGAACCTGTACAGAGTAATGGGAGTGTCATTTGATGTAATGAGGTGATGCATCATGTTGCAAAGGATTCTGGGAAGGGTAAGATGTCTTCTGATTATGTTCATTGGCTGGGGATTGAGTATCTGATGTAATGTTGGAAATTCCGTTTAAAAGCAAAGTATAAATTCAAAACAAAAGTGAAATTTTGATGATAGGTGGATTTGTTGACAGGAAATCAAATGGCTCTCAAGCATAAATTTATGAACACCTAAATTGTAAACAAAAGTTTTCATAGTTTTGATGATGGTTATACATATACTGGTACCCCTGTAATTAATTATGAACAATTATTTCTAATTATTTCCCTTTGAATTAAGACAACACAAACCTTAACCCACTTTGATTGCAAACGCTGTACAAAGAAGTGAAATTGTTGGCATTCCTGGTTGGTATTGCGTGACTGGCCATGCAAAGCAGCAGACTGTTTCAGAATTTTGGGCGGTTGAATTCTTTCATTGTCTGCACCCAAAGACGACCAGTCCAGCGAACAATTGTGGAGTTTACAAAAAGTTTAAAAACAATAAAGGTCATTGGGTGTAGCAGGAAATAGAATCGGTCAAGCTCTGGTAAAACTGTTGCAGTTTTGAGCATCTGCACCTTTTATGTGCTTCAATGTTTTATGTATGGACTGTCATTTTGTCCCCATTTGCAATTTTAGTAATTTTAAAAACACATTAAGGACATGTTAGTCTTACCATCCACATTTTATCCATGAAACTTGGGGGGGTATGCTTGTGCAATATGATGAACAGAAGTTTGTTGTAATGTTTTAGGGTTAGGAGTAAGATTTGGGGTTAGGGTTACAATTAAGTTTATAAAGTTAAGGTTAAGGTAGGGTTCAGATTAAAGGGTGATCCAATTGACAGCATCAACTCCTCTTAAAAGTCTTGCCCCATCAAAATTGGACATTTTTATTTTTTATTAACTCCGGTATAACATTTTTTAGAGGACTTGAGAGACGTTTTAACAATGGTATGAACAAAAATGGTAGCAAAGACCCGGGAACAAGGATGTGTACCACCCAAAGATTATGCCAAACTGGTTAAGCGGAATCAGAAATAAATTTATATGTTTTTAATAGAGTGATGGGCTTCCACAGGGCCGTAGCCAGGATTTATTTTTGTGCGGGGTGCGGCAGGCTCAAAAGTGGACCTTTTGTGAAAATTTCCATAAAAAAAAAAAGACATTTCTACAGGAAAATAGTGGATCTTTTTATTGGGATTGCCATTTGGGGGGTACGTTCCACCCCTTGCACCCTACGACTTTGAGCCATCATGTAAAGTAGAAAAATATATGTTAAAAGTAGACCACCCACCTTTGAGGTAGAGATTAATTTTGAGTTGTGTTGTGAAGATCAAGTTACAATGAGGGTATAGGGTTAGATTTTAGGATAAAACAAGAGCATAAAAGGGCATTTGGGAGGTGATAAGTTACTTTTGATTCATTTTGTACTATGTTGGAAGAATGTGATGAAAATGTTGTGAGTTCTAGGCGATAGTAACTAATATGATTCTGAAGCGTATTTAATAAAAGGTTCATTATGTGCGAAAGGGAATAGCATGCCACAAGGTCTAGTGAACTGCTGCAATTTCTAACATCACTGTACGTGCATGAAGCAAAACTATGTTGTGGGAATGTGATCAAGGTGGTTACTTCCAGATGGTGGGATTGCAATATTGTAACCAAACATTTACAACAACAACAACAACAACAACAATAACAGTGTCAAGTAGAGGTTATCAAGCGCAGCGGGATATAAGGTCTGGTGGTCTGTAACACTTTTGAACATCGGCATTAGGCTATACGTGCATGAAGATATTAAATAGCTGAGTGTTTTGTTGTCGGAAATTTGATGAAAATTCTTGCTTCCAAATGTTGCCGATCGATGCAATATTGTGATAAAAGTCAATTACATGATCAAAATCAATAATAAGGTCCAGTGGTCTGCATCAGTTTTGAACATTAGGCACGTACATGTGCGAAGCAGTGTTGTGTGATATCATCTGCTCAGTGCCAGAAGTGGGTAAGTGCAATAGCTGCCATGTGTAGATGAGTTACAATATACTGTGTGTAAATTCCCAAATGTTCACAGGACAGCTATAATATATTGCACTTACCCACTTCTGGCACTGAGCAGTTGATATGTTGCGAGAATGTGATGGCAGAATGTGTGATTTTGTCCAGACTTGTTTTACATAGAGAAAATTACCCGATAAATGCAATCATGCAGTACAGAGGAATGTTAGGCATTGTCACGCTTATATGTGCCACATCCAAAGTTTCAACTTGCACTTTATAACAAATCACAAAATTAAATTTGGTTGTTGGTTCTTAGTTGATTTCATCCCTTTGCATCCGTGAAAAACAGCTAAACTGGGTAGATGGTATATAGTACTATCTTCATAAGCATAGCTAGGGGTTATGACGCCTTGGGAACAACATGCAAAAATGTGCACAAATACCACTAATTTGGTTATAATGAAGTTGAATTTTGGTCTTAAAACGGTCTTTCAAAGAACTATTTGGACTACTTGGAAGGGTGCAAAGTCGATCTTAGTTGGCACCCAGGACACATGCCCTCCCTTGCCCCTAGCTACGCCACTGACTATCTTAAGGGTAGACGAGGTATTGTAGGTCGAAGCAACCTAAAAATTGATTTTCATTATCTAGATCAATATATTATTGAAAAACAACACCTTGATGTTTTGCAAAAGTTCATTCTACAACTCGTATACTTTGCAAACTTGCTTAATTTATTGTTGTAAATGAGTTATGTAGGCCTACGTTTTACAAAAGTGTTGTTGTTTCAGCCCTCTTTACAATGTAACTAAAAGAACTGCAGCACCTATAAAAGTATATCTGTGATATTTTCATTCTTCTACACACTCGCTGTGAATTGAGCAATGCACTTTTTGCCAAAGCTCACTACCATTCGTAAGATGCTGTGAACTACCAAATCACAACAGTTTAAAATAATTAATAACCTTAATATTCAAATTGTTATCTTGCATTCAAGGGCCATGTTGCTTTCATTTTTTTCCAGCTTGATGCCTCTTTTTCCTTTTCAAATTAATAGTTATTTATTTACACTAATTTAGGATTGAAATGACCTTTTGACTCTTGTTTGTTTGTGCAATTATTGTTGTTGTTGTCCATATATTATTGTTGTTATTGTCATCATTTTGTTTGTTAACATTCCTGTGGTCATCATTTCCTTCTTGGCATGGCATTAGAGCTTGACAGCTAAACTTCTGTTCACCATCTACCCATGAATTGAACTCTCTCATTTTCATTGCTACATTATTTTCAGCAATGTATAATTTGAGTGTTTGGCCAAAGTATGGTTTAGCCAATACCATTTTGAAAATGAAATGAAATACATGTAAAAGTGGCATTGATTTTAAAGGTAGAGGATTAGATTGTAACATGCTCTTTCGATCACTAAGAAATTATGTGTATCGCAGTGGCCCATAAACCTTACTTGACTTCTGGGGCGGTAACTACCAAACTACCATGTTTTTGTTAATACGGCCTAAAGGAAACATCTTAAACTTTCACTGGGGTTATGAGGAAAAACAATAACTTTCACTTGATACCAAAATCTGCATTTTGATGGGATATGTGGGGGATGAAGTTATCAGTTGGGTCATACACCTTTATATTTAATTGGGACATACACCTTTAATTGGGTCATACACCTTTAAGATCTATTTTTAGAAAATGCACTTTTTTATGTCTGTCTACAAACACAAAGTAAAAAAAAATCAATAAAATTGATGTTAATTCAAAAATAAAAATTTTTGATGGGATTCCTTTTTCATGCAGCACCATTTTCAAACACTGAATTTTAAATTTTGAAGCGACTAATTTTATGTTAATTTTATTTTGCTTCCTACTCACTGGTAGTTCTACATATTTCAACACATTTCACTTAAGAAAAGAGCAAATATTTCTACATTCTACAATGATGAGATCATAGTAGGTGATTCTGATTCAAAAATGCTACTTTTTTGGGTCAATGACATGTTGGTTATTGGCCTTCTCTTTCGTAATACTTTGCCGAACCGTGCCCTTCAATAATCGATCATCATCGGCATGATGATATTTTATTGGTTGTTTAATTGTCTGATTTGTAACAATACCTAGTGGATGGATGGAATATCGCTCATTATTTGACCCTATCATTATGAGCTTAAGAGAGAGTAATTAACAATCCAGTTCTATAGAATTATGAGATTTGAAAGTAATTATGACCATTTAAGCTCATAATCCCAGCAGGTTAACAACCACATTATATGTTTTTTTGCTGTCTTCCCACTGTCCACTCACCCAAATCGGGAATGCTATGGTTCTTCAAGCTGATCAAGGCTATGCTTATTTATCTGAGTAAAAATAAAAATGGAAGGAAAAAAAACTCAATTTTTGTGATATAACCTCGGTGTTATTTCACTAGGATCTGAAACAGCCTCATCTATCAGGACACAGTTCATCAACTCCATTATGTTTATGTGCTCACAGGATGACCTTTGAATTTTGGTTACAGAAAATCATACTCCACAACTTGAGGTCATATTTTGATATATCAGTTTTGAATTGGGGTTAACGAACTGTGTAATAAGCAAGGAGGCTGTTATAGGTTGTATGTTTTGTGGTTGGGATGCAACTATAGTGTAACTGGTTATCAATCTAAATTATAACTTGATCAAATTGATTGATTTGTCCAATTGATTTGATCACCTTTAACAATTAAGGGTGGATTTGAACTTCTTGAACTTAGTTAATGAACAAGTGGTATGTAGCTGCCATCAAATACCATTCAACAATTCTTCCTATACCTTTGTACAGGAGCCAAGCGTTGTTAATCGATGATGAATCCACAGTCCAGTAGCGTATATGCGAATGCATTAAGGTTGTTTGTGCGTAAAAGTTGTTATCTTTGGAACTTATGCGTAAACATTCACTTATGTTGGAGGTAGCAGCTCAACATTAAAGCTTTTTTCTTTAAATTTATTGCTGATATCAACAGAGAAATCATCAATCTTTTTGTAAGGTTGAGTGGCAATGACAAACAGATATTCAGAATGAAAGAATCATGTGAATTAGACGATCTTATAGCTTGTTTTTGTTGTTGAAAGGGATTCAAGCACGTTTCACCATTGTTCACTGATTAACAACTCGCGTCCGGCGATTGTTAATCAGTGATGAACAATGGTGAATCATGATTGAATCCCTAAATCTACTGGAGAATCAAGTAATCGACTGGATATCCATTCGTAGAATTCATCCTAAATAAGAGTAAAATATGTCATGAAAAGAAGAAAAAGAACAAAAAATGTATTAATATGATTGCCGATTTGGATTTTTGCTTATATGATAGTAAATACAGATGTCTGATGGATATTTTTGTGGTAACCAGTCTGACCAAACAAACATGTACATTATATTTTGATCCTCTGTTAGACTGTTACATTATAGACCTTAGACCACTCACGTGCCAAAACATCTTTACCCACTCCTCCCTAGAAACCAGGAGATACGTAGAATAAGTAAAGAAATGTTTAATATGATTTTGATTTAAACTTTTGATCCAAACACAAGGAAATAATTCCTACCTCGGAATGTTTAATATGTTTGCTGATTATTATTAGTATTACTTATAGTAGTGTACTCTTAAGTTTGGTATTATGTTTTGATTAAAAAACAAGTTTGCATTTCTTATTAAAATACTCGTACGATTTTATAATGTAAGCGCTCTTTGCATATTTAACATTTTTACAAACAATGGCATGCCTCCTGGACTAACGTTTTATTTTGCAAAGTTTTCTTTTTCAAAACAAAGTCATTTAAAGACATCATTGAAACAAGCAAAGCTTAAGATGAATAAAATTTTAACCAAAACTTTTTACCAAATTTTATTTTTGAAAACCAGGACCAAAGAATGATCTATAAAAATACTATTTATGTTAGATTTTGAAAATGGATAATTTTGTCTGCGACACAAATTTGTAATAAAAGTTGTTGACAAAAATTTAAAATTCATCTGTGTTTTGCTTAAATATTGCAAGCACAATAAAAACAGAAACAGCCTTGAAACTTTTCAATGCCAGTTATGTAAAAGTTTTCTTCAAATCCCAATAACCAATTTTGTCCTGCGATGTAATAAGATTAATTTATAATGGGGTTATTGAGAAATTGGCCAGTTTCAAAACATCCATATTAACTTGGACAAGTATGTGGGTAATTTTATGGTGTTTGACCAGGCTATGAAACCTGAAAAACACCTTTTATTGGTCCAAATTACCAGTTGATTTCTTTAAAAAGGTGTTTTGATCAGTTGTTGAATAGCCAAATAATAAAGTGGTATGTTAAGTAGTAAGTAGTAAGTAACCTTACTTGTAATTAACTTTTTTTGTGTATGGTGATATTACCTTGATGAGGTAATTGACCTGAGGCCTGATGTGGTTGGCATTCCTAACTGATGCAGTGATGCTGTGTTATCATTATCCCATCTTGTCATTTCGATATTTTGATGGGATACATCTGCACCTATTTCCTTGTCGCTTTCTATTGATGTCCAGTGTTGAGAACTCTGTAGTTTGTTTGACCAATGAGTTGACCAGCGAGCTGACCAGAGCTTTGCAAGGGTCTATATAACTAGACGTTTGTTGTTCAGGTTTCATTTCGGGGAACACTCTAGTTATGTTTACAATTCCACCATTCTGCAGGTGGGCCAGGTCAGTTGGAATGTATTCAAAGAAATGTATATTTGTTCAATGATTATTAAATGATGCTCTAGACTTTATATTATTTGATTTATAATATTTTTTTGTTAATAGAAAGTGTTTGTTTATTTCTTGGAACTCATACTTGTTATCATTATTATGAAACCGAGAGTGCATCCAAAATTAGTCTGCATACAGTATTCATTAGTTTTTTCAACCAGTTTGAACAATACAATAAATTTATTGATTTTCATATTAGTTCCGTTTGATCAATGTTGACATTATCATATAATTTCAACAACATCATTTTAAAATCCAGTAAACCAGTTTTTTGTAGGCCAGTACATTTTGAAGTACATAGTACTACATGTTTTCACCTAAAAGTGTATTTTTTTTTTTCTCATTTCCTTTATTTGCACTTCAAGTCTCCATTATAATGCCTGATCCGTAGGATCAACATCAACAACTCCAACCAAGAGGTTTATTCTATGACATATTAAGAACAAATTAACTTTTCATCCCATCCTCCTCAATCCCATCCTCCTCCGGTCTCTCCTCCTTTTGGGAGTATTAGCTTCATAGCGGAAGTCACTAACTCCATCCTGTTTGTCACATATATGTGGGTTATAATCTCCCCAAAGATGTTAAGTTGCTATAATCCTCCAGTGGTATCACCCTAGACATGTTCTCTTTCTTATTTGCATTAATTTTTTTATAGAAAAAAAAAATTATTAACAAAAAAATACTAATCCAAATTTTATGACATTTTCGAAAAGATATATGTTGATCCTATTAGAATAATGTGTGAAGTAGACATTCAGCAATACTAAGGAAAAACACAGTATATGCTATGTGATTCACTTGTAGATAGAGCATTTTTGCTTCGGGAGATAGCTTTGTGTAATCATGTATGTAATGAAAATTTTTGTAAGAAGATGTTTCCGATTTTAATAACCAAGTCTGGTGCAAGATAATAACAGGCATGGGTTAACATTTGTTATTTCACAATCTGTAATTGTGGGCCAAAGATTGAGGCCACTGTTTGTCCCATTTTGTAGTAAAGGATAATATTGGTAAATATACAATTCCGACTGCCAAGTTAATTAATTTTGTCTGTGTGACTTTTGTATATAGTTCAAGTATTGGTAGCTTCATTGTCTCATTTTAGGGGTCATCGTTATCTATATTTTTACCTGAAGAGTGTGTCAAATTCTACTACCGAATCTACTGACCCAGGCAGTACTAGGTTTTAAAATAAATTTTGGATGTCATTAATGCATTCGTTTGTTTAGAATGAGACCAAAATCTGTGACGGTTTGGATGAGTTAGCAGGAATTGCAGACTCAGTTAATTGTTGCAAGAATTGACATTCTAAATTTGGAAATCTTCCAAGTTAATTTCATATTGGAGCGATTATTTCACAACATTTGTGACCATTAACTATGCAAGAAGTAAGAACGAAAGTGTAACAACGAAACAAGCATTACTTTGTTTTGTTTTCTTTATTTTTTTGAATAAATATTTGTTAAAGCAATTAAATATTTAATTTTGTTTGTTGGTAACTTAGTTCTTCCAAGTCAAAGTGTCATAAGATGACTTGCGCATTTTTTCTGGCTAAGCCTGTCACATTTGCAGATCACAAGATATATCAAACTTAATTTAGTATCACACTTTGTAGTATTTTATGAATGCGGAACTTTAATTGGGTGCCTACCAGTAGATTGCCTTTGTTTATCATTATTATTATTAAGTCCTAAATGTCAGAGTGCAAATCATTAAGTATTTCCAGCTACTATCTATTAACTACTCATCTTTTCACAACATGGTCTTGAGTGATAAAATATCATCCGTTCTAAATATACACCTCTATCTAATTGTCCTGCTAATATCAAGCCATCCAGCAGGGCTGAGCCTGACCAAGAGAAGGTTCTATGAACTTGTGATTGGCTGGCTATATTGTGACATCATCAGTTGAGTGATGATGTCATTAACTATCTTGTCATGCTCTTTCATTCACTATTAAAAACAGGGAAGTTTCTGATTGCTGTATTCTTGTTACTATTCTGTACTGATTATCTGAACGAGCAAGTCGGCTAATCAAGTTTATGGTAAAGAAATCGACAGGAAGAGGTGAACACAAGCAGGGTTTGTTCATTAACTGTCATTTGGTTTGTTAGAATATTTTTGTGGTCAGGGCTGTAGTCAGGGCTTGCCAACCGTGACTTAAAATGCCTTCAGATCGTAGTCACTAAACCAAGCAAGCAAGCAGTCAGCTGGATAAGTACAAGCATTGTCTGTTAACACACCAGTGACTAAACTTGGTTCAGTGGTATAAGCACATATCATTTCAGTTCTTGACTCACTCGTGACAACACACCACTCCAGTAGCCAGCTGAGTGGATTTACTTATTAAAAACTTGATTCATCGGAGGAGAAGTCGAACTGATTAGTATTTATAGTGCTTGATTCAACATTTGCGGAGGATAAGTTGAGGCAGTTTCTAGGATTGTTTTTATTCATACACGATGAGGACCATGATGAGTGACGATATGCCGTTGCCGGTTAAGATGAAGTATTCCAAACTGTTCTGTAATCTGGAATTAGAGACTCTTGCATTGCGATACATCCCAGTATCAAGTGAGACTGTCTTTGGACCATTTTTGTTACATCAAGTTCATTTTCATGGGTAAGACATTGATAAGTTGTGTGTAATATGTGTGTTTCTGTTTCGATATGTAGGGATGTATGTTCCTGTTTCTTGTGTGTACTTCTTAATTTATGTTTGTTTGTATGTGTGTATGCTAATTCCATCCAAAGAGTTTGTCATTTTAGTGTTGACATACAATTTGGTAACAGATTTTGAATTTAAAACTTTTCAATTTAAATAGTATTACAGGCATGAGAATTTTCAGGCTTTTGCCTGAATTCAGGCAGTTTTGTTGTCCGAATTTATGTGTTTTTATTTTTTTAAATCCTGTTTTAGGCCTATTAAGGCCGAATTAATGCGCTTTTCCAGGCAGTTTTCAAAAAAGCCATTCTCATGCCCGATATTAGTGCTATCTTCAGTAGATTTCATCATATAATTTATTACAGGTAGATTATGAGAATGATTTCATCTTGATGTTCTAACATGAAGTGTTATGTTGTATAGACAGTGGCATAGCCAGGGGGAAAGGGGGTGGGGCAAAGCTTCCCCATGTGAGCTTTGCCCCCCCTCTTCCCAAATATGTAAGATATTTAGGTGTTTTTTTGTACTTTTTACAATTTGTGTCAAATTTTTTCCCCTGCCCCCCGCTCCCCTTTGCCACCTCTCTGAAAAAGTCCTGACTATGCTACTGTGTAAAGAGCATCAAATACATCCAATCTAATGATTACCATAATTGTCAATTAAAAGAAACGTTCGAAAACTCAAACGCAGTAATCTCAGTATATAATTCAATGTTTTTCTCACACTTTCAATTTCATTGTCTTTTGATACCAGTCAGACCATAGTTCCTATGGTTACAACCATTCATTGTTTCCAAGTCTGAACATCGGGAATGTTACTTTTGTCTTTTTCTGTTATCCGAAACAGCCCACCTGTCCCTACTATCACACCTGAGCTCTATTTACTTGCCACGCAAGACGTATCATACCTGCCCTGCCCGACCTACCCGGCATAGAAATCGCTTGACCGCAAGATTCGCATGCTTCCAGTCCAAGACGGGTGTGATTTAGCAAATTCTTTTGTTATACTGGGTGTTTTTTCGGTTCAACTTGCCAAAGCTTGTGAAACAATTGATGAAAAAACAAACAAGTCTGACGTACAATTGTGCAACAAGTTTACAAAAGCATTGTTGTGGGTTATTTATATATAGATCAGGCTAGTGGGTGCGTATGGGTGTGATGACAATCAAATCAATATTTGGGTGTTTTTATAGGGAGTATTTTGTTACCCTTGCACCCTTTTTAGGTCATACACTCCTATTGTTCATACATTTACACATGTAGTGGTATAGTGTAGAAAACTTTGCTTGGTGAAGGTGCTTGTAATTTTTGAAAATATGCCTGAATTATTGGCACTTTGATTTTGAAGACTCAGCAGGCCGGGAAAAAGTGTGAATTTGGGAATACTGTTTCCAGGAAATTTGGTGTTCAGAGGAGAATTTAAAGTTAAAAAAAAGAAAAGAAATACATACCAAATTGAAGGTCAATTATGTCTTTTTTAGTGACATTTTGGGTTCATATTCCCAAGAAATTCACATTTTTTCCAGTTGATGTTGAATAGGCTCAAATTGACTCAGGTTATTTTAGTTTTAGATGATAGCATGTATAAAATATCAAATACAAAATGCTGAAGCTCTATATAAATAGAAGAGATGATATATAAAAAAGTTAATTATATTTGTTCAATTAGATAGTTTCAACATTCTTTCATGATCAGGCCAAGGGGCCCAATCAACCAAAAGATCCTCTTCCTTGAGTATAAGTGTTGTATGTGTCTGAAATATTCAAGTCAATTTGTTTATGTAAAAACATTCTAAAGAGTCACAAAAACGCTGTTTTAAAATGGTAGCAAAGTGTACTTTCCAAACTTATTGCCCCAAAAGAAATGTCCACTTTTCGACATTGTGTACCTTTCAAAATTGTGTCTTTATTTCAATGACATCCAGGAAATTGATTACATAATGCAAGTTTGCGCATTTAATGTTATCGGCTGACAATGGGTGGTGCTAATGATGGGAATCTAACTGAAATTTACTTCCTTTTCAACTTACCAGAATTGGATCTAGTGCTTATCAGAAGATAGGTATTATAGTAAAATTATCAAGTACTTAGACTTTGTGTCTTTTTCCAGATAAATGAATGATTAATGACGATAATGATGTATATGAAGTAGATCTAAGTGGGTACCGGGTGGGTGTGATATCCTGGTGTCCCCAACTTTCTTTTCCCTTTTAATTAATCAATTAATTACTAGTAGTTTTTAGTTTATTTTAAAAGAGATGATTAATAACACAAATGTAATAATGATGATGGTGATAAAAATATTAATTTAATAATAGTAACAATAAATGAATAAATAAGAGAATCAAATTTAAGACAAATTAAACTTATTAAATAGTCCAAGGTTCAACTACTAGATGTTGGCATGTCAAAATTCATGAATTATAAAAATATTCTCAATGTTCGACAGGTGTCAAATTTTTTTAAAGTTTTCTTGTCAATTATTTTGAAATGTTGACATATAGGCTGCAAGATTATTTGGAAATGTTGACAAGTCCTTTTATGCAAGGTGAAGGTGTGTTGAGGGCTCAGTGCAGCAAACATTAGCTGCCCTGGGTATTATTTCATAAGCACAATTGCATTTATAAATGTTACCCAATGCAGCTATGGAGATGAGGCTTTGTTGCACTGAGCCCTAAATGTATGGTGAGAGAAATTACAGTTTGGTTTGAAATGGAAACAGAAAAAGTTATTGACAAATAAGAAGACGTCAACTGTCTTGACAGGTGTGAAGATGACTTCATTTTCTCCTTGAAACATATTTCTCAATTAACTAAGAAAGTGATTAGCCTATATGTTCACCTTCAACATTTAATTGAATTGTGTCATTTGTAAGTGGGTTAAGTGTGTCTTATCCACAGCTCAGTGCCAGAAGTGGGTAAGTGCAAGCTAGTGCAATAGCTTCCCTGTGAACATTTTGTAACAAAATGTATATAATTTGACGCTTTGGTTTGTAACCAATTAACCCAGTTTTGTGCTGTACAGACTTACACAGTCACATGAATCAGGGATGTTTTGAAAAATTACTTTCTCTCAGATAATTATAAATGAAATGACGTAGGCTCATCATAAACATAATGTATTGTTATTACTGTTGTGATTTACTTTCTAACATCCTTAATCCAGATTAGTGTCTCTTCTGTTGTGAAAAACATAATGTGAAGTTAATTTCTGACCCAGTTAATCCGGATCATGGTCTCTGATATGGGAAACATAATCTTCTTTCTATTCTGTACATTCCAGAAAATTTGTTTTGATTGTGTTGTTTGCTTTCTGCTTTTATGGGAATGATTGAAAATAGGAAATAGTTTTTGATTTTTTTTCTCTTTTAGTTATTCAGTTAATTATTAAATTCACCATATTTGCACAGAATATAGATATAACCATAAGGCGACAAAAAACCCCTCTGTTTTGCGGGTGGACAGACCTAGGTTGGTCGGTTAGGCTGGGTTTTTTTCTGGAGGCTAAAATTATCCTATAATTTCACCAAAATCTGACAAATCTGAAAAAAATCTTTGCAAACATTTTCAGCCAAATTTATTTTTTAAAAAAATTCTCCAAAACTCAAATTCTGGGTTGGCCAGGCCCGTAGGACGTGGGTGGGGGGGGGGGGGTCGTCTAAGGCACATCAGCAGGATTTTATATGAGTACAATGACTTTTTATCATAACCATGATGATGTCAGACACTTTACCATGTTTACAGACACACTTGTTACACCTTGGCACACTTCACATGCAAGGACAAGAAAAACTTCAGAGACAGTTGTCATGATCACTTTGGGCTGGTATACATCAAAACACAGAGTGCTGACTTTCTGGCAAAACTGCTCACAGCAAAAATACCAGTCAATGCGATCTTCCATGCAAAGCCATGCCCCTAATCAGTAAGAGGTCATGCATTTTGTGCAGTGGCTAGGCAAGCACTTTTGTATACATGTGGAGAGAATAGTCAAGTCAAATTGATTCACCGTTGCAAGGTATTTCCCACCGCCGTGTCTGACAGTACTTCAGCACAATTCAGCAACCAGTGTGTTGTCTCCAGTAGAAAGTTAGCAAACATCCACCAGTTGTCATAGTGTGTTTGGGAACCTGAAAAGCTAACTTGTTTTTTTGCAAACAATTCAAGTCCGTGCTACTTCAAACTGAGTTGACTTTGTTGTGGATTTAGATTGACTGAATGGATAAAACATTGATTTTGGTTCACTTTTGAGAGGAGGAAGAAGTCGGGTTTTGTTGGCGTGTAATTATGGAAGCAGGTTGTAGTCAATCAGATATGACAGGTTGGTGCTTGTATATATATATCTATTAAATCAAGGTATTGCGTTCATAATTGAGTTGTATTTTGGAAACAAGCATCCATGCCAAGCTGGCTCCAATGTTACTTAAAAGTCAAATAGTATTTTTTTTTGTGCAAATTTATAATAGATTTAAGCTGAACTAACATTTACTTCTTGCATTACAACTAAGCTTGGCCAATAATGAGGCTCTAATATGCAGGTCATTTTACTTCCTTATTATGCCTTGTTATGTATTTTCTTCCTGTATAATTTTATATAGCAAAGTATTTTTGGCAAGAAAGATTGCATCTTAATATCAACTAATTTGCCAGATTTAGTGTGGTGTATTTTTTTTCTTGTGCAAAAAAATCTGCAAGGTGTAGATTAGAAAACCATCAAGAACCAAAATAGTTTCCTTGGTTTTGTGGTTTTGGAGACCTGTTTGAATTGGTTGCCACATGCTTGTCTGTAAAGTGTCTGATATGTTGGGATCTGCTATTGCCTACTCATGTCAGGTCAGCATTGCTATTCTTATATGTACCCCAACACAGCATCACACAGAAAAGCTCTTTCATGTACTGATGTAGCCCTATACAGTATAAGACCATTGATTTTACCCAAAAACGAAGAGAAATTGTAACTATTGCCAATTTTACCTCATTTTCTTATGACATCATAATATTTTGAATTTTGCCCTTTGACCCTAAGACAGATGCTTAGGTCTTTCTTAAATAGAAACGTGTAGGCCTATACTTTGACAGATGCAGGTCCTACCCATCACTCTTTTCACATCATCCTGTTATATCATATAGTACACTAGAAAAGTATAAAATGTACCTGTGCCCCCTGTCCTGGTGTACAGTGTGTGATCAGGGAGTGATCAATGGGATCAAATGCTTTCTGCATGTCAACCAGGCTTTGCTTTCACATGATCTGTTTCCCCTCTCTGACCAGGCAAGCACAAATTTGACAGCTATTATCCCAATATTATTCTATAAATTAGGCTTTTAGTGGTTAGCCTTGACATGATGAGGACACTAGTGTTCAACATCACCCCACACCTAGCTAGCCTCTGCTATATGACACCACCTCAGTTCTTGAGGGGATACAGATATTTATAGAGTTTCCTCCCTCATGCCCCTGGCCTTTATACTTGGCATGTCCTGTCCCCATCAGGTCAAGATGGGTAACACATGTGCTATATAAAGGGGCATGCCAGTATTTTGAAATCTGAATGAAACTTATTGTGTCATAGTTTGTTGATGGTGCAAATTGTTTTGGTAAACCACAGTTGAATGTTGTGGTTTGAAGTTGACAGACTGGAAGTTTTCTGGTGACATTTGTTGGGCAAATTTTTAGACAAGAAATTTGGAAAAGTGATACATGATGTGGAATGGTGTCAGTATGTAGGAAGTTTAGGTTGAATGGTGCAAATTGTTTTGGTAAACCACCCTATGAAAGCAATAAGGATGATATTATTGTGGTGATGGGTTAGACTGTAAGACTGTAAAGGTGGAAATTTGTGCTGAATGCTGTTTATTTTGGGCACCGTAAAAATATAAATGTGCAAGTATGCTATTTTATCTCTAGGTTATAATATACATGTACAAAAACTCAAAATTGTGAATTTCGAAACAAGCAAAGTTGTAACTTCCAAATTGGCAAAGCACAAACAATTACAAGCCTGTAATTTACATACTTTTTAAGCAAAAATGTTCTCTTGATAAAGTTTGGATTCATACCAAAGTGAACGCTGAGCGTATTTTTTTTGAATATATCTATGCACCAATTACATGCAAGTCTCTGATCACAGATCTCAATGATCTATGCTCTGATACACCAGGTCTTGGCATTTAGCTGACTGTTACATAACAACTTCTAGGATCGACCTAGAAATTTTGGCAGCTTTGTGAACTTGTAATTAATTGGGGTCATAAGTTACTGGTAAAACACTGGACTTATGTTACATCATGCAGAAGTGAATAAGAAAGTGAATGAAGCACCTGTAATAATGATATAGCTATGACTAATTGCACTAATTAATGGAAGCGTTTAATTAGATAAGCTTCATTTGGGTCAAGAAAGAAATTCAATCAATCATTAACAAGTGAATGCATGAATTAGTAGCTATACAAAGCCTACATCTTGTTTTGCGTCAAATATTTTGAATTAACACCAAATTTTACAGAATAAATTTGCCTATATTTATATTACAGAAGGGAAGCATGTGACAGGCCGAGATGTGCATGTTTGTGACAAATCTGACTAGGAGGGAAAAATACCTGGAGTTTTTTCACAGTAACATCCCTAACAATGCAGAGCTAGGTAGCCTCAGAGGCAAACACACTCTTAAAGTTACCATAATTAGATTTCTACAATGCCACAGAACTATAAACTCCCCCATTATGATTCCTTCCGGTCACCTTAAACTTTCTTTGAATACTTTGCAGGTATTATATTAATTGTGTTTTGCAATATTATATTGTTAGGAAGGACTGAGGATAATTTTGGATTTTGAGGCTTATGGTATGGAAATTTGTGGGTTTAGAAATTTTTTGAATTGTAGATATGTTTTTTGAGGTTATGGGGACTCGGTTGGCTATGTTGTTTAGCAAGAAATTGAACAAAGGATGCCAGCCCAGGTATCTTGTTGCTTTCCTTTTCTAGAAATCAGAAGTTAAAATGATATTGTTTCAAGTGGTACATGTATGTCACAATCTTTGTTAAAGTTAACAAATTAAGGTGGGTACCTAAAAGGGTATCATCACTTTACAATTGAAATCGGCTTTTTTGTTAGTAACATGGCGTAAACATCCTTGCACAATCAATAAATGGTGTCATGCGATGGAAATAACCCTGTTCTACGGGTGGTCGGACCTGTCAAGTAGGGTCGGTCGGTTTGGTGGTTTTTTTCTTTCTTTTTCTGGAGGCTAAAATTGCCCAAAATTTTACCAAAAGCTGAAAAAAAAAAGATTTTTTACAAACATATTTTCTTAATGTTCAGCCCAAATTAATAAATTTTGGCCCCAAAAGGGCTGATTTTACACGATTTCAGCAATAACCTATAAATTTTGGGTCGGATGGGCCTGTAGAACAGGGTGTTTTTTTTGTCGCCTATAACATCAAATAGTATTAGTTATACCAATAGTTAACTGTAAAAGCAGTAGCCAACCGGTCTAGAGTCAAACAAGGCATGCTTGTTGCAAGAACAAAATTTCTCACAGTATAACATTGATTTTATTAAAACCTGTAGAATTTCTTTATCATTTGTCTTCCATTTACATGCATGTAGAATTTTATTGGACACAATAAACGTGGGTTAGACTCTTTGTCTGAGCTAGTGAAATAAGGAACTTAATTCAACTTAGAGCTGGGTGGATTTGGGGTTTTTAATATCTTGACATGCCTGAGGGTTCTTCAAAAGATTTGTCCGACACAAAGGTAGGGAGGAGATCAAAGGAGTCAAACCTGGCGGAATGTGCTCACGCTTATAGACGACGAAGGAGAGAGAGGTTGGACTATAAAGAAACTTACTCTGATTTTTTGACGTTTGTAATTTGTAGTGTGCAACTTATATATTGTGTATTTCAGCTGGGCTGTGTGGGTGTTTACAAGTAAAGTATTAGATTTCTTTGTAATTCTCGTAATGCACGTTTTTCAATCTCACATGCACTGCAAAAGCAAAATATTTCAACTTTTTTCTTAATTTTTGCCTGCTCCATTAGAAGTCGAACCAAGCAGGACAGGAAAAAGATAATTGTTAAAAACGAAAATGATTTTGAAAAGTTTATTGTGTAAGGAAGTAGGAACTGGAATAAATGAATAATTTTGTTTGGTAATTGGATAGAGTTTTAGTAGATTATGTTCATTTTGATGAGGTCAATGCAACAATGTCTTTGTTCTACTATTGTCCCACCTGTCTCTCCTCATTATGACCATTGTCCATTATGTTCTAACAGACCACCATGCTCCTTTGAGCTTTGTTCTTGACCATGGCATATGGACCAAACACACAAGGTTTCCATACAGTCCTATTGTCTTTTCTAAATCAATACCGGATCGGACTTCCAATTGGAAGTGTGGCAGCTTAATTAGCATGTTTGTTAATTAGTGATGGCATGCTGTTGGTTGGTATCTGGTGACTTTTAATTATTCCAAATGATGACCTGATGTATTGTGATGTTATTGTATGTCATCATGGTACCATCTGTCTGATCATTTTCCAACATTGATTGGTAGTGAAAGGATGATACATGGATGACACATAGTTTATTCATCAGCTAGCACAAAATAACATTGTATTATAACGCCGACCTGTCTGTGGACATGTTATCTTTTTGATCTAGGTGAGTTTTAACCATTGATTCAGTTGTGAATTTGTAATTTGAAGTAAATTATTGTCAACGGTCTAACAAGAGGCTTATCTGTCTGGCACACTTTCATAGGCATGTGTGTGCGGTGGTAGGGTGGGGCATGGGTGTTTGTGTGTTTGATGTGTATGCATAGAGGGTGGGGTGTGTATGTGGGGAGTGTTAGTGTTAACTGGGATGTCTGTAGTTCATACAGTTGTCAGATCTATATTACGATATGTACAATATTGGTACCAATCAGACATGATGGGCCAAATTTATTTTCGTGACAATTTAGACCTTTGCTGTATAGTCTGCAATTGTCTCCGCTTCAATCCCAAGATACATAATATTCAGATTCAATGACCTATGCGGTCTTTATTGACAATTACCACACAACTAGGTATAGTCAGAAAACAAATACAAAGAACAGTATGAAAACTAGAAACACTACTATATATGTATAAACATTAACATGTAATACCTGAACGAACAGTAAAAGCTGCATTGATATAAGCACACACAATTTGTAAAATATCATTATCTTTAGCACCCATAATAGCAATAAAAATATCATAGTCATTTAAGTTTGTGATATTCAAAACAGACTTAATATCAGACAGAAAACCCTGTCTAATAGTATCATAGGCTTAATATTAGTAATATTAGTGTATTAACTCTCCCTATATGCATAGAATAAATTAATACAATTGGGTCTTAGCATTGGAGAGACCCATATAAAAGTTTGCTTTGCACTTTTTGTATTTCAACCTTCCATAAAGTGCACACTCACATTTTTGTCTTCAGAATTCAAAGCCAGACAACACCCATGACAAGCAAAACAGAGTGTTTGCAATTGTTTTGATGGATGCATCAAATTTGTTTTTGCATTTCACAAGCTGATGGAATAATAAATACCATGTTTTCTTCACCTTGCATTGCATAAATGTAATTTATGCCCACTGTGTTACTGGACAAGCTTTTCGCCCTTGACTAAGTGGTTACAATTGACCATGATATTCAACCCCTTACTGGTATTACACCAATATTATTCAGGAATGCACATACATACATCTTTGTATACACCAATCCGAGAAGCGTTTACTGTATTTGGCCCTCTATTGACGGAACCACAATTGTACCAGTGCGGGAGATTTAATTTGTTCAATCAATTCATGGTCGTGTATTGAAAATTACTGTTGTGTACAATTCTGTATAGCACACTAACAAGTAATTGATGGAACCCCCGACCTTGGGACACCGCAGTTTTACGTCGGGGACACCGCAGGAATGGCCTAGTCGGATTGGTGTATAGACTGTATTAAAGTTTGACCATACCTGCTTTTGTTTTGTTTTATTTGGCACTTTTCTTTGTTGTTGGTCCACCCTGTGCTTAAAAGAAAACAATTTCACTTGGCCCCTCCTTAGGAATACATGTATATTTCCATAATTAGCAAACATTGGAATTCTTATGGTCACATACAGGTAATTTAGTAGAATAATAGTGTTAATTGTTAGATTCTTGATTAGTTTTTTTGCTCAAATAAGTCCAATATGACCTCATTACAACTTTAGGACAAGATGAATTTGTTTCATTACCCTGATTATGGTACAGCTCACAGGCCAGAGGGTACTGTATAAGTGGCAATTTTCGCGTACAGTTATTTTCGCGATTTGTAGTGAGAGACATATTTTCGCAAATGTTATTTTCGTGATTACCTGCAGTCCTCCCCTATACTTGTAATACATTATTGCATATATTCGCGAGGTGTTATTTTCCCGGTTGGAGCTCTAATCGTGAAATTCGCGAAAATAGAACCTATTACCACTTATACAGAACAAAGTGCTATTCCAGTTGAAAGCCGTACACCCCCTATGGAAGACACAACCGTAATCTCCCATGCAGAGGGTTTAGACTTTAAAATGGAGTCACCCATCTAGGTAACCCCATTTGAAATTCACACTGTGTGGAAGATTAGGGAGGTGTAGGGATTTTAATTGGAACAGCTCACTGGTTATGGTACCTGGTTGGATGGAATCTTGGAAGGATTTTTATTTAGGTGAAGTTCAAAGTTTGGGCAGTACTATTTCAAGTATTTTTGGCAAAGCATGGAGAAGATAGTACATAAAATTATCATCTTGATATGGGGCATTGGATTCACTTTACTGTCATTGCTCAACTGATATTGCCCTTTTGCGATAGTACCTGGAATTGGGTAAAATTCACTGGTATGGGGTTGATTTTAGATGCTGTGTGTGTGGGTGTGCTTATATTACTGGAAAATTGCTAGATTTTGAAATCATGTTAATTTCACCAATATGGCTGCTACAGGGTAGAGGTTGCTGAAGGTTTTGAAATCGTAAATGGTCGCTAGTAACATACAAACTGGTGTTGAACAATGAAATTTCTTTGATTTGCAAAACGTAGTGAACAGTTCATGAAGACTAGTGTTTGTGTGACTCCACTTTGCACAAATATGATGTGTTTATTTCTGTGCAAAAATGTTGGATATCAAAACCGGATTGCCTAGCATCAAGAAAAATATAGTCCTAATCGTTGATTTCAAGAATGCAAATCGGAGCCGAAGGAGCCTCCTCGACATATTTGAGCCACTTAATAGACTTGCTTTGGTAATGTAAACTTTGTGAAGAGTTTAGAGGTCTGCTCTATGGTATTAACTCTGCTGAACACATATAATCAAACATTTCTTGTTAGAAAGTGGAATGTGGAAATGAGTGCTTTAACTTTTTGGGAGCACTGGCAACTCTGAAGTTATGTAGTAGGATTTGGATGGGTGCATACTATTGTGAAAGCTGCACAAAAATCAGGAGCAATTGTATTGAAAATATGCATCAAATGCTAGAATGATTCAGTGTGTCATTTGACTTGTGTATATCATATCCTGGTTATTTATGTGCTAATGAAATGAAAAAGACTTTCGGTCTGATGGATATTTAATAGTTCTTCATATCTTCATTGAATACTTCAAACTTGGGATGCAGTTAATTGCAGTATCCTGTAGGCCATGCTGTAGGCTTACATACATTGTATTACTGGTATGTACATGTAATTTTAAAACTAAATGATGGTAGCCAAATGAGTCTTTAGGTAGAGACTCTTGAATCAAGACATAGACACTATAACTTTCAGTGTCTTGATTGTAGGAGGAGGAGTAAGTAAAATATATGACAAAAAGGTATCATTATGATGTTGCTTAGCAAATAACCAAATTGGTATTCAGCACTGACCCCTCTTTCAAGTGAAAAGGGTGCTCTTGTCTATCAAACATAAAATCATCAAATCAGACACCAGATTACCTGTTTAGGCACTATATTTGGCGAATCCACTTACAGTTTACACTCCTCCTGTGGAAGATTGTGGAAATATCTTCCACAGAATGAGTATGAATTTCAAATGGAATAAGCACATTTTACCAACTCTATTTGAAACTCATCCTCCCTCAGAGGGTGGATGAAATTCAAATGGAGTTGCCTAATGTGTTCATTCCATTTGAAATTCATACTCCACCTGCAGAAGATATAAATTCCAAAATATTCCACAGGGGGAGTGTGGATTTTAAATGGAATTGCCCCATTGAATCTGGAGATGGAAATAACCAACTCTTTAATTGAACAATATTATCAAGACATAACAGCTCTATAAAAAGATTCAAAGCAAGTTGGTTTGTTCAAAATGGTTTAACAACTCTCCATGCAAAAATAATGAATATAATAGAGAACTATCACAATAATATGATTTTAATCCAAAATCAACAAATAGGACTGATTTGGATTATGAAGGAAATCTGTGCTATAATATGTTGCCTATCATGTCTAGCATAAATAATGAGCTGTTAATCTGATACCAAGAAATATTTTGATTGTAGATGACTCGGGAAGTAATGGGATTAACGCTCTGGTTTGATCGAAATATTATGTCAAAACAAGGATTTTCTTGAAATGTGTAGCCTTTGGATGTAGAAAATTATTATACTTAGTTCTCTGGGTTAATAAGAGAACCAAATTAACTTACAATAATTTTCATACTTATGTGACTTTGTGTATTTATTTTAAAATGCAGTTCTGATGCCTTACGCTAGGAATGCGACAAACATCATTTGAACCTAAATACCTATAGATTTATATCTTCCGCTCTTCTCCAGCGTGCCTCTTTAGCTCAGTTGGTTAAAGCGTTGTGCTAGTATTACGAAGGTCACCGGTTCAAATCCAGCCAGATGTACTGGTTTATTTGGTGTGGTTTTTTTTCAACGTTTATGTACACTGGCTACTGGGGAAAGATTAAAATTTAGCAACAACTTCGCTAACAACGCCTAGACGTTTATCCACAAGCCTCAGCGCACTTTGCAGCCTCGGCACAGTTTATAAATATCTCTTTTTGCATAATTTCAATCAAAACTATTTAGAAGAGTTCAAAACAATGTGATATATGTAGAGTAAATATAGATGTCTGGTTTAAACAATCAATCATTTGTTGTAGCAAAATATTGTTTGATTTGAGAACAAAACCCATTGTGGGTTGGTAAACTCATATACTACCATTCATGGTGATTTATGGTTAATAACATGATGAATGCATGCTACCGTTGTATAAAAATAGGTTTCCATGTGTAAATAATATTTCATAATAATCATAATCTAGTGGTATTTGCACTATTCAAGTTCACATGGACCACCCATTTTCTGCGCATCATATTTCAACATGTTGTCAAAATGTTTTCTAATAATATTTTGCATTCCTGACAAAATGTGTATGTTTCACAGCATTGTAAGATCAGGGCTCATTGTAACCTTTGCATCACACAATGTAATGGGTTGTGCAAATCACAGATGGGTCATGCACTGCCTTGTACAAAAATAGGCCATGTTTTATTTTGGAATTCCACCATGACCTAAAACAACAAATGGAGGGAGTTATATCACACTAGCATATTGTTTGCATGCACTTAGAAGGGTTCAAGCTACTGTGGTAATGACTACCAGTATCTGTGATTTAGAAAGCGGGTGTAAGACTCGGGTTAAAATAATAGATGATGTCCCTGTTAATAGGTAGGTATTTATTAGGGTTACAGATCGGGTTATATCCGATCAGTGGAGACATTGATGCAGGGATGCAGTTAAAAGAGAATCATTTGTAGTGTATGTGCTTCATTATCAATACCTTGGCCTAATCGGAACTTCGTAACTTTTTTTGTCGTTTCAGAGCGGATAAACTTGAGAGCACGCCAAACAGCCATCTCACCAGATCGGTAGATTTGACGCCATCGTCATCACCGCAATCTAGTGTGATTTCATCAGTGTCCAGGGAACCAGCGTTACCCAAGGAGGAAGACAAGCCTGAGTTCTATGCACCCCATGCTTTACAAGAGGACAGTGATATTGACTCTGATACTGTGGAAAGTGCATCAAAATCAGTGGACTTAGTTAATGGTGTCGATGGTGAGAGGACAGCGTCCCCTAAGAGAACTGAGTCACCGGCTAGTCCCATTTTTATCCCTGATGATGTATCAGAAACAAAACATGAAGTCCAGGTCATTGAAAGACCAACAGAACTACCACTTCTGACGCCATCACCCAGAAGGCCATCAGAACCTTTGGAGTTGTCTAATGAGCACAGTCCAGATGATTCAAGACAAAGATCACCTTCATTGGGAAGTCCAAGAGACACTTTGCCAAGCAGTGATAGTGGTATAGGGATTGTAGACTTTGTGATCAAATCACTGACACCCTGTGAATGTTCGGGATTTAATAGACTTGTTTCCAGAGAGCGATAGAAAGTCAGAAAAGAAGAACAAGATGCCTAATGCAGGAGAGAAATCAATTTCGAAGACACCAAAAAAGTAAGTTGACCTTTCATTCTTCCGGTCTACCCTAGGCTATTCTATAACATGTTACCCATATGCTTCAGACCTCTAAAACTTTAATATGATGTTCTGTAATGATGAAAACAAGTATGGTTACTGTATTCCAATATAAAAACCATTCTGAACCATGGTTAACTCCTCCACGCAGGTGTCGACTGCAGATGACAAGTTTCAATTTTGTTTTTTAAATCAAAAATATCAGAATTGTACATTTTTATGACCATATTTGGAATCAGCATGAAAAATGCATTAAAATGAGTATAAACAAGCCCAGTATTGGTTCAGTGGTTCTTGAGATAGCTCTTGATATTGGGAAAATATCTTAAACTTTGGACTTTTTACGGCTAGCACTCAGAGCATTGATGTTAAAACGATGGGAAGTTGTGCTTGTCATGGACAGTAGCATTATCAAATTACCATAATAACTTGAGCCTTAAATCCTGGATGATATGTTTAATCATTTTATAATCAATAGCAAGTCATACAGCAGTCATGGTCATATGTTGCAAACTTTCAAAATTGTAGGATATTTATCATTACCTCTATGGATAAGTGATATTGTAACAGATACAATTAAATATGATGACACTCCAATTATGGCAAGGGAGTGGACTGTCAGAAAAAGCCGGAAACCAAAGATTTTAAGTCGTTTACCCAAAGCGGCTGCACAGAGTGCTACCACATCACAATACCATATGGCATAGTTTAGTGCTCTTTGAGTACCTGGGTTAGTACCTGGGACGTAGCAATCAGCATGATGTATTTGGGTATTAAACATCATACCCCTTATACCAGAGGTGGAATCGAAGCATGCACACTATTGCACAGACTGGTGAACTTTGGGTGTGGGGTTGAGTGTAATTTGGGTTTAGTTAAAAGCATACCGGGGACACAAATTAACTGAAAGCCGTGCTTCTGTTTTATACCTGGAAAAGCAATTAGCTTGTTAAAAGCTTAGCTTGTTACTAGCTTTGAACATGTAGAATCATATGGATAAAGCTTAGCACCATGACTTGATTAGCTCATTATGATTTTGCTATAAATATTTTCTATTAATACCATAACAAAATGGCAGATTTATTTTCATCATTGCATATTCATTCTTTACACAGGCCTGATCATGTGGATGGTCCACCAATACAGACGGTGATCCCCAGCTCCTTGTATCTTCAACTCTCACCAGGCAAAGCATTGCTTCTCACAAGAGCCAAAGGAATGCAGGGAACCGATAAGAATGAGATTGGAGAAGACAATGCTGAATTGAGGAAAACAAAGGTAATTTTTACAAATGAAGTGAAGAATTAGGAATTATCTACATCAAGAGAAATGTTATTTTTCCAGAAGTATGCATGATATCAGTTAAGCTATAGTTAGTTTTGCAGGGATCAGTTTAGATTGTTTGTGATTGTATCAAAAACCCCATTTTGATTGGAATGAAGGTGTTTGAAATTACAGTGGAAACTCATTATAACGAAGTTGTCAGGGACAAAGAAATTAGTTCTTTATATCCAAATTTCGTTATATCAGGGTTGTAAAAACAATAAATAACAAAAAGAATTTGGTATCTTGGTTCTGGAAAAATACTTCTTTATAACAGGATTTTTCTTGTATCCGATTTCGTTATAATGAGGTCTTACTGTAGAACTACAGTGCTATTAGCCTAGTAGAGTCAGTGATGTTGAAGCAGCTTGCTTGCACCCTCATCTATGCCACATGTGTTGTTGTGTATGAACGCTTTGCCCAATGAAATACCCACTAGCATTATCACTGACTGAACTAGAGTACAGGATTATAGCTACACAGGTCGGCCCTGAAAAAAAAAATTAAATGATTTTTTCATCATAAAAAGAGTAAAAAACCAAAAATATTTTAGGGGTGATATTCCCGCCATCCCACATTTTCGCTAAAAAGATTGTGCCCCAAGCCAGCGCTTTAATTGGATAGTAAAATTAGCCGGTCTCAACTTGGGCTAGCTATAACTCTGCTAGAGTAGAACACTGTCACTGATCAACATAGTCAATATTGATGTGTTGGTGATAACCACAGGAATCATGAAGTTTATTTTTGATGAAAAAAATAATATCTGCTTGGTAAAATGTACAAAATGTAACCGTTTTGAAATTTTTTATCAATATTTTCAGGAGGAGTTAGTGATCAGAATTACAAGAAAAGTAGAGGAATTGAAAAGTATGCACAAAGAAGTACAGGAGGAGATCACAACCATTGAAGGCATTGGAAAGTAAGTCATATTTATTGCATTATTAGATTATTAGACAGTGGGATGCAATTGAAGCATTTTTCACCCTGATGTGGCAGTGACGTCAACACGATGAGGCAGCTATTTGGAGCCCGTATCTATGTGGCGTATTTAAGCGTGTGCGTGTGTACACCAGCGCTTCGAGTGAACACTTAGCAATTTGAAGCTGTGTCCACTGAAACATGCACTGACATCACTGCCACATCAGCATTGAAAATGGTATAGACCAAAGAATTGGGAGCTCTGCACCTTTTGGCGATAGTGCTCTTCTGTGATTTTAGAGCTCCCTGGCAGCTCAGTGGTTCTGATTCATTTCTTTTCTGGTGCCAGGATATTTTGATGTTATTTCGCTGAATGATTCAAAAAATGGGAATGGTGACATTGAGATATATGCAAATAAGGAGAAAGAAACAATGATGATACTTATGGCTTTGACAGAACCTATCTGCACTTGTGTGCCTTGTAAAAGCTCAGTAACTTTGCAGCTAAATATGCTAGAAGTGTAAGGATTTCAGCAATAATTTGGTTACTGTGCATGTTGATGAAGATAATAACCCCCATTTTCAAAATTGCCTGACATGAGCATTTTTGAGACCCTAGTGTTTGTAGTACTTATGAACAGATGTTATATTGATTTTCTATGTTGAATATGGGCTACATCCTGAGCATAGAATAGCTAACTCAGCTGATCACTATTACCGGCTGGTGGCCATTACCGGCTGATCGCTATTACCGGCATCGTCTGTATAGATTACTAATGCATTGCAATCTTGTTATCATTAAAATTTGATACATATTCTTGTAATTGCACCAACCAACTTTTAAAAACCTGCATTTTCATCAAATTTTTTAATGACATAAGTTGAAAAAAAAGCACAGTGACATTGCACTATTGAATTTCGCAGCCAGGAACAGCTCCCCCGAGTTTCCCGTACGGGTTACAACGAGACAATTAGCAGTAAGTTCCTTGTCCAGGGGAATTTCAAGCTAACTCAATTAACTTTTAGTAGCTATTTTTCTAATTTTTCCAATAAACTTTGTTTTTTATTTGACAGGCAAGTGAGCGAGCAAGCTAAGGAGTCTTGCAAGGCTAGCGAGTTCAACAAGTACACCATGTATGTGGAAGATGTGGATAGAGTCTCCAAGCTACTCCTATCGTTATCCAGAAGATTAACCAAGGTGGACAGTGTGTTGAGCAGTCTAGACAATCATGACGAAGAACAAAATGTAAGATTTCCTTATATGGTAGACAGGGTTCCTTATATGGAAAATATGATTCCTTATATGGTAGACTTGATTCCTTATATGGAAAATAGGATTCCTTATAGACGAATCCAACGAGCCAAGTCATGGTCAGGATTTGGTCGGCCATTATTGGGTCCCGCATGCACCAAACAGGTGTTGTGAGTGCCCAATTGGGTGGATTAAACCCGCTTAAAATTCGATGTTAGATTCTTTTATGTTGTAAACTGTCATCATTCTTTTGTTTAAATGTAACACGGGTGGTAGAATGCAGTTTAAAATACCCTCCAAGGCCGCATCATTTCACATTTTAGGTGAGATAGAGCCGATGTGGACCCAGCTAATGGCTGCTATTGAGGTGCAGGAATGCGTGAAATTGGATTCGTCTATATGGTAGACATGATTCCTTATATGGAAAGTAGGATTCCTTATATGGTAAACATGGTCCCTTATTCAAAACATATATACGGAAGACATGATCCCAAATATGGAAGATGCATCCAGAAGATGCGACATGATTGAGCACAAATAGGATAGATGTCACTAAAATGAATTTTGACATGTGAGGGAAATTGAATTTTTGTGAGCCAAGCCCACTTGCCAAATTTCATGATAGGAAAAACTGTTGAAATGTTGTTTGATAATGTACTTTTAAAGGGGAAGCCCCGCCAGAGTAGTTCTGGGGTGAACCAAACCTGCCTGGTTATCAAATTAATTAGAAGGAATTTACAGGTGCTAATTGATTTAATAACATTAAAACATCAATCGACACTTGTCAAAGATAACCTTGTCACTGATTAATTTGATAACCAGGCAGGTTTGGTTCACCCCAGAAGAACTGATCTGGTGGGTTCTACTGACAGGGATGAAATCATTTTAAAATCAAATTGTTCTTGTAACATGGTAAAAATGCAGTAATCCCAAACGATTACTAATTGTTCATGTTATTACACTAGAATTTAGAAAATATATTCATTATCTCTTTGTTTTATTCTTTATGTGCAGGCCGATCTTCAAACAATGAAGCAAAACCTGGAGAGAAAATACAACGATGCTAAGATGTTGAAAAAGAGCATAGATATGAGGCACAATTCTATCAGCAAGATGCTCAAGAAATACCTCGGTGAAGAGGAATACGAAGACTTCTGTCATTTCATCCGTGAATCACCACGGCAACACATCATGGCCCAAGAACTGGACGATAAAATCCAATTAGGTGAAGAGCAGCTGCAAGCGTTAACGGACAGTTTGAGAAAAACGGACTTGAGTCAAAGTTGATGCATCGAGCCTCAGTTTATGCTATCAACTTGATAACATGCCAATGTATTGTTCATTTTCCCTTTGCTGTGCCATATCAATTGCAACCCACTAGAACATGGAAGACCTGGAAAGAGTGGCATTTATTCAGTAAAAACATGCTTCTTGCTTGACCAGGGGTCCATTTCACTAAACTTTACGAAGCTTCGTAAGTCTCGAAATCGTTCGTAACTTAAGACGAGTCGTAAGTTCCATTTCACTAAACTTACTTACGAACGGTACCCTTCGTAAGTAACAGGGACCCTTCTTAAAGTTACGTCTAGTATTGGGTATTCGTAACTTTACGAATAGTTACTTGAGTTACGAATGGGTTAAATGTTTAGTGAAATGGGCCCCAGGTCATCATCAGCTTGACCTCAGCTTGACCTCAAGGCAACCTAGATGTCTCATGGATTCCAATCATCTGCATTCAAGAATTGCAATTGGTGTACACTTCTGGTTTCTTCATTTCATGTTTTTTTGAACAGACAGGTGCTGTGGTCACATGTCAAACATCTTTGTGTGAATTGATTGATTGATTGATTGAATTTAAACTGTCACCTTGCTTTACATTCGTCAAGTGCCGACAATGTTGAATATGCAAAAACAATGGCCTTAGACAGTAAATACTTAAAACAATACTGGTTTACCAACAGCATGGTGGTTAATGTCAAAACAAAGGCTGGAACAACCTTAAACCTGGCTCCAAGAGCATTATGTATGTGTCTTAATACCTGTGTGTGTGTTATTTGTTTAAACTAAATGTAGTGCCAAGCACACTGTTGAACGCAGTGTTTAAAATTGTGTAATATTTTTTTTCCACTTTGTTAAAAAGGCATGTTTTTTTTCTTCTTCGTTTTTCTTTTTCGCTCACCGAGCATAAAAACATGACAAGCATCTCACTGTGCGGGTGTGGCGGTCGGGACACAAAGTGAGTTGTTTAAAAAACAATGCAAAAATGCATGGTTTGATAGAGATACTTGATTATAACTATGGTATTGAGCAGTAAGAACAAGCATTGATAAAAAATGTTTTTTATTCAGTAATTGTAATTTTTAAGATCAATGGATGATGTAATTTGTACAGGATTCATAGAGTAAACTGTTTAAATCAGGAGAAAGATGGGTCTTGAATAATCAGCTGTTCAAGATATAGAGGTTGGCATGTCATACTCCCAGCACCTGTAATATGTGTATTAGCTCACTGATCGTTATTGAGCTTCACGCAGATGGGACGTATAAATAAGACATAACACAAATATGCAGAGTTTATATGTCACTGATTCAATGTGAGATGTGTCAGCCATCACTTGATCGGTGAACTCTGTCTAAATCCGGCCGGGTACACTATAAAAACTAAAATTTTCCTGTAATTAAAGCACTTCAGGTTTAGTTTTTCAGATGGTATTTTAGTACACCATTGGGCATTCAATCATGCAAAAAGTAGAAATTCAAGAAAAATTGAGGGTGTCGCTGTGGAGCAAATCTCATATTATGGCTTTAATAAGTTGGGGGAGGGGGGCATGGATTAAATTCTCCAAATGTCCATCTCTTTTGAATTCAAAGTAAATTACAAGATTTGATTTGACAGTTTACTTGATGAAGCCCGTTTTTATTTGACAGTTTACTTGATGAACCAGAACTCAATTTGTATAATTTGTTATATTAAGTTTATATATAAAGTGTGGTGCCTATTATCTGTATGCTGAAGTGAGTCCACTGTTGCCTTACTTACTTACATACATGTGTAATTATATTAATTGTAGAAATAATTATGAAACATGACGTATGGTCTTTCTATTATATATTATATCAATTATTGATCATTAATCAATATTGTGTTTTTTTTGTTATTGATAATGTATTGTAATGCAGAGAATTGTGATGAAAATATGTAATGATAATCAAAACTTGTACAGATGTTTGGTTCCGTATATATTGCATTAACCCCCTGAGCACTACCTGCCGATCTAACATTGCCTCTGATTGGTCAATTACATGATATCTTCACTTTGATCACCAATCAGAATGGAGGTTTGTAAATAATTCACCCCAATTTTTTTGTGTGATGAAATTATTCTAACAATGTTGCTGATTGGTCCAATTGATAATGTAAACTTCTTTTTGGCCAATCGGCAGGCAGTTCCCAGGGGGTTAATAACAAGTTTGAAAGAAAAGTACTTTTTGTTAGGCCTGAAGTGACCAACTATGGATCAGGAGGTGACACACATGTACAGATAGAATTTAAATGTTGCCTTTATTTTTTAAGAAGTCACTCTGTGCCTCCAATTCAAATTGTTCAAAACAAGCATTTCTGGTATTTATTAAAGTGGTATTCAATTCATATATTGGTATTCAAACTGTTAATAGAAATTAAAAATCCAGCAACTTTATACTCCAGAACATAGGTACATAACAAGAATTTTCGGATATTTATTTTTTAAGAAGTAACTCTGTGCCTCCAATTCATTTCATTCAAAGCAAGAATTTACGGTATTTTATGTGGTATTCAGTTATATGTGATGCGATCAAGCAAAATCAGTCGGAACTCGGCAATAATAAATTTTCAGTTGCTTATAGGTTAGGAAAAAGCATTAACAAAGCTGGTTTTTGCAGAAAACCCAATAAAATTGAACAACCAATCCCAAAGATATAAGCAATTAAAGAGTTTCCAAAACAATAGGAAACAAAAGGAAATTTTCCATTTAATTGGCTATATCTCAAAATCAATATTTCCGAGTTCGACTGATTTGGCTTGATCGCATCACATATAATCTGTCATTCAAACTCCCCACAAATTAAAATGCAATAACTTTATACCATACCACCTGAACTTGGTACGAAACAAGCATTTCTTACATTTATTTTAAGTGATATTCAGTCATGAACTGGTATTCAAACTGCCACTAAATATACATTCAATAAATTTGTCCTAAACCAAGAACTCGGTTCAAAATGAGCATTTCTGATATATTTATTTTAGTGTTATTCAGTCATAAAACTGGTATTCAAATTATCCATCAGTTCAGTGATGTTTTACTATACCCCTGTTGATGTAAAGGTGTACACATCGTGATAATGACAAAAGTGCCTCATCAGTATAGTATTCATGGAAAGCTGTATTTATTTACAAACCAAGTATTCCACTGCTTGCATAGTTACAGTTATGTATAGTAAAACTGACCCATGAAAAATGCATTGTAACACGGTGACCCATTCATGTCCAACTGTGGACAACTTGGCCCATATCTTGATTTGCCCAAAAGGTCTATGTGTAAATCAGTGCACACAATTTAATGTTTTGTCGTACTATGATCAGTGCTGATGTGGTGCACGTGCACATTTAGTCTCTATATATGGCGTACATAAATGTGGTCACTACTGTGCATATTATGTGGCGACAGTTTGCTAAACATGTCTAATTCTGTTAAGTATATTTAGACACCTAAATTATTGTCCTAACTGACCAAGATGAAATACCCACACCACTAGCTTGTTTATTAAAGAGGTTTAGTTTACATTGTGGAGTACAAAGTAGTTGTTGTGCACAGAAAGTAGTACCTGTTGATACAGTGCATGACTGCAACCACTCTGCACGCCACATCCATAACATCCATAAATGCCATGTTGCTTCTTGACACTTCCTGAGCACAACCCATAAATGGTAATATTCCCTACCTCGCACATCCAAAATGGCCGCCATGAAATGGGCAGCCATCTTGGATGAGCGGGGAGGTAACTATGTAGCAACTATGTTTCCCTCACTCACACATCGTCATTGGGCAGGAAAAACCTCCTAGTGCTTTTGGCCCCTGAACGTGTTTAAAACAAAACTGCTTACAGGTTACATAAGCGGTTTTGATTTAAACATGTTCAGGGGCCAATGACACAGAGGAGGTTTTTCCTGCCTAACAACAACATCCAAGATGGCCACCATAGACTTGTGCCATCAGCACAGATCAAGGAAAGAGTGTAATTTTTCTGTTGTCGCATTTATGCACTCCAAGCGAAGGAAATGTTAACAGTGCGAAATCTGATACCAATGTAATGCATTGTGGTTGGAGTACTCGTCATTACACAGTAGTGGCTACTAAGATGAGAGTAAGTTATTAAATTGTAAAATAAAATAAAAACACCATTATGTATTGTTGAAATATTAAAATAAATTATATTAATTTATTGAAAACTGTTGATTATGATGCAAATAAGTGGTCAGATCAATATTCAGGTAAATATTGTGTTTTTCCACAAAATGAAACAGGGATCACAATTTGACTGCTCAGTGCCAGAAGTGGGTAAGTGCAATAGCTGCCCTGTGAACATTTGGCAATTTACACACAGTATATTGTACTGATCTACACATGGCAGCTATAATACTTACCCACTTCTGGCACTAAGCAGTCAAATATTTGAGATCCTGTATTAGTTACTTGCTGTTGTTGTCCTCTGTGGATGGGTGGGGAGGGTGGGATAAAAAAAAAGAAAGTCCAACATGCACATTGTTTGCATCATTTTGTTATGACACAGCTCTTTTTATGTTCTAATACCATATATATATATATCTATGTACTGTAGAGATTCGCCCAATGCTATTGACATGCACGGGCTCCCTTGCTTTAGCGTAAATATCATGTACAAATAGAGAGCTCCCTTCTCTGACAAGCCCAACAAGAATTAAGGGTACATGCCTTACTGCCCTAATTTGCTGCTAGGATTTCTACTGAAGAGCACTTTTAGTTTGTGCCTGGAATATTCCATTTATGTCAAGGGAGCCCATATGCGCCATTAGGCAAATCTTTATGGTACTGGACTTCTCTGTAGATGTGATATACTATTGTTTGTTTTCTGTACTGTTTTGCAGGAAGGCTTGTCTTTGCATATTTTCTTTAATAAATTTATGGTAATAATATTTGCCTGAAAAGTACAGCATTTGTTTCTTGCCTGTTATTATTTTGAAGAGTAGACAATATTTAAGAGCAGTATTCGACGTTGAAGTGAATATGTATAGCTTTGTTACTGATTCATGCTTGGTTAGCACACCTGTTAGTCACTAATTGAATTTGTGTTGGGATCATTTTGATATAACTTGACATTTTTGAGACAGATTGTTGTAATGGTAGGCCTTCTAAAGAGTAGCTTCTGAAACTGAATACCCAAACTTTTCTTTAAGTTACGTCAATTTATAAATCAAAGAAAACACTTTCTTTGCCAATATTTCAAAATCAATATCAGCAGCATCCCTCAATTCCATTGATCGTGTCACTAATTATTATTGGAGGGTTTTTTAATTTAATTGGAACAGCCAACCTAGGGTATGTAATTTACTGGGAAAAGCCAATCCAGAGGGGGTATGTAAACTTACTGGAACAGCCAATCCAGAGGTGGTGTAAATTAACTAGAACAGCCCAGAGGGGTATGAAATTTAACTGGAACGGCCTATCCAGAAGGGTATGTAATTTAACCGGAATAGCTGGCTGTTTCAGATAATTTACATACCTTCCAGGCTGTTCCAGTTAATTTACACTCTCCCTCTTCTATGGGCTGTTCCAGTTAATTTACACTCACCTTTGCTCTGGGCAGTTCCAGTTAATTTACACTCTCCTCTGGATTACATACCCCAGTGGTTTGGCTGTTCCCAGTAAATTACATGCCCCTCTGAACAGGCTATTCCAGTTTAATTACATACCCATCTCAGCTGTTCCAGTTAATTTACACTCCCCTTATGGATTGGCTGTTCCAGTTAAATTACATACCCCTCTGGATTGGCTGTTCATTAAATATCATTGAATGATATTTACAGTCCTCCAATGAGCAAAACCCTGACTTGGAGAATAAATACTTTGCTACCATTTAAATATTTAATGCAAGGCGGAATGAACATGACTAGGACAAAACATTCACAACATCAGAATTTATTTCAAAAACATTCTCAAATACAACAGACACTTGCGCTTGAAATCTTTCACATAATATTGGAACAAATACAGTAGGATGCATCATAATCCCACTAATCAGCAACCCATCGTAACTCTTCCGGAAGATTTATGTATTCTGTCAGTCGGACGTCCGGTCTGCTTTACAGTTAGGACGCGGGACTACCAATTCTTTAGAAATGCATAGTCGCTAAAAGTCGATAGATACATGTTAAAATCAGCACAATTCAAAGATACACCTTTTTGCTATGAAATTAATTTTCTCGGTCAAATATAAAGCAATATTTTTTTTTTTCTTCAGTAATGTCAGTTAAAAACATAGTGCTTGGATATACATTTTTTTTAAATCCTGGTGTTAAAATTCAAGCATCATATTTTGTCTTTTCGTGTGATAGTGCGGACGCGAGCGTTTTACGGAATTCATTTTAGCGTCTCAAACTAATATAGTTTGCTAAAGAAAGATATTTCCCACCTCTGTAAAGCACATCGTGTGGGTCTATATATTATAGTTTTGTCAGAATTTCCGTTTTATTTTACCATTTTTCCCTTCATGCTCCGAAAATGTCAAACTCAGTACTTTATCTCGAGAACAACCAGCAGAAATAATCGATATTTCAATTGTTGTCAACCAGGTCCCTTTTCCATTGAAAACCAGCATTGTCTGACCAGCGATTTGGTAGCCCAAATCCCCAATTCTGGTAAATGAGGTGAATTTTGGAAATTTGCTCCCGTGATAGCCTGCAAATTCAATTTATAGGGACTATGGATTCCATGATTATGAAAACCATTTTGTCTGTTTGTTTATTTACCTAGGATGAGGTCCTTGGGAAAATCCACTGTCCAAACCTAGAAAAATTTGCGTGGTCGGGATTTTAATTTTCTGTCCCTCCTATCTCCAGGTGAATTTTGAATGACCCCCCCATCGCTGGTTGGCATTTTCATTACACCCTTCAGACTTGCGTTCGGGTTTGTGTAGGCCTATTTCTCATTATTTAGCGCTATAGGACCTACTTTCTAAATGTAGGCTATAGCCGTGCTATATAAATATTATAAGGTACCGGTATGTAATATTATGTAGGCCTATGGGGGTGGGGTGGGTACTCAACACATTTTAACCATGACTTACAATGCAAGGCTCATTGTTGCCATAAATGATTTTTCCTTTAGGTCATTATAATAGGTTGTTATAAACTTCCATGTTTAACCTTGTATTGTTTTGGCTGCTTCATTATGACTTTCGGTGGGTTTAAGCAATTTCAAACACAAACAAAAGGCACTATACCCAGTCACCTTCATGACAATTGGAACACTAGGTAATTTCTTTGCTATATTGAAGTTCTGGCAACACTGTATCCAGGCCGGGCACCCAGAGATATCGATCCACAATGCTAGTATTAGCCTAAGATTTCATGCGTGGATTTGAAAAATTTTCAGCTGGTAGTCAAAAATTATGGAATCAAAACGGAAATTCTGACAAAACTATGATATATCGCTCACGGTGATGTGCGTTAGAAAGTTGGGAAAAATCCTTCTTCAGCGAACTATATTACTTTGAAAAGCTAAAAGATTGATCCAAAAAAAAAGGCTCATGGGCAGAGTTGAAGCCTATCAAAATCGAAAATCTTACACTAAATGACTGAATTTCACGACTAAGTTTAACACTAAGATTTGAAAAAAAAATACAGTATCAAGCATTACAGTTTTTCCTGACATTTACTGAAAAAATGAAAATTATTGCTTTTCATTTGACCGAGAAATTTTTACACTGAAAAGGTGTAACTCAAAATTTTGTTCATTTGAATACCAAATTCGATCGTTTGTATTGCCTTATTAAATGACTGAGTGAGTCTTGCAGAACAATAACAATCGGTAGTCCTGCGTCCTAACTGTTTATCCAAGCTAAATAGCCCCCTCCATTGTGTCTGTCATTCTTCAAAAAGGCTAATGAACCTTTGCATCAAAGTGTACACTTTCTGTTCATTCTTTTGGTTTGACACAATAGGAGGGCGCTGTTCAGTTTGAATTGCGCAGGAATTTCTAAAGGCTTTACCCAAGCTAAATAGCCCCCTCCTATTGTGTCTGTCATTCTTCAAAAAGGCTAATTAACCTTTGCATCAAAGTGTACACTTTCTGTTCATTCTTTTATTTGACACAAGAGATTACCATTTTCTCGAGCAAAAGTTGAGCGTATATCGAACTGAACAATAAGGTTACAAGTTGACTGAATTTGAAGCATGAGCAGAGCAGCTCTGCTCTCATTCACAAGTTCAAATATGTATTTTGATAGAGACCTGGTGAACCATATCCATGTCCTTGATGGTCCACTGATTGTTGTGATCTATAACTTCCGGTAACATGTAAACAAATACTATAGATATATTTATACATTGTTGACAATAACAAACAAAATATATGAACATTGTTAGAAAAATAACTGTACTTTTGAACTTCCGTTAACACAAACAAATACTTATTGTCTCCACCTTGATTTTCAAATTACATTATGACAAGCTTTACCTTGCCATTAGGCCGAGTAAATAAAAAAAAATGTTTCTCATCCCCTCCTGCTTCCCTTTTTTGAAGATTATGCATCTTTCTTTTTATTTTGCAATCTTCATGTCATAACTTTTTTGTGACGATGCTTTGGCAATTGTATTAGAAGCATTTGTGAAGTGTTTTATGATCACAAGAGGGGTTGATATCTCAAAACAACAAAATAAAAAGAGCCTCTTTTGTTTTTCAGCAACTGATCTGAACGCTATGAAATGGGATAAAGAGCCTCAACATGGTCAAAATAGGGCAATTTATGGCCATTTTTCCAGTAAAAAATAAAAATAAAAAGCCCCTCTTCCTCCCATTTTTCCAAAACCTGGACGAGAAACATGTTTTATTTTTTACTTTACCTTAGATGTGTCAAAAATAATACTATTGGTACTGATCACTTTTTAAGGTTTGATGTTTAACCAGTGGATCACTACTGGAAGTTAGTTTAACCGAAATTACCCTGTCAATGCGTATCCTGGAATTATCCATAGCGTACGTTGCACAGGAACGGACCAGCTGTTAGCAAAACACATTTTGTATTGCGGTTAGAATTTCGCTTAAACTGACTTCCGGTATACAAACCAAGGATCCACGTGCCATATGAGGGGTCCCTGGTTCAAAACCGCACCCGAGAAAAAAAGTTTTCCCTTCTTCTTCTTTCTTCCTTCTTTCAATCCTTCCTTCCCGCTTGCCAAAATAGGCCTGGGGAGTTAGGGTTAAGAGCATTATTATACTAATGTGCTGCAAAATTGCAGAACACTGATGTAGGCAAGCAGCTTTTTTTTTTTAAATTATTTTTGAACAAAATCTGGAAAATGTGCTAATTTTTCATCATTTTGTAGCAAAAGTTTGTAAAATTCTTAAAATTACAACATTTTCTTTTTATATTCATGTAAAAATTGTCAGCCTTGGTTTTACGACAAGAGCTTAAGAGGTATTGTAATAAAGGTATTGTTGCCAACCTCTGCGATCTGTTGTGCATTTATCGTCTCGTATACATGTGATGTCATTATTTTAAGTCGAAGACTGGTGCAAAAAATAATGGTAGTGCACTTTTATGAGACGACAGATGCATGACAGAGGATATAAACAATACCTTTAAGTAATGAAACAACCTGTGGCAGCCATTTTAGATTGCAAGTGAGGGAAAACGTATAATACAATTACTTCATAAACATCTCAAACTATTCCTTATTCCTTATAAACAGTTTGTAAATTCACCTTAAAGACCCATTCAGTGATCCCAGCGGAAGTGTACAAAAATTAGAATTGTTTATAAATTGCTTAAAAGTGATAAAGGATAAAGTCATTAAAATTGTCATTTGGTATTTTTGAAATGACAAATTTCGCAAGAAAACAGCAGTATTGACGAAGTTGAAACCCCATTCAAATACATGTATGTAGCTAATTTAGATACTGTCAGTATGTAAATTACAGATTCATGTAAAATGTCTTATTTTGTCTCAAATACACGGCTTTTGGCTGAACCACTAGCAGGCTATATGTTATTAGCACATCTATGACAATGACAAAGGTATCAAAATCTGAATTTTGATGACTATTTTTACGATCGTCTGGATGAGCAAATCACTGAATGGGCCTTTAAGTGATGAAATAACCTGTGAGGGAAAACGTATAATACAATTACTTCATAAACATCTCAACTATTCCTCATAAACAGTTTGTAAATTCACCTTAACTACATGTATCCAAGATGGCTGCTCATGACATCATCTCTAAATATATCACTGCTCATGACATCATCTCTAAATATATCACTGCTCATGACATCATCTCTAAATATATCACTGCTCATGACATCATCTCTAAATATATCATTGGTGTCATTGATACATAATGACATGAGTTTATAGCTATAATTTGCATTTTGGATTATTTTACAGCTCTGTAACAAACTTTAATGACATAATATATTTATGTTTATATTTGTAGGGCCTCCATGATAACCAGCCTGTTTTGACATTGAAGGAGCTACCCTGCCTAAGGAAAGTTCAAATAAATTTGAGGTGTCATTTTAGAGCAAAAATGCAAATCTTTTAATTTACATTTGTGAAGATAACTGCTGTGATTCTGATGTGACCGATTACTTCAAAATAATTTATTACTTATATAAATATATAATCTAGAGCTGAACCGAATTGACTTTTGTCCTCTGATCAGATATCCCATAATGATGTTCCCAATATCCGATCCAATCAGATATTCAAAAAAAGAAAGTTATAGATCCTAAACTATATTTGTTATTCAAGGTTAGAAAGTAAAGAAATAATGCTACTACAAAAAAACACATACAACTTGATCCAACTTTCAAAATAACTTTCTCTTTTTTTTCTTGTAGTAGCAGTATTTCTTCGCTTTCCAGCCTCAGGTTGAATAATAAGTCATTTATGGTCTACAACTTTTTTAATAATTTTTTAATACATTTTTTACCGATCCGATATTTGACCAATGACGCACATATCGGTTATACATTTTTTTACCGATCCGATATTTTACCAATGACGCACATATCGGTACCAATCAGATTATCGATTCAGCCCTAATATAATAATGCCATCAACTGCAAACTTAAAACATCCTAAAATAAGTTAACTGCTCATCTCCACATTAAGACGGTCCAAACACAGATTGGTCGATTGCTGAGAAGTCTATAACCACTTTCTTCGTCTTTGGGATGTATTGTCTGCAAAATAAGACAAACATTTTATTAGCTCAATCAATAAGGCGTTTGACTATGGTGCGAGATGTTGCGAGTTCGAAACTGGTGTTGGTTTACTATGCTCTCATGGAAAAATTGAGTTAGCTTCTCAATTTCCCCTGGACAAGGAACTTACTGCTAATTGTCTTGTTGTAACCCGTACGAAACTCGGGGAGCTGATCCTGGTTGTGAAGGTCAATTGTGGAATGTCTCAAGACATGTCTCTAGGTCATATACTGAGGTCAAAGGTCATTTGAGACTTTTGGTTAAAATTTTGTCTTACATGAACAGATTAAATTCTAATGCAACCAAACTTGGGTCATAGCTGCATTATGGGTCCTGTAAAGTATTGATAGTATCCAAGGTCACACACAGAGGTCAAAGGTCATGTGAGGTTATGTTTGTTTGCCACTCATACAGTATGACATGCAGCTATTAAAATATATTTCCAAAATTAAATCGCCCTATGGTGGAGGCATCCCAAACGACGCCTTGCATCGAAAGCTGTGACATTTCTGGTTCTTTCTAAGTTGGTCCATCTTGGACATTTTCACCCTATTTTACCCTGAACAGTGGACTTTTTATGGAGGAACACTTACTTGTACTGAATTTGTGCTAGATCCATCATTCTCTTAGATGCCTTTGTTTCTGGTTTGTCTTTATGTTTGTCCGAAAAATACATGATTTTCTTAATCCCCGACTGGATGACGAGCTTGGCGCAATTGTTACAAGGGAACAGGGCCACGTACAAGGTGCAGTTCTTCACATCTGCTGAATTCTTGTTCATGATGGCATTCATCTCGGCGTGGCAGACTACAAACAAAGTACAAAATGTAATGAAAAAGCAAATTGGGCTATTCCAGATGAAATCCATACATGTACACCCCAATGGAAGACATGACCTTAATCTGACACACAGGGAGTATGCATTTCAAATGGAGTCACCCCCCGAGTCACCCATTCAGTGTCGTCTGCTCCAAAATGGGATATTCCAGTTGAAATCCATACACCCCCTATGGAAGACATGACTTATTTAATCTTCAACACAGGGAGTGTGAATTTCAAATGGGGCTATCTGATTGGGCGACTCCTTTTGAAATCTACAACCCGTGTGGAAGAATAAGATCATATCCATAGGGGAAAATTGTCAGGGATAAAATGGAACGGCAAAGAGTCAAGTGTCCTTAAAATGACTAAAAAAGCTTATAAATGGGACAAATGGGGATAACAATTTGGCTTTGCCCTCACACTAAAGTCCTGGCTACGCCACTGATAGAGGGTGTATGCATTTCAACTAGAATATCCCCTTGAGCATCCAATTCAATGTTTGATTTGATCAAGCAAATGGTACCAAGCATAACTGCAGATTATGTAAAATAATAAATGCATTTTTATGCTATTTTGCGATCTATAGACAAGAGTCTGGAAACCCACAATCCCATTTTTTAATGTCAAGACAAAATCATAGGCTCATATCATTATGGTAAACCTGATGATGGTTGGCGCCTACATGGTCGAATCCAACCAAAAGTGTCCACGGGCCAAAAATAAAAGTCCGAAATAAAAATGTCTCCACAATTTTTTCCTTTTGCCGATTGATTGATGATATATTAGCCTTATAGGAACCAAAAGTGCCATTACTAATCTTGAAAAATAAATCCAGGACGTGTGATAGTAAATGTGATATCAAAACCCAATGTTACCTACGAATACCACTAGGATGCTTTCACTATCGCAATACTAATCAACCTAAAACAAATGGAATATTCCCATTAACGCTTTTTTGCGTGTAATGTAGACCACAGTGTGTCAGGAAAATGCTAGCTCAGCCAGAAAATATTTGTTTTTATTTTTATAATGCGATCAATATGATCTTAGTCAATTTATGCTAGTTTATTTTTGAAAATGAAGTTTAGGTCAGTTTCTGTATTTTATTTATCAAATGAGTATGAATCAATTTACACATTGTATAAGAACGAGTAGGATATATGTTTTCAAGAATATTAGGAATTATCGCATACACCTAACGCTTTATACAATGAAAAGGTGAAGAAACCCGGTATTAAGTAGGTAACATGAGCGATTTAACAATATCTATATTGAGTTTAGAGGTTTAAATTTTGCTATTATGGTAATGAATTTTAAAATAAAATGGTAGTTTTTAGATCTCTTTCAGATGCTACGTCCAAATGAATAAATGCTATTACCTTAGATCAAAAATATTTTGATGCTTTTAGCAAGATTTTGACCACTTCATTTTGATATACAAGTAGTTAATCAGCAATTTTACATAATAAATAATTGTTGAATGAATCCGTATATGGGTAATAATAGTGTCCTGGAGTACCGCTTAAAGTTTTTGACAATTAATTTCCATATAGGGACACTTCATTACACATGTCATGTATTATGCTGTATTCGTAAGTAACATTTCAGTATTTGTAGGTAAGAATTAGACTTTTGGTGGATATCGTAATCAAAACTTCATTTTATAAAGCACTTTGAATGTATTATTTTCTTTATATGCGTTTATTGATACTTTAGACCCTATCATGTATTAATAATGTTGGTTCACAGCGGTTGAAAGAGGATTGAAGTAAGAAACAAAGGGACTAAAGTGAATTTAATTTGCTTAATTGCACACAAATCGCTTAAAACCGTTATTGCAGACTTGTGAAGTCCATCTTGGAGTCAGTTACGTCTTGTGGCCTTTCGTTTGAGGGCAACTACAATTAGCTTTATACCAGGGCCCATCACTGTGTTGTCTAGATCATGAGACAATGAGAACAGTCGTTTTTTCCATGGTATTCGTAGGTAACCTTAGCGAAAACGTCAAAAGTTACCTTGAATAAATCAATTTGGACACAAATTACTCAGAAACCAGAAGGTCGGTAAACATTTAAAATGAAGCACACATGACAGTTGACAAATCCAAGTATTTATCCCCTTCTAATCTTCTTTGAATCTGATTTTTCTTTCAAATGAGCAGACCGTCGTCTATTTCAGTACATATTTTTCAACAATTAAGCCGTATTCAGTTTTGCATGGTCTGCATGTATGTGAATTCGCAACTTTCATTGACATATGATTTGATAGCAAACATACAGGCCTTCGTTATGTACCAATATGGGCATTGGCATGAATGGTGGTGTTTCACAATACTGTCATGATGTCATATTGTATTCGTAGGTAACATTCGGTTAACGAAATCTACCTACGGATACTTGCTTTTATTGTTGACATCTCAGAAATATTTAAACGCAGGCTATTGAAACTTGGTAGAAATAAAGAGTGTATTACCCTGCACCTATTGCTTAACTATTGTTTACTATTCTCTCACTTTGTGGAAATGACACAGCTTTTAACATGTATTGGAGGTAATGCATATTTTTTACCAAACCTACCTTTGTGCCATTTAGAATTTCTGGCAGCTAAACACAATAATAAAGATGTCGAATGCAATGCATTTCAGTATTGGACATATCAAAGCTTGTATCAATTGCGCATTTATTAGTGATTTCCATTTTTTAAAGATATATCTAGTACTATGAAAAATTGTATTAGTAGGTAATGTAAAAAAATACCAAAAAAAAAAATTATCACAAAAAATTCATAATTATGTACAAATATGTGAAAAATTGAACAGGCAATCTTTGAATACACACCTTTCAGGAAATCAATTTAGATTCAATCCAATGACTTCTTTTCATAACTGATTTAGATGTTTTTAAAAATACTTTAAGAAATATTTTGAAAAAATGGGTAAAAATAGCATGTTTTGGGGTCTCTGTGTCTAAGGTTTTTCACAGAAGGGGTCTTATTATATATGGCGCCAAGCGTATGATCAAGGCGAATAAACACAATACAAAAAGCGAATGCCAATTGATTAATACTTTTAAGTTATGGCTCTGAACATGCCGTGTACACTTTTCGTTGGATTCGACCATATAAATGTTAACCTCATCAAAATTCCTGAGGTGTGAGGCGGAGGAACACCTGTGAAAAAAACATTGGACATTCTAAAATTGTGCTTTCTCTGGTGTGGAGTCTAAACCCTTTTATTCTACTCCGACACCCCTTTTTTCTCACCAATCAAGGAGAGGGGCATGCATGACCAAATCAACAGGTTTCAACATTGAACAGGGGTAATTGTGACACGATCTGGTCCATGGGGGCCAAAGGCGGCAAATTGAGAACTGAGATAAACGTAAAAATATGGAGCAAAAAACAATAAAATACATAAGAAAATAGACATCAAAAAACTTCGTAACTTTAGAACCAAGTATGCTAGACCTTTGGTGTTTTCAGTAAATGATATCCTGTTGTATGGGTATATATTGTAATAATTACAGTAACTCAATTTTCAAAAATGCCTCCTTTGGCCCCCCATGGAGGGACTTGCAGGTACATTATAGCATCACTGGACAGGAAAAACCTCCTATGTGTCCTTGGCCCCTGAACATGTTTAAAGCAAAACCACCTATGTAAACCTGTTGGCATTTTTGTTTTAAACATGTTCAGGGGCCATAAGCACATAGGAGGTTTTTCCCGCCCAACATGCTATCCCACCGATTTAGTGTTTACAAGGACACAACCACCTCCCACATTCTTACCATATGGATATTTTGTCTCTAATTGATCATCATGTTCCTTTGTCCATGGTAGCGTGTTATCACTACAGCCATTAGGCATACCATTATAGCCTATCCCAACAATCTTTTTGTCGTCATTCACGATGCAAGCTCCAACCTGTAAACATGGTGTAAAGAAATGAACAACAACAAAATAAACAAAACTATTAACCCTAACACTGAACCCTGCTTTTTGATATCGGAAGTCAAAGAAGATACAAAAAAGGAGAGGAGAAGAAGAATTTTTCACTTGGCACCCCTGGGATTTGAACCTCTTACCCCCCGCATGCCAACCACACGATCACAGACTGGTAGCTACACGGGTTATCGCTGCCCGGCCAGCAATTCCGTGAGCATATAACACTTATTTTGATTGCGTCATCGCAGTCCCTGGGATTCATGCATGCGCAGAATTTTTCATCGTGGTATTTTGTGGTATTTTTGGGTGTTTGTGTTAACATAGGCTCTAATCTGGAAAAATACATCTTATCTAACCCTAACACTGAACCCTGTTTTTGATATCGGAAGTCAAAGAAGATACGAAAAAGGAGAGAAGAAGAATTTTTCACTTGGCACCCCTGGGATTTGAACCTCTGACCCCCCGCATGCTAACCACACGATCACGGACCGGTAGCTACACGGGTTATCGCTGCCCGGCCAGCAATTCTGTGAGCATATAACACTTATTTTGATTGCGTCATCGCAGACCCTGGGATTCATGCATGTGCAGAATTTTTCATCGTGGTATTTTGTGGTATTTTTTGGGTGTTAGGGTTAATAACATAAAATCTTTTCTGTATTACAGAATTAATAAACAATAAATAAGTATGATAACATTATGTACCGGGTATGTCAGACAATTTTTTCTGAAAAGGGAAGTGTTTCATGTACATGTATAATTCCAACAATTATATAATGGGGCCAAGTCATATATATGCTTACAGTTACAATTGAAAGGCGTAGCAAGAACCTTGGGCCCATGGACAAGGAGCAGTGCGGGCCTTTCAACATCTCCTTTATCAGCGCTATTCCTATCCCAGCTCATTTTCTGCTTTTGCTCGGGCCCCTGCACCCTTGGGGCCCTTGGACTTTATCCACCCTGTCCACTTGCTTGCTATGCTCCTGGGAATGACACAACATAGAACAAAACATGGGATCACTAGAAAAACAGGAAGATAAATAAAGGATTAGAGAACCATATAGACGAATCCAAATCCACACATTCCTACACCTGACTAGCAGCCTTTAGTTGGGTATACCGTCAGCTACAATGCACCCAACATGTGAAATGATTCGCCTTGGCGGAAATTTTAAACTGCATTCCATCACCCGTTTTACATCTTCATGAAAACACAGGTAGACAAAAAGAATGATTAAAGTTTACAACACAATAGGCCCTACAGATCCCTTCGGCAAAACACACAGCTTCTACATGGTCTATTCGCTGTTGAAGTGACATAATAATCGGATTAACTACACCATATCAAACGCTACAAATGGATGTACTTGCGAATAAAAGGACCATGTATGAATAGATGCGACAGGATTACCTGCGGAATTATCTCTATTGTATTATTCTATTAACCCTCCTCGTCCTTGCATCTTCTCTAGGTGTTAGGCGGCTTTTATTTGCACAATAGGGCACTCAAAACACCAGGTTGGTGCTAGCGGCTACCCAAAGATAGCCGACCAAATCCTGACCATGACTTGGCTCGTTGGATTCGTCTATAGTAGGGCTGCTACAAATACACATACGAAATTGTGTTATTTGCTGTGCAAATCGTACACACATATATATTTGACTCCAAATGCATTTTTTGACAACAAATTTTTGCTGTTTTTTTTGTTGGTGTTTTTAGTGGGAAATCACATATTTTTGTGTTTTCTTTTTCTTGCGTATTTCGCTCCAAAATCGTGTATTCCTAGAAGCCATTCCGTATAGTTTATCCACATTTCAAATTAAGAAAAATCAATATTGGGTTTTGCATCTGAAATTTTTAAACCGTCGTCTGCATCACATACTGTCGTATCTCAAAAGGCTGCCTGGTGTGAAATCTGTTATTATTATCATCCAATTATCATGAGTTTGACTGTAAAATTAACTTCATATTAATTTTGAGGTATTACTTACTTACTTAATTCGAGTGGTGTCCTCGAACTGTGATGGCTTTCCACAACTTCCTGTCCTCCATTGCTGTCTTGAAGTCTGCTGCCTCCAGTCCAGTGTCATTTTTCAGAATGTCAATGTAGGTCAGAGCAGGTCTTCCAGGTTTCCGCCTCCCATGCTTGGGTGTCCAATGAACCATTTTTGATGCGGGCTCATCACTTCTGGAAGTGGCCAGCAAACCGGGTTCTTCTTTCCCTGATCTTGTGGCTTAATTTGGGAAGATCTCCATATAGGCCTGCATTTGACATATGTTCCTTCCAGTGCACATTCAGTACAGTTCTCAGCATACGGGTGTAACAGCCATCCAGACCCTTTGCAAGTTTAGGGGTGATGGTCCATGCTTCGCATCCATAAAGCAGCACCGACTCCACTGTTGCAGCAAAAATTCAAAGTTTGAAACTCCTGGTAAGAGTTGACCTCCAGATTTTCTTTAGTTTACTGCACGCCCTCCATGCTGCTGCTTTCCGTAACTTTACATCCCTTTCTGTACTTTTCATCCAAGCGCCTAGGTATTTGAAGTCATCTACCTCCTCTAGTTCTACACCCTCATTTGTTGTGATGCTTTCTCTCCTGTTATTGTAGGACATATACTTTGTTTTACTTCCATTCATCTTCAGGCCCACTTTAGCAGCTGAAGTCTCAACTCTATGAAGCAGTTCGTGTGCTTGGTGTATTTCCTCAGACAACAGTGCAATGTCGTCAGCAAAATCAAAGTCTGTCACCACGACTGGACCAACCCTCCTACTTCGCCTCTTTTCCAGATGGAATCCTACATGTAGCTCCTCTTCGTTTCCTTCAATAGCTATTCTCAGTGCAAAGTCGAGGACGATCACAAACAGGTATGGGGCGAGGGTATCCCCCTGAAGTACTCCTGCTAAGATTTCAAACAAATCTGTCTCGCCATCTGGTGATATTACTTTCGCTTTTGTGTTTTGGTACATTTTGCCAATAGCTTCAACAATGAGTTCCGAATACCGTGAGGCATGGAGTATCTTCAACATCTTGCCTCTATGGATGGTGTCGAAAGCTTTCTTGAAGTCGATGAATGTTATTATCGCTGGCAGGTTATGTGCCTTTACCTCTTCAATCAGCCTACGTAGTGCAAGGATATGTCCAACAGTCGTTCTACCAACTCTAAAACCATTCTGATTTGTTCTCAGATGCTGGTCAATTTCAGGTCTAATCCTATTTAGTATCATTCTGTTGTAGGTTTTGGCTACGATGGAGCTTAGACTGATACCGCGATAGTTGTTTCCTGAACTGAGATCTCCTGTTTTGGGGATAGGAACAATATTAAGTATGGACCACAATATTATTATATCTCATGTTCATTCATAAAAGAAAGAAGCATGCTAAAATATACTAAATAACAATATGAAATACAAAAATTATAATAAAAATCACACAAGGCAGCCTTTTGGGATACGACAGTATGTGATGCAGATGACGAAATGAATCTTACCTGAGAACTAGGATCTTTACTTCTTTGTGCAGAGAGGAATGCCACAGACATAAAATAGTCATCCCATTCTATATAATCATCCCGCTTTGTATTTATATCGCGAACCGGTGCAGCTCTGTGAAGACGGAAAACAGTAACAGTTACTACATGCACATTTGTATCCACTAAATTTGCTTTTGTTTTCACTGAAAATTTGAATACATACTTGTTAATTCTGACACAATCCAACACCATGAAAAGGGAATCAGGGCAATGCAATTTATGTATAGAAAAACTGGAAATAATCAATCTTAAGGAGGGTATAATCAATAAGCGCAACGAACTGATTTCAACATGCCGTCATGGCAACAAGAGAAAGAAAGCACCAAGCCGTGCAAAGAAGAAAAAATAATCAATGTGTAGTGTTGTACACATCAGTTACCTGATGATCGTTGCTAGACTAGAGCGGCGTGAAACTCAGAGTAGTAACTGAATGTAAAAATACGTGTATTTATATTATACTTGTTAATCCCATAGAATGTGTGTATAAACAGATCTGGACATAGGAGACATAAAACCAGGGTATTAGCTAGGATTTGACGTGTAAGTGCCCGTCATTTCACCAACCTGTCTGTCCAAAATTTGATCCTAAAAACATTGACTGACCCCCAAACTGTCACATGCTTGTTTTAACTGTATCTCCATCTAATCTTGGATTAATGAAATGGTTGTTCTAATTTTTGGACAGTACAAGGCATTTAATCCTTGGTTTTGTTTTAATCGAGTATTTCATTATCAAGCACAAAGTATTATTAAACACACAATTTGACTTCAAAAACCCAGCTGAACCCCCTAATCCATCCAAACATCGTAACAGTCGGCATTCATCATGGTGCCCACTGAAAGAAAACTTGATCATTTGATGGGAATTGATTCAGTTTTCAGCAAATTAAGCTACTTTTTTGAACAGCTTATCGATAAATAATTCCACGAATGTGAGCACGATATTTTGAAAATGTATGCAGTGGAATGTGGTTAAAAAATGACTTTTATAAATTTTGTTTGCAGTCGGTAAATTAACTGTAGTAAAATTTGACTCCTCAGTTGTTGGAAATTCTTTCTTGGAAGAAATAAAATATATTTTGTTTAAAATAAGTTAAATAAAAAATGTTTATATTACGTTGCTAAAAACGTATTGCATCGCAAATTGTCTATGGATGTTACAATGGAAAACAAGAAATAGCAAAATATCAGTATCATCTAGACGTTCGCCTTTTGTATCTCTTTCCTTGTTGGAAAGGTATAACGTTGTGGAGATAGGAACATGTACCGACCATCGGGGACCTACTCTGCCATGTTTGGCTGAGTAACGGTACATGAACACGGTCTTTTGTGCCTATGTAAATTATCCTCTGACAGGTATTGTGTTGAGAAATGACCCCACGACTTTCACATGCTTAGAATTGTACCATTGACATTTATCAAATTTTGACGTTCGGACAACGATCGGATCTTTCTATGCAGATCATATTCGTTAGCCTGATATCTGGCCTTTAAACTTACCAATATTCTTCAGAAACTTGCTCATACATCTTTACGGCATGAAATAGACGACATTTGTGTGATATTGGCAATGTCAAAGGTTACGATATTAAATCTGGACTATTCTACTTTACGGGGGAGTCCGAAAATGAACTTTGGTAGGGGCTGAAATGCATTTTTTACTAGCGCAATCTCTGTTTGTAACTAAAGCATTTGGAGTTCCAAGACAATCCAGCGTGTATTTTTTATTCCAACGGGCGGCCGGCCGGTCGGTCATGCGTGAGTTATTCTCGTTTTATACAGGTGTTTTACGTTTCATGTTAATTTACTATTCCTAATCCACTCCGTTATTTATTCACCCTAAAGTAAAATGGACATGACGAGCCCGGGACATGAGGCGAGGACCTCGCGAGGTCAAATATAATTGAGGCCCGGCAAAAAACGAGATCTCGCTTTTCACGCTGTGATTCTCGCTATTAACCAATTATCTCGCTTTTTAAGAAAGTTCCCAAGCAGTATACTTACTATAAAAATGTTGCTTTATGCCATAAAAGTTCGTTGAATTCCACGAAATGAACTTCAACATCGGGTAAGAGTGCAGAATTCAACACCATTGCAACCACATTGCCTGTGCAAAAGGCATGCTTTACTTAATAAAAAGTTTTGGCCAAATATTGTTATATTTATTGAATTATTGGAATATTTTGACTATAAAACATAATTCAAGGTCAAATTTGTGTCACTTTTTTGCCGACTGACGACAAGGCGGTAAAGGAAGCACATCCTCGCACTTCAGTTCTGTTGACATTGACCGAATCTGAACAACAGAGGGCAGGCCACAGTATTTTTATTTTTTTTATTTTTCGGATTTTCGTATTTTCGGGGCGTTTTTAAAGCTTCTTGTGCAATTTTCCGGGAGAAATCTCGCTTTTCTCGCTTTTCAATACTTTGGATCTTGTTTTTTACTTCAAAAAATTGCGTTTTTTGCCGGGCCCTAAATATAATCAGATGCGATTGCAGGCTACCCATAATACTAAGCGTATGATGGGCTATTTGTATAATTATATCTACTATTGTTTTCACTTTATCATGTATACATATCAGGTCTTCCAGGGAGACCAGTACCTTTGTATTGATGGAATTTCCTGAATAAATAACGAATAAATAAATAAATATGTATCGTATCCCACAAGCTACCACATAAAATCTCATGTAATCATGGTAATAGACTGCAAAGCATTCTTGGTAGGGAAGATTGTTGCAAATGGAAAAATTCAAAGCGCCCTCGCCGCATCAGGTCAAGAGGTCAATGATGTAAATAACTGTAGAACCAAGCAATACCCTCCAAGTAAATGCAAGCGTTTTCACAGCAAATCAACAGGGATCGTCGAATTGAAGGTAACACAAATTGGTGCAATATGATGGTCAATATAGAGGTTCATTTCTATAGGTACCGGTAGGGAAAGTGTGCATAAATGTGAAAACTATGTTTTTTCAAATGGAATTTTACAGCTCTTGCGGTATTAATGGTATGACACATGCCAAGTGACCCAGGAACACAATGAAAAGGTCAATTTTCATCATTTATTTGTTCTGTTGCGTTCAACCATCTCCAACAATTTTTTCAATGGAAGTTCCTCTGGCCCTAGTGGAAGTAAAAACGGATACTATGGCCAGAGTTCTAGGGCTAGCTAGTATCATCCCATTTTACCATAACCCCGGCCTGCCGTGGTCGACTTAGGGGTTCTTTTCACGCTGAACACGATGATGCTATTCACAACATGCGATACTCAATTGTTTAGCCCGCAGAGCATGATAAAAACATATGGCTATTGCAGGACAGCAAAGGCCGGTTGGTAAAGGAATTCCCGTTATTGCGGGACAAGTAAGTAAGTATGTCTCGTAAACACTCTATGCGCCCGTACTGTTCAGCGCTTGTGTTTCAGTTTCAGGTTAAAAGTAAGCAAATACTTCAGCTATGCGTTTTAAAACTTATGACGATATGATAACTGAACGTGTTATACTCTCTATCCACAAAGTAACTATCGTGTCGTCGTGGATTGTAGATAGATTTCTCGATCAACACAACATCGACATCGACAGTGAATATTTTATATTTTAAGCTTACTTACACATTGCCATTCATTTTGACAAATACGTCTTGCTTTCCTATGGCTCACTTCGTCAAATGATGAACTATCAACGATATTTACTGATTATACAAATAGAAAAGGCCAATTTTATAACGAAATACCCTAGAGATCGACAGAATTGACGACGTGCACGTACCGAATCGAGAACCGCGGGAAAATTTAAAGCGACCTCACCTTGTTTAGCTTCCGGGTTAACTTGACCTCGGATCAGCCGACCGGAGCAAGACACGAATTTCAACTTCACTGTAATACTAAAATTGGATCATGATAAATTTAAAAGTTTTCTTGAATCATCTTTTATAGGCTAGTAATTTCATTTAACGTTTATAAGCTAATTTAATAAATGAATAAATTAAAAAAGGGAGGAAGGAAGGAAAGAAAGGAACAGAAATGAAAAAAGAAAAATAAAGAAAAACCTCTTGAAAATAAGAAAAGGGCAAATTTTTGGCATAGCACATTTCCCACTTGTAACCAAAATGAAAATTATTTCATCATTTTTTTTAAATGCTGTTCTTGATAACATGAAGTAGGCCTACTTCTTCAATTTGAGTGATTCTTTTGACAGGTTCTTTTGTTGTTGCAATAGGCCTAAATGGAAAAATAGGGCCTATACCCCGGGCCTATACATTTTATACCAACCTCTTCAAGTGCTTTTCAGGTCATCGTTCATAAAGTTAAACACCCTCGAAATTTGTCATGTTGATTTTAAAACTTTCAATACATTCTATTCTTTGGTACACTTTTTAAATAAGATATCTGTATAAGTTTTAGTGCACAATTAAAATTAGCTTTTATGGGTACTTATATGGGTGGGTTTTTATGCCTTTTTGGTCAAAAAAGGTCCAAATTTTGGAAAAAAAAGTCCACTTTTTCAAAATCTGACCCCCCCCCCCCATCCAAAAAGGTCCAAATTTTAAATTAAAAAAAAGCTCCACTTTTTCAAAATCAGCCCCCCCCCCCAAAAAAAAATCCTGGTTACGGGCCTGGAAGATAGGATTTTTTTCGGAGGTGGGGAGCATTGGAGGCCAAAGTGATTTTTTTTGGCAGGGGGAGGGCTAAATCAACAAATTTAGTGCAAAATTGCCACAAAAAGTGGACATTTTTGGGTTTCTACTGGAGGGGGGGGGGCAACTGGGTTTTTTTGTCCCTCCTGGCACCGCCACAGACCACCAGTGACCACTGATGTACAATGCAGGAAGGAATTATTGTTACTATAATCAATGAACTATAATTCAATGAACCCATGATTATATGAGTCGGAGAGCTCAAGAATCTAAAAGTGGGGAGGGGTGGGACAACAGTTTATTTTGATGATGCTTGAGATTTTACAACCTGGCATGAGAAAGTGCCAAAATGTGTAAGAGTTGAGCCCGTAATTTTGTTCTACATATTTTGACAGCTCTTTCTCCAGTTATATACAACAATGTGAATGGAAAAACAGCATTTCAAAAGCGACACATTTAGGGTATCTCTTGATTCCTTCGGGCAATTCCAACCACTTTGTAAGGGGTTGTGCAATAATTAAATCATTTTCATTCAAATTGGCAAGTTTGGAAATTACATCATGCCAAATGAGACATCACACCCGACATCACAATCACGCAGAACAAAATTCTCATTGATTACTTTAATTTATTTGGTAATCATTAGGTTTCACTGCCTGAAAAGAATTGATTAGAACTCTGCTGAGGTTAGCATCTCAAGTTGACAAAATCAGCAGGTCATTATAAATAGAGGCAGCTGTGTTAATGAGTTACATAAAATGACCTTGTGTGGTGTCCGCCCCCCCAACTCAACACAAAAGTTGACAACCATGAGAGTTAACAAATCTTTCAAAGGCCCCCTTTACAATGATTTTTCATCAAATTTACCCCCCTTTTTCATGCAAAATCGAGGACAAAATTTGGCCAAAAACAACCCCTTTTTGTGGTTTTCAATGACCAGAATTTCAAACCCCCTTTTCAATGATTAGAATTTCAAATACCCCTTATTAATGACACTAAATATTGACATAAAATTTCTGGATTTTCTCAAGTACCCTTTTTATCCAAATTTCGCGGACAGTGCAAATTAAATACCCCTATTTGCTGATTTCACTGTCAAATTTCATGGACAGTGCAAATTAAATACCCTGTATTTTGCCAACTTCGCGGTCCTTGCTACAGGTAAAAAAATAACCCCTTTCCCGCGCAATTTGGTAACTCTCATGGTTGTCAACTTTTGAGTTGAGTTGGGGGCCGGGTTTATAGTTCACAGGAAGTGAGTTTTGCCTGAGGCAGGCTAAAGTGTACGGATACTTTTTGGGGGGCTGGCATTTTCTTCGGAGGGGGGGTCACAAATATGTCAGTGACCGAGTCAATTTTTATGACCCCCTATCTATCAATGGGCAAAAAATTTTTACGACCCCCCCTATCGCGGGTCAAAAAATTTTATGACCCCACCCCTTCCAACTACAGACTCAAGAAAAATTATTCATTGCCGGAACTAAGGCGCGGAGCGCGTCAAAACTTAAAAGTGAAAAAAGTGTGTGGAGCGCGTTAAAACTTTTTATTGTAAGAGTAAAGAAGGCGTGCGGAGCGTGTAAAAATTTTGCATAGATTGTATGCACATTTCGATTGCAAAGTTAAAGAATGCGTGCGTAGCGCGTGAAAATTTTGAGTCACCAGCCCCTATTTTGGGTGTTAAAAAATTATAACCCCCTATTTTTGGTCTGAAAATTCTATGACCCCCCAGTATTTTTGGGACCCCCCCTCCCGAAGAAAATGCCAGCCCCCTGTGCAAAAAAAAAAACAAACCTTAATCATAATTTTATTTTTATGTCTCAAATTTAGTTTCTTCGAGTATGCTCATATCAGTATTGGGTTATTCCAGTTGAATCCATACATCCTCTGGAAGACAATCAGACATGATCTTTATCTTCCATAAAAGGGATGTAGATTTCAAATGGAGTCCCCCCACAAGTAGTCCCATTTGAAATTCCCACTCCCTCTGTAGGTGATAATGATCGATTCATGAGATATATCCTATTTAGGCATGTTCATCGCCATTTTCAATATCGTATATCGCCAGCAAAATATCGCAATAATCGATAATAGCGATAATTAGGGGAGCTTAAAAACATTTTATTTGGTCAAGTTTGTTTCGAAAAAAAAAAACCATGGAAAATATTGTTAGTCTGTATCTGGTGGCGCTATTGCTAGTAGTATTGTCATTGGCTCCTTTGTTGGGTGGCGCTATTGCTAGTGGTATTGTCATTGGCGCCATTGTCGGGTTGGTCACTCTAGGTATTATCTTCTGTCTGCTTTTCGGTTTTAAATTGAAGAGTAGACACATTTTTACCATCAAAATATTGTGGCATGTCAAACTATTATCGCGATCGTGATAATGAAAATTTATTGCGATAGATGATAATAACATTAACATGCCTAGTCCAAAGTAAACTGACCTTTTTAATACCCTGAGCCCGGGACCCTGAGCCTAGGCCAGCTCTTTGCAACCAGTATAAATTGCTCTAGTTTAGCAATTATTCAGACAAGAGAAAAATCAATCAACAAAATACTGTAAATTTAAAATATAATCATCACTGTCATTTATTTCAGGACACTCAATAGAACATTATATATATACTAGTATATAGCAATGATAAAAATAGCATGTACCATTAAAATCACCATACCAATCATCAATAATATATTAAGAATCGAAGTACGATTATACACACACTAGCTGGCAAGAATACAAAATCACTATAAAAATATATATTTATATTTATGAAATTAAGGGTAATGTATAGTAGTACCCTTTACACCCAAATGTGTCTGAGGCAGTAAAGAGGTAAAATAACATGTGTCTCTCACACATTATTTTCTATTAGATTAAGTACAACATAGTGTGATTTAAAGAGAAAATGTCACTTTTTTTGCCCAAATAATTTATATTTTGTTTACTTCAAGGTGGAAATAATACACATATCCACACCTTAAAGCCATATTATAACATTTGCTAAGGAGGACGCTCTCAATATTTTTCAAAAAATTTTTTTTACAAGATTATAATGTACTGTATTAAATCAGCATACCCTACAAAAATCAAGACTCCAGGTGCTGTAGTTTTGTCAAAATCCGAGATTTTGCATAAAACGCAGGAACCGTTGTTTTATTATTACGATGGAATTATTAGTCATAACACAGTACGTACATGGCGTGCGGGACGATGATGTACATAACAAAGGATCGTACCATAACACGACCGAAGAGTAATACGTATTGGCCACTTCGGCGCTAGTAGTAAATTCCAATTTTCTTTGCTTAAAGGGGATATATCTGACAGTAAAAGCTAACATTTCATGGCAAAAAATGCTAATCTAGGTTGAGTCAAAAAGAAGTAAACTTGTGTTTGAGGGGCTGTAACTAGACATCTGTAAGGAATCTGCTTAAAATGAAAACATCATTGGAAAGAGCAAATTCTACACGTCTAAATAAAAAATAAATTGTTGCAATTGCTCACAGGAAACTCAAAATATACTCATTTGAATACAACCATCCATTTTAATAGCTGCACACATGTCACTTCCCAAGTAGCTATTATATTGGTAAGGCGTGATATTCAAATGCAAATAAAGTTCCGTGGCAGATGTGGTTTCGATCAATAATTCCTACATGTTTCTTTTCAATATGAATTTTACCTCATTGCACTACATTATAATGAAACGGGCCAAATGACAACATGGCACCACAAATTACCGCACGCGAGCGCACGTTTCTGTCGACGAAGTATAATGAAACTAAGAGTCCCACTGAAGTTTGGCGTCTTTTTCGTCTCCAATTTCCCACAGCTCATCAGATTCCATGTAAGGGAGCAGTCTATAAGAATGTGAACAAGCTCAATGTGCATGGGAGATAAGGAACAGACAGCCGGAAGGCTGCAGGCAAATCACAAACTGCTAGATTACAAGATTTACATTGCTAGAGTTCGACATGAGTTACAGCAAGACCCAAAGATCAGCTCAAAATGCAATCCTTTACCCAACATTTCCCAATCAAGCTTCTGCCGGATCGTTCATAAAGACTTGAATTGGTACCCCTACAAATTACAGTACCATCATGGATTACATCCTGAGTTTATATGCATTGTTTGTTGAATATTATTTAAAAGCAAAAGTTGTCATTTCAACAATAAATCCTGTTAGCACTTAGCTATTCGTCGAAATTGAAATGGATGAAATCAGTCAGCCGTGTGCAGCTACAAAAATGGGTGCTTGTATAACTTTAGTTTGTGTGAGCAATTGCAATAATTCCTTTTTTATTTAGATGTGTTGAGTTTACTCTTTTCAAAGATATTTTCATTTATAGCAGATTCCTTACAGATCTCTAGTTACAGCCCCTCAAACATGAGTTTACTTCTTTTTGACTCAACCTGTATTTTGTAAGAAAATGTTATAATATGGCTTTAAGGGATCTGGAATGAGCGTTTCAACAGTATATTTTTGTGGGACATGAGAGCACATCAGACATATCAAATTGCATTCTGAATATGAAGAATGTCTTTCTGATATCAAATAATTTTCATTTTTTGAAATTCACGATATAATACAAATTTTATGACAAATAACAGTCCTCGAAGTAAATTTTATAAATCTAATGACATATTCTTAAAGTGTATGTAGCTGGGAGGAAAAGCCGACGATCAATTGAAAATTTTGACCTTTCATTCTTCGTATTCAGAATGCAATTCAATATGTCTGATGTGCTCTAATGTCCCACAATAAATATTGTCCAAACGTTCATACCCCATCCCTTAAGTGACGGAAAAATTGTCCACATGCTAACTCTCCATAGAATGTGTCATGATTTATTACATTTTTTGGACCTTGGAAGCAATGTTTATTTGTATGTTTGTTTCCCTTCCACATCTTGCAGTGGTGGCGCTACAAGAGTTATAACTGTTGATTTGGTTGAAAAAGGAGGTGAGACATGATCAAATCTCTCCAGGTAACAAAATGTAATGGTATATCTTTTCATTCAAAATGGTATATCTTTTCATTCATTACTGCAGGATTTTACGCTATGACTATATGTATGATAAAAAATATTGATCTGAATTTGATCTTTTTGTTATTCTTAATTATGTGTTCATGTGAAGGATGAGTGGGCATTTACCAGTGGTGTGCGCAAAGGGGGGAGGGGGCAATGGCCCCTCACATTTGTTGGTCATTCGGGGGAAATCAGTCATTTTCGGGGGAAATCAGTCATTTCTTACACCTTACACTACTAATCAGACTCCATTCGGGGGAACTGAACAACCTGGCCCCCACTTTCAATGTGCTGCGCATGCCACTGGCATTTACTGCATCCTAAATTACTTGCTTTTGTAATTTATTACAAGTATTAACTTTCGTTCTGTTATTTGTTGTTTTTTCCTTTATTTTGCAATTCAAATATATATTATTATATAATTTCCTACTATAGTCCATATATAGTTTAGGATTAATATAACCCTAAATCTTAAATGATAGACCTTTTTGTCTTACATTATAAAACATGAATACATTAAATTACATTATAATTGCCACTCCCATATATTGCACAAGGCGCAGACTGCTTACAAATCACAAATTGTTAGGCACATTGGTATGTACATGCATGCATATGCATGGGATGTCTTCAATTTTGGATTAGGTCATAGGGATGTGCAGCTATGCGGCTGGGATTCAAAATACTGCTGTTTAACTTTTGGACTGATGTACTAGGAGTAAAGGACAAAAAGAATAGAGTAAAAGGATCCCTTACTAAGTCTAACCTCCATAGTTACTTCAGGTCTAACATTAGGTTAGTGTAGTGGTCTTCTCACTTGCTTCTCGACCACTGCGGCCCATGTTCAATTTCCCGTGGTGCCACATGTATGTGAGTTTGGTTGCCGATCCATGCTTGTCCTCGCAAGCTTTTCTCCGGGAGCTCCGGTTTTCCTCCTTTATCTAAAATAGACCTCTTCCCATATCCCTGTCCCGTAAAGTCTGGTAGGCATCCCTTGAATTTAGTAGCCTCTGAGCACTATTGGGCTTTGCCTGGCTTCGGCCCAATGTTATAAATAAATAAATAAATAAAATAAATAAATAAGACTTGTTTTGTTCATATGCCTAAAGAATTCATTCATGCTCAGTGTGATCGAGGCAGCATGAATTAATGAAAATGCACTCTCTCTTATTTTGCAAGGAGAGTGAGAGCAATTCATAACCTCATGAATAATGTGCGACATGTGCGATCCAATCATATTTTATTATTTGTAAAAATGTGAATGCAAATGGAGGTCATTAATTCACAATTGGACGCAAAGTACGTAGTCGCTTCCAAATCTTGCACATAAATAACCCATGTTTGCGTATTGTTTCTTAACATGCACACGTAATCAATGCAAGTAATCCTGCATACATGTTGATCACGTATTAAATTTGCATTAAAACAGTGATCGGAAGATACATTTTCAATTAATAGCCACCTAGTCTGCAGCCTCATATGTCGCATGACATGTGTCCTGTCCATCATTGTCTGATAGTTTTTCTAAAACTCTCCTAAAGAACATTATATTAACCTTGCAGAATCACCATAGCAATCATCAATAATATATCAAGAATCAGAAATACGATTATACACACACTAGCTGGCAAGAATACAAAATCACTATAAAAATATATATTTATATTTATGAAATTAAGGGTAATGTATAGTAGTACCCTTTACACCCAAATGTGTCCGAGGCAGTAAAGAGGTAAAATAACATGCGTCTCTCACACATTATTTTCTATTACATTAAGTACAACAGTGTGATTTAAAGAGAAAATGTCACTTTTTTTGCCCAAATAATTTATAATTTGTTTACTTCAAGGTGGAAATAATACACATATCCACACCTTAAAGCCATATTATAACATTTGCTAAGGAGGACGCTCTCAATATTTTTCAAAAAATTTTTTTACAAGAATATAATGTACTGTATTAAATCAGCATACCCTACAAAAATCAAGACTCCAGGTGCTGTAGTTTTGTCAAAATCCGAGATTTTGAATAAAACGCAGGAACCGTTGTTTTATTATTACGATGGAATTATTAGTCAAACGCATACACGAATGTCATAACACAGTACGTACATGGCGTGCGGGATGATGATAATAAAGGATCGTACTATAACACTTCGGCGATAGTAGTATTAATTCCAATTTTCTTTGCTTTGCCTTAGTTGTTTGGCTCAAAAATAAAAGGGGATATATCTGACAGTAAAAGCTAACATTTCATGGCAAAAATGATAATCTACAGGCTGAGTCAAAAAGAAGTAAACTCATGTTTGAGGGGCTATAACTAGACATCTGTAAGGAATCTGCTTAAAATGAAAACATCATTGGAAAGAGCAAATTCTACACATCTAAATAAAAAATAAATTGTTGCAATTGCTCACAGCAAACTCAAGTTATACTCATTTGAATCATAGATTTTAAAATCTCTGTTTGAATACAACCACCCATTTTTAGCTGCACACGGTGTCACTTCCCAAATAGCTATTATATTGATTGGCAAGGCGCGATATTCAAATGCAAATAAAGTTACGTGGAATATGCGGTTTCGATCAATAATTCCTACATGTTTCTTTTCAATATGAATTTTACCTCATTGCACTACATTATAATGAAACGGGCCAAATGACAACATGGCACCACACATTACCGCACGTTTCTGTCGACGAAGTATATAATGAAACTAAGAGTCCCACTGAAGTTTGGCGTCTTTTTTGTCTCCAATTTCCCACACCTCATCAGATTCCATGTAAGGGAGCAGTATATAAGAATGTGAACAAGCTCAATGTGCATTGGAGACTATATAGGAACAGACAGCCCGAAGCTGCAGGCAAATCACAAACTGCTAGATCACAAGTGAACATTACTAGAGTTCGACATGAGTTACAGCAAGACCCAAAGATCAGCTCAAAATGCAATCCTTTACCCAACATTTCCCAATCAAGCTTCTGCCGGATCATTCATAAAGACCTGAATTGGTATCCCTACAAACTACAGTACCGTCATATGCATTGTTTGTTGAATATTATTTAAAAGCAAAAGTTGTCATTTCAACAATAAATCCTGTTAGCACTTTGTTAATTCGTCGAAATTGAAATGGATGAAATCAGTCAGCCGTGTGCAGCTACAAAAATGGGTGCTTGTATAACTTTAGTTTGTGTGAGCAATTGCAAAATTTTTTTTTAATTTAGATGTGTTGAGTTGACTCTTTTCAAAGATATTTTCATTTTTAGCAGATTCCTTACAGATCTTTAGTTACAGCCCCTCAAACATGAGTTTACTTCTTTTTGACTCAACCTGTATTTTGTATGAAAATGTTATAATATGGCTTTAAGGAATCTGGAATGAGCGTTTTGAGTGTTTCGACAGTATTTTTTGTGGGAAATGAGAGCACATCAGACATATCGAATTGCATTCTGAAAACGAAAAATGTCTTTCTGATATCAAATAGTTTTTGAAATTCACGATATAATACAAATTTTATGACAAATTATTAAAATTTGATATTTTTCACATTTTTGATATATAACAATCCTCAAAGTAAATTTTATAAATCTAATGATATATTCTTAAAGTGTATGTAGCTGGGAAGAAAAGCCGAAGATCAATTGAAAATGTTGACCTTTCATATTGAAGATATGGATTTTTTCCCCAAAAAGACCTACATGTAATTTTTTTTGTTTGGGGAAAAAAATCCATATCTTCAATATGAAAGTTCAAAATTTTCAATTGATCGTCGGCTTTTCATCCCACCTACATACACTTTAAGTATAAATCATCAGATTTTTAAAGTTTACTTCGAGTACTGTTAAATATCAAAAATATCAATTTTTAGTCATTTGCCATAAAATGTGTATTACATTGCGAATTTCAAAAAATCAAAATTATTTGATATCAGAAGGACATTCTTCGTATTCAAAATGCAATTCGATATATGTGTGGTATTTGGTTCCCAGAATGTGAGTTTTGCATGAGGCAATTTGTGGTTAAATGTTGATCCCTCACTACAAGAGTTATTACTGTTGATTTGGTTGAAAAAGGAGGTTAGACATGATCAAATCTCTCCAGGTAACAAAATGTAATGGTATATCTTTTTATTCAAACATACACTTCTAGTGCCCGTTTCTATTCATCGTTATGTATTCTTCTCCCGTGCATTATTTTCGCGAACTACCCTTCACAGCCCAAATTATATAAACCTGCACGCTAAACAATGCATTATCTAAAACCTGCACGCTAAACAATAGATTCTAGATAATACGTGCACGCTCAAATACTAGAAATACTACTTTCACATAACCATAAAGTAGAGTTAGGTGGCGCTTTAGACACAGAGATCACATAACTATATAATTGTCTGTTCGATATATATACCAACAAAAAGTACGAATATACATTCTGTGGTGTTAAAATGGTATAGTTACAAACGGTGTTCTATAATAGTGTACAATTACCGAATAAGGTGCAACTCGCTAGACTTGAGTCCAGTCCTCGTTTACGGAGTTTAGGATTAGGGTTTAGGGTTGGGATAGGGCAGTCTTGTAATAAGACTAGTAGAGTTGCACCCTTGCAAATATCATTGTCATAAATTATGATTAATGACATCAAATAAATCAAACATCAAATGAGAATAATCGAGCTTCTATTAATTAAAAAGGGCCAAAAACAGGTGGATCATAATTATACAAGATGACACCATTGCAAAATATTCAGCATTTTACAAATTAGACACATGTAGGCCTATATCTAAAATAACATAGCCGGGCCCGGGAAACACCCACTAGCGCATCATATCATGATCATGCTTTATAATACCATATGCCTTCAAACACATGTGTTTGAAGGCCTATGATAATACTGAACAAATTGTTAAATCCCAATGTCGTGTGTTTTAATATAAGTAGTTCAAATTATAGAGCTATAAAGTCCAGTTGATATTCACCGTAGTACTAGTCTGACATCTAAATCGATCGTTTCCAACTGGTTCAGTGCTCTCTGTGTTCGAAACCACGATATTAAATGATCACAACATAAAGTCAAGTCAATTAAACCATGCGTGAATAAGTTACCTAAGTATGACGTATGGCTTAATCGATACCATTGATTACAGGGATTGATTTTCTTTACCAGTTAAATGCTACGTAGCTGGTCAATGTCCTGACGGTGTTTTTAAAATGTAAGATATTTTCCTAATATTAAAACTAATATAATGAATGCAGCAATTAATATTGCCTATTGTTTTAATAGGCCTACACTCAAAGTGTATGACGGATAATGTACTCGTGCAAATGCATTCGTCAAGATAATTGCACTTGTTATGGAGTTATTGCATTTAGCTTTCGAGCCTATCGGCTCTCAAGCTAAATGCAATAACTCCACGGCGCGTGCGATTATCTTGACGAATGCATTGCACTCAGTTCATTATCCTTATCTTAAATGATTACTGTATTATAAAAAAATATTGATCTGAATTTGATATTTTTGTTATTCTTAAGTGTTCATGTGCAGGATGAGTGGGCATTTACTGCATCCTAAATTACTTGCTTTTGTAATTTATTTTGTAACTTTTGTTCCGTTATTTGTTGTTTTTTCCTTTATTTTGCAATTCAAATATATATTATTATATAATTTCCTACTATAGTCCATATATAGTTTAGGATTAATATAACCCTAAATCTTAAATGATAGACCTTTTTGTCTTACATTATAAAACATGAATACATTAAATTACATTATAATATTAAAAGGGCATTTCGTGATCCACAGCCTCATCCCCCAACTTTTCTCAAAAAAGTTGAGATTTTTATATCACTGGAAACCTCTGGCTACATAATGTTTATGTACAAAATATTTCTTGCAGATTAATTCGTTTAGCAAAGATATCGTGAAATTTGAATTTCGTTCTGGTGCACCAAAACGAAATTACAACGCATTGTCTATGGAGCATACACATAATCATGCATAACTCGCGAACGCAAAATCGGAATCAACTGAAATTTTGGGAATAGGTTTTTTTCGTGGATATCTAATGAAAAATGACATAAATAGAGGATGCTAGGATCACGAAATACTCCTTTAAGCATTGCCACTCTCATATATTGCACAAGGCGCAGACTGCTTTATACAAATCACAAATTGTTAGGCACATTGGTATGTACATGCATGCATATGCTTGGGATGTCTTCAATTTTGGAAAGTGAAGAGCAATTCATAACCTCATGAATAATGTGCGATCCAATCATATTTATTATTTGTAAAAATGTAAATGCAAATGGAGGTCATTACCGGTAATTCACAATTGGACGCAAAGTGCGTAGTCGTTCCAATCTTGCACATAACCCATGATTGCGTACATAGTTTCTTAACATGCACACGTAATCCAGGGCTGTCAACTCTCACGCATTGGGCGTGAGTCTCACGCATTGGGTCACTTTCTCACGGTCTCATGGCAAGGTAGTATAATCTCACGGCTAGGTAGTAACTCTCACACACAAAGCTGGAAAATGAGTAAAATCTCACGCATCGTCATGAATAATTTGTTGTTCCTATTCCCCCCCCCCCCTCCGCTTTTCACATTCTTGAGCGCCGTGACTCAACAATGAACATTGGAGTCTGCAAATCCCGGTATGCCGCTCACACCAAGCAATTCCAAAAAGTTGACAGCCCTGACGTAATCTCTGCAAGTAATCCTGCATACATGTTGATCACGTATTAAATTTGCATTAAAACAGTGATCGGAAGATACGTTTTCAATTAATAGCCACCTAGTCTGTCAGCCTCATATGTCGCATGACACGTGTCCACAGGGATGTAAGTAAGCCTGAAGAAAAAAAATAAAACCTGAAAAAAATCATGTAAATTCGGGCTAAAAAGCCCCAAAACGGGCTGAAAATAAAAGAAATTGCGTAAATCTGGACTACAAACAAGGCGGTTCTCGAACAACGAGTCTCGTCTGCTTTCGTGACCACCTGCTTTTGCGATTACTTTTGGTAGAGAGGTAAATGAATTTGGCAGTTATCTGCTCGGCACGATTATCTGGCTGATGGTAACTGTACCCACCAAGTTTCATGCCCATGCAACAGTTTTTACTAATATGACCTCAGATGACCCTGGTGACCCTGAAATGACCTTCCAAAATTTGGCTCTAAATGTTGACTGTACCCACTAACTTTCATGCCCATACGACAGTTTTTACTAATTTGACCTCAGATGACCCCTGGTGGCCTTGAAATGATCTTCCAAAATTTGGCTTTAAATGTTGACTGTACCCACCAAGTTTCATGCCCATACGACAGTTTTACTAATTTGACCTCAGATGACCCCTGGTGACTCGAAATGATATTCCAAAAATTTGGTTTTAAATGCATGTTGACTGTACCCACCAAGTTTCATGCCCATACAAGTTTTTACTAATTTTACCTCAGATGACCCCTGGTGACCCCGAAATGACCTTCCAAAAATTTGACTCTAAATGTTGACTGAACCCACCATGTTTCATGCCCATATGACAGTTTTTAGTAGTTTGACCTCAGATGACCCCTAGGTGACCTCAGATGACCCCTAGGTGACCCCGGATGACCCCAAAATGACCGTCCAAAATTTGGCTCTAAATGTTGACTGTACCCACCCAGTTTCATGCCCATACAGCAGCTTTTGCTAATTTGACCTCAGATGACCCCTGGATGACCTTGGCCCACTAACCAATACAAACTTGTTCAGTCTGGGGTCAAGATGCACCCACCCACCAAGTTTGAGGAACGTGCGACCCCTAGTCTCTGAGAGAATGGTATTTTTGCTTGTTACGCATAAATTATGCAAATTAGGTACTTAATTAGCATATTTTGCGCTGAAAATCTAATCAGGTCGAGAACATCTGGCCACGCTATTCCCCACCAAGTTACGTCACTGTATCCCATACGGATCTCCAGATAATCTGTTCACAAGGTATTTTGCTTATAACGCATAAATTATGCAAATTAGGTACTTAATTACCATATTTTACGCTCAAAATCTGAACAGGTCGACACCCTTTGGTCATGCTACCCCCTATAAAGTTTCATCATCATAGCACTTACGGTTCTCAAGATAAGGCGTTCACAAGCTTTTTCCGAACACACACACGCACCCCCACTTGTAATGTGTGCCGCGGACTGGGGACTTTTTTATGAGTTGTGTGTCGACTGGGGACTTTTATGTGCCAAACTCCTACCAATCGGGGACCTGTGTGTTCTTAAGTTTAGTACAACCGGGGACCTCACCCAGTTGGAGTAATGCTATTTTTGACATCTTCACCCATAGGGGGAGCCCTAGCCCAAGTTTTACAACTGGGGACGTCCCCGCTTTGCGCGAAGTCCCCAGTTAGTGGGAAAACCACAAAAAAAATCCTCATTCGTAGGGTTTTACAAGCGCACACAACCCCACACACACCCGCACAAACACACCCCCACCATACTGATTACTAAGTCTCTCCCTGAACATGTTCAGGTGAGACAAAAAACCAGAATTCTGTAAAAATACAGAAAACTTACATCCCTGGTGTCCACCATTGTCTGATAGTTTTTCTAAAACTCTCCTAAAGAACATTATATTAGGAGAGCTTTTTAGAGCTTTTTACAGCTCTTTGCCTCACTTCATAAGGCAGTACTTGTTAAATATACATAATAGCCTCGAGTTTGGTAGTGAAGTTCGCTGATTGCAGTATTGATTCATGCACGTAAAGTTGATCACGCAGAGCGTACATGCACCTGTACCAGGGCAGCTTGTTGGCACGCTTGCAGCGCAACCGCAAAAAAGCATTGACATCACTACCGAACTTGAGGTGAACCAAAGAATAAACAATTTAACCTTGCAGAATTACAAAATCTGGAAAATATAGCATGATGGGTCTGACTCACCCACACACTTACGGTTACACACACAAAATTGCATTTGCCTGCTAGAAAAGAAATACCTGATTTTTCTTTCAATATGATATGTGACACTATCTCAAGATCTGGTCCATGGGGGCCAAAGGCAGCAAATTTGAAATTGAGATAAAGGCAAAAGTATGGAGTAAAAAAACAATAAAATACATAAGAATCTAGTCAAAATACATATCACAAAACTTCATAACTTTAGAACCAAGTATGCTGACCCATTGGTGTTATCAGTAGTGATAGCCTAATGGTTACAAGGTAATAATTATAGTAGGTCCTGTGTCACAACCTGGGGTACCTTTGTGTTACATAGTAAAAAAATGAAATGGTTCAAACATTTTACCTACACATCTCATTTGAAGTGGTTCATCCTCCTGAGCATTTTGACACCTTTTTTTATGGAATTCGGTCAAAAAATGAGAGAGTGCGGGCAAAAACAATCACAAAGCAGGGAGAATGTATCCCCACTTCTTTTTGCCACATTTACAATCATTCTGAGCAAGTATTGGTCTTTTAAATGAACTTCTGTATTTATTTACTTGGCTTAGATGTCTGGGAGTTCATTTAGACATTTTTTTACTAGATTCAAATTTTTAATGGGGGTTTAAAATCAAATTTACGATATGAATCCCTCCCCCTAATCCTCAGCCACCCTTGGCACATTTCATGCCAAACGTCATAAGAAAATTATTTTAAAATATTTTAAAACAGGATAACAACATGAGTAATATAGAATAAATTAGCCTCAATTTAAGACCTAATTGAATCTTCTAAGTGAAGGAATACTCAAGAGACAGTGTTTTGAAATCCAAGCTGCACATCAAAATGTAACAAAACCACCTTTTTGGGTACCCCAGTATATGACACAGGATCAGTAACTCAATTGTCAAAAATGCTTCCATTATAATGGCAATCAGTACGATGAACAATAGTCATACTTATCACACTTATTTTTCTTATACATAATTCTTATGTAAGTACCATATGACATACACAATGTCTATAAATGATGCAATCCAAATTTTATGTCTATCCTATATAGATGAGTTGACCTCAATGTTTATCAACAAAGGCAAGGGACTGGTATATCGATATGCTTGAGTGAACCCCATGCAACCACTACACTGTAGTGGTGTCGCCAGAATTTTTTTTCGGGGGACACTAGGGGGGCAAAGTGAATTTCAGGGGGGACAAAATCAACAAAAAGTGGAAATTTTCGTCATTTTGGGTTTTTTCTGGGGGCAACAGTTGAAATGTGGTGGGAAATTTAAAATACACATGCCCTGAGCAAACTACGATGCGTACGCATACTGCAGGGCAAAGAACAATGGAAATTGCCATAATTTGCGCGCATACTGCCGGGCAATGACATCACATGTCAAGTGGTCTATATACATCGCCAACTTTTTCGATATAATTGTATGTTGATGACAGCATTTCCAATCTGACCCTGAAAAGATTTATATACAATCTTATCTCCACATACGGCACTCTGGCGCTGTAAAAATATATCTTGTTTAAAATATAATTATGGTTATAGAAACCTAGTGCAAAAATTACAAAATGATGTACAATATATAATATAGGTCACAGATTTGATGAACAAACAATGCAAGATTAGGGACCTTTCACAAACACTTGTTGGGGGCCTGATGCAAAAAGGGGGGCCCTGAAAAATTTTGACACTCCTAAGGGGGGGCTTGAAAAAATGACCACAAATTTTCCTGGAAAATTTAAGTTTATATGCTTTTGTATGGGGTTGACCCATAATTTTCATGTCAAAAGGGGGGGGGCCCTGAAATTTTTGAGGTCTGTAAAGGGGGGGCCCGAAAAATTTTCACAACAAATTTTGTTTGCATCAGGCCCCCCTTACAAGTGTTTGTGAACGGTCCCTTATTTACCTACAATACTAGCTCAATATTTCAGCCACAACATACAACCTTTTTAAAATACATTTTTATCAAACCTGATTTGTTTTTTGTATACTTTTGGTTTACACAAATTCCAACTTAAGCTAACTTACACCTACATGTATAATTGACATCAGCCAAGGAAGAAAACAAGTAATTTTTAATTACCATAACCACCAGGGTATAGGCACACCTTCGACTATAGACACACCTTTGACTATAAACCCACCTTCGACTATAAGCCCACCAACTATTTTTCAAAACATTTTGGGAACAAGGGTGCATTCGGGTATAAGCCCAGTTGTATTTGGGCTACTGAAGTTCTTAAATCAAATCAATGCTTTTTTCTCACATTTAAGAAAAAATATCAGTTCCTAATTAACATTCCATGCTTATAATTAAAAAAGATTGACATAGATGCTAGGAATTACTGGAACATCAGCAGGCATATACAAATGGGGATGATTGTTTGGTCAATACTAGCCCCTCCTAAGTTATAAGCCCACCCCCCATTTTTGAAGTGAAATCGGTCATATGGGGAGGGGCTTATACCTCCTGAGTGGTTACAGTATTATCATACTTTATAGTTAAGATAATAAATTAAAAGGGCCTTATATTTACATACAAATACGGCTATACCTGCGTGTTATCTGTGTACACAAACATATGTGACCAGCTCCAACAAAACCAGGAACAAGTCGCCAGGCATGTTTTTAAGCTATAGGCCTTTAAAGATGACATTCCCAAACAAATCAAAAGAAGATGGAGGAAATGGGCAAGGAAGAGGATAAGGGAAGGTGATAGGATGAAGGAGAGAAAGGAGGGAGGAAATGAGGAAGGAAGAGGGTAAGGGAAGGGGATATGAAGAAGGGAAGAAGCAGAGAAAGGAAAATAGAGGAAGAGAATAGGAAAAAAATGAGAAAGGAAAGGATGAAGGAAAGAAGCAGAGAAAGGAAGAAGAGGGAGGAAATGAGGAAGGAAGGGGATAAGGGAAGGAGATAGGAAGAAGGAAAGAAAGGAAGAAGAGGATAGCATTGAGGCCAAAACCATGTGCATGTACACAAACCAGGTACCGACAAATTAAAAGACTTGAGGTATGCAATACTTTCAGAATTCAGGGAAAGTTTTGCAGGTCTAAATTGATCAAAATAGACTTAAGAGAATGCTATAGCAAAATTTTTAAGTGAAATTTGCATCATTTTCTGCTGTTCTTACATTTAAATTAAAAGCAGGACTGTCCCTCTCTTTCACTTTAGAAACCCCCACAAGAGGGACAGTCCCTCAAAATGAGGGACAGTTGGCAGGTCTGGGATAGAAGAGGGAGGAAATGAGGAAGCCAAGAGATAGGAAGAAAGGAAGGAGAAGAGAAGATGACAACAACATTAACATCAACCAACAAACAGCAACAGCACTACCCACCAACACAAACCATCTACATCATTCGTGCAGGTTAAGCACTTCTCCAAGCACAGGCTGGACGATGTGTCCTCTGAGTTTGAAGTCCATAAACTGTTTCATGAATTTTTCGGTGAATTTCTTCAATTCCATCTGTAATTCCATCACCTGCAATATTTTTGAAAATACAAAGATTTTTTGGTATCAATGAGATGTGTAAAACTCTTTCTTTGATTCTGGAAAAAATGAACTATTATTTCCTCTCTTATTAGCACACTTGAATTGTGGTGCAGATGCATGCCCCGTGGATGACAAAGACCATCACCATACCAAGTTCGAAGTTATTGCATTTAAGTTGCAAAGTGGATTAAGCTCATTTATATTCATAAATATGCAAAAAACAAGGCAGAAAACTACAGCACATCAGGTCACCATATCCTATCATCATATCAAGTTTGAAGTTGATCGGATATTGTGTTGGAGCTGCAGAATGGATTAATGGTTTTGCTCTTACCCGGACAGCCAAACAACTGGACAACCAACCAAACAAACAGGCAACCAAACATCAGGGCAATACGCCCCACACACAGTGTCATCGCCCCAATATCTTCATGGCAGAAATCGCCATGGTAGGTTGAATCCACAGCCACACATGACCATTTTGTTCCGACCTTTGAGACGCATAATGAGCCGAGGGACATCTGACTAAGGCTACCGACAAAAGCCTGGTAATTGACCTCTCTGTGTATGAGTGAGCATGTATACGCCATTAGGCCTAAAAAAAAAATAGTTGTGTTGCCCTCAACCGCCCGGTCCTAAATCCTGAAAAATCAGGGTCGGCATTTTTTTTTTTTTTTTTTTTTTGAATGATGATTTTTACAGATTTGTTCAAAAAATCTATGTTTTTCACTTAAAATTAATATTTTATTGAAAGACTAGTCTTTAATTGATGTCTAACAGGTATCCAGAAGTCAGAATTGACAAATATCCCCGAGTTGAAGAAGCATTATTTAATATTTGAGGAGATTTTAAGAACTGAAAAAAAAAAAAAAAAAAAAAAAGAAATCCGACCGTCCGCCCCAACTTTCCCATTTTCTCACTTGAGGGCAACACAACAATATTTTTTTTTTGGCCTTATGAGGTCAATGGTCATATGCATTTAGACTCCTTGCACGAAAGTGAGTGCAGCTAGCCCTACGCTGCACTATAGTTCGGCACATATAAAATCAGAATATTTTTGTCAGTTTTGAGTTCAAGACGACGCTTCTTTCTCAAGACGCTAGCTAACGACTATCATATCCATTGAACACATATATTCAAGTGTAAGGAACCAAATCTGGCTTCTTTAGACTAAATCAATTACGGGAGATATTCATCATTTTCTACCCCGGTATCCAAAGATTTATCGTCTAATATCAAATCTTGCATAGCACATTCACGTGTATCAATCCCGGGTATTCATTTCAGTGTCTCTGCTGTATAACGTAATTATTAACCGGGCGATGTCGGTGTGCCACACCTCTCTCTTTTGTATCTTCTGACAAAATGTTGGGTATTTGGCTCCAGACTGGTCTCAAATGAGATGGTCAAATTAACAATATGGGCAAGAATTCCAATAGAAGGCTATTCATGCTTCGTACTCTTAAAAAGTTCGGGGTCAATAGGCCTACATCTGAGTTTTGATTGTTTTATAAATACCTGGTAGGATTGTGCATATCACTAGCATTCCACTGGTATTCTTTTGACTTTATCATGGGGTATAGCAGTTCTTGGAATCAAAAAAATCAATTTAAATAAAAAAAATCCGATTTTTTTTTTTTTAAATAAAAAAAAATCAACAACCCTGGTGTGGGGCCAATAAAAGTCTGCAATCAGCAGAGTGATTGGCCATGTATGCAATGTTCAAGCTTATATAGCAGGATATAAAATATTGTTTGATTTCCATCTTTACCCATATTTTGGTCTCCATGTGCGACAAGACAATATGGGTCAGTTCTCTTTGGGTCTCTTTGTAATCAAGCAAATGGAGAAAAAAAAAAGTGTGTAAAGTACACATATATAGTACCTTTTCAATAAACTTGTCAATTCAAGCTTCATTCCCGATATATGGGTTTCAGCCTTAATATACGATTTTGGTCAAATTTTTGATACAATATGAATGTTTTCTATAAGAAAATCAAATTTAATTTGCTAAGTCTCGACTACATGTATTAGCTCGTTAGCTGCAATATTAAAATAACCATTTTGTGTGTGGCAATGGGCTTTGCCTTTACAATTAGGTTATTTTGATCAAATTTCCCAATCATAGTGCATTGTAGGAATGTATTTAAGCCTCCTCTGCTAATTAGACAAATTATCATCTCAGCACAAGTGCATAATTTTGTAAAATTTCTCAAGCAACAAGTAATACACATTTATCATAGACAATAAGAAAATCTAGTGAGTTTGCTATTTTTAGAACAAAATTGTCATTAAATATTTTGGAAAATGCAAGCAAGGGAGCATCAACCTGCAAGGAATATGAATCAATCTTATGCGCCCGTGCCCAGAAGCATTACTCGTTGTATGTGTAGCGCATGCCTGTTATTCTCTTACCTTGGGGTAAAATTGCAGTTCCGGATGATTGATTTCCCCACTAGCACAAAGTGCCTCCATATATTGATTATAGTAAGAACTGAGAGCCACTTTCAGAGTTTTAGAAAACATAGCACGGTCTGAAAAAAAAAGAGCAAAATCATGTTAAGGGATCGGCAGTAGTCTCTTCCACATTATGCGAACAGCACTACATGTATGCAAATTTATAATTATAAAAGTTGTATGACTGTCGAATCCAATGTTGCAGTTCATATCACTGAAAACTGATGGGTACCAATTATTTTGATACACCCTGTATATTGTACAGTAATTATATGAAAACTGAATAATACAAAAGTATATTATTTCAACTGATTGTTATTCGGGTGCGCCGTCGGATATCACAGTACCGGTGCAGCCGGTCAATGTGTGAAAACTAAAGTACTGGTGCAGCCGGTCACTGTGTGAAAATCAACGCACTGAATGGTCTATTGTTCTATTGGATCCGATTTGAGCGCTGACATATTGGAAAATGTTGCCAATCAATATTCATGAGAGTGTACATTCAACATCCAATTTTCGAAATTGGGTGACTTGTGCTTGGCAGGTGTAAAATACATCTGACTGGGCATTTTAAATACGTGAACGATAAAGGCATTGACATCATCGAATGGCTGCCTATAGTGCTGTTAGTGTTAGGCCTATGTGGGGGGGGGGGCTGTGTTTAGTTTCTATAATAATTATTATAAGGCCTAAATTTATTTGTCATTCCTTTCTTTTCCTTTCTCTATACTTATTCTTTCCTTGCTAAAGTATCACTCCCTCTTCTTATCACCCTTCCCTTCTCCATCCCCTCTTACTTTTTGTCCCCTCTCATTCCTATCATTTTCCTTACCTTTCTATTTATTTACATCTATTTCTTTATTTCTCTTCATTTCTTCCTCTTTCTCTCTTCCTCCAGTCCCCCCCCTCTCATTCTTCATATCCCCTCCCCCATCTCTACCTCCCTCATCCCCTCCCAAGACCTCTCACAGAAGAGCTGCCCCCCTTCAGTACGCCACTGTTTATGACATTCTCCTTCTTAAAATAAAATAAAATGTCAATTTGTGAAACAACTTTTATATAGGCCTATACCGGTATACTTATTATATGTTACATGTATACATGTAGCTATTACCATTATACAGTACTATAGACATGCAGACATGGCAGCCTTGATGATGTGTAATCATTCAGCAAGCGCATTCAATTTATTTAAATGAAGCACCTAAATTCAGTAGGGTGACAACGAACTGTACATCAGAGGCTAATGTGTGCCTTTTGTGCTTACGGCTACTTAATCACACCCTTGAGTGGTATGACAACAAAAGGTACTTTTCGTTATAGTAGGCGTTTGATCACTTATTGACAGTAGTCTGCTAGGTAAAGCGTTAATACACTGTCGGGTCAGCTTACCGATTTAATGGCGGAAGCCCTTTGTCCCAAACAAAAGGTACCTTTCGATGAATAGCTTGTCAGATTTCAAATTGGCACAAGTTTACAATGTGTTACATAATCTATTGCCTCTCCATCTTTAATAGCTCCATGGTGAAAATGGTCAAGCTTTCGTCAAATGTAGCTCTGACTGCATCAGGACTCGCACAGTGACTGATGAGTCCTGATGAAGTCAGAGCCACATCTGACGAAAGCTTGACCATTTTCACACAGTGACTGGCTGCACCAGTACTGTATTTTCACACCTTGACCGGCTGCACCGGTAATGTGATATTTGACGGCGCACCCGGATAAAAATCAGTTTTTATGGAATCCCGTCGTGAAAGCCTATCTACGTACTTATTACATTATTTGGCTATATAACCCCCTGAGCACTACCTGCCGATCTAACATTGCCTGTGATTGGTCAATTACATTATATCTTCACTTTATTCACCAATCAGAATGGAGCTTTGCAAATAATTCACCCCAAATTTTTTGCGTGATGAAATTATTCTAACAATATTGCTGATTGGCCCAATTGATAATGAAAACTTCTTTTTGGCCAATCGGCAGGTAGTTCTCATAGGAATTAAAATGTTGTTATTCATCATCTCTTCTGAAGGTGGGACATTACCCATGGCTACCTGTACATATAAATAATAATTGCATCATGAGCTGTGCAATAATTATGAGCCCCCTCCTGGTTAAAATTCCCAAATTGTGTGCCAAAAAATGATTGCCCCCCCCTTTCAGCCTGCCAAAAAATCTTTGCCCCCCCCCCCCTCCCTCCTTTGCACATGTCAAATTTTTGGGATCACAATTAGCAAACTAATGGCCTAGATACATACAAGCCTTGAAATAAGCGGACTGGAACCAGGAGCAATTTGATTTTGAACATTGCTCCTGGTTCACTGGGATTTTAAAAGAACCAGGAGCAATTTCTGAAGAAACAGGAGCAATTTTCAAATAGTAAATCCTTTTTTGCATACAATACAGCATACCAGCACTACTGCATCAACTGCAAAACTGGAACAAATTTGCTCCCAGTGCCTGCTTATTTCAAGGCTTGGATACATATTGTGAGCACAGCCAGGAGCCAAAATTGCTTGCCCCCCAATTTTACCCTCCTTCCAGGGCTCATAATCATTGCATGGCCCCTTTTAACAAGATATATGTGATGTGTAATGTCAAAAGGAGACACTTCTGGGCAGGATCGTAAATGGAGAAATAGGCCTAGCTAAAACTCTGCCGGGGGTGAATTTTTCGCAATTTGGGGGTTTGTTGCAAATTTGTGATGTTATTAATGTTTAAACTAGAGCGGTTCTCGGGTTGCGCGGTTTTCGGCATACGCGGTTGGTATGTATGGTTGTTGGGTGATGGTATGGTAGTGGTTGTGTTTAGATGTGAGTTTCTTTTCAGAACCCTGTATGGGTGAAGCCTGGATGGTGGATGGGGAGTGTGGGGTGATTAAAGAAGGAAATAATATGGAAATGTAATAGGCCGCACAGCTGTGTAATGTTTATGTTTTACAAGATGCCCAGAGCACGGGTTGGGATATGGGATATCCCCTCGTGGTGTCGAGTTCACAACAGGTGTTGGTATTGCTTTACCAAAACAACCCTAGCCGTGTGTTGGAAGTTTTTGTATGTATAGACAGTTTCCTAGCAATGTTGACTGTAGATTTTAGTCATTTGACCTCAGATGACCCCTAAGTGACCTTGGATTACCCCCAAAATGACCTTCCAAACATTTGACTCTTAATGTTGACTGTACTCACCAAATTTCATGCTGTTATGTCAGTTTTTAGTAATTTGACATCAGATGCCCCCTGGGTGACCTCGGATGACACCGAAATGACCTTCCAATAATTTGACTCTAAATGTTGACTATACCCACCAAGTTTTGTGCCCATATAACAGTTTTAGTAATTTGACCTCAGATGCCCCTGGGTGACCTCGGATGACCCGAAATCTATTCAGCTCTGTAAGAACATCGACTACAAATACAAATGACCAAGTTTAGGCGATACACCATGTTGTTAAAACCCCTTTAGACCCTATAAGGAACAAACCAAAAGATTGATGACGTCCTATAAACGTAACTAGTTTCATTTCTCAGCCGACCTCCTCCCTCCCTGCCAGAAACGTAATAATGCAATGTCGAAAATTTTGCCATAATAATAATAATGACACATTCTTCAGACCGATGGTTTTGTACAAACGTAATCAGTATTTTTACCCCCTCACCCTAAACGAAACTAGTTTCGTTTATAGGACGTCATTGATCTTTTGGTTTGTTCCCTAATACTCGGCATCATCGCACATGTTGACTTCCAAACTTTATCACAACATAAACTTCGAAAATGATCCATTCATACTGTCCCATTTCCTGATACCTTCTGTTTGTATCAATTGCCAGTGAGCAAAATACACATGCTCTGTTCACTATACACCTGCGCCGACAGCAAGGTATAGGTAGCTATGTGCACGCTTATTACAACCTCTACCTTGTTGCATTTGATTTGCAGTTCTGACATCTGGTCTGCGCCGGTTTAACAACCAGGTCAAACCTTTGGAGCGGGGCTAGACAGGGATGACAGAATGCTGTGTCGTCATAAATTAAATACAATTTATTACTTTTGGTAAACAAGGGTTGTCTGAGAAGAAAAAATGTGGAAAGGTGAAAAGCAAAAAGAAAGAAAAAAGAGAAGAAAAACAGAAGGGGAAAATGGGGAGAAACGGGAGGGAAATTATGATTTCCTTTATCCATGCTCAAAATTAAATGTTGAGATTAAAGTTTTCATTTTTCGTTGGAAAGGGTGTGCCCTAGTGATTGCGTATTAAAACAAACGTTAACAAACAAAAACAAAATTCCCTAAATTGTTACGCCAAAATAAAAAATTTAATGTTGTAAATTTTTGGCTCTATGTAAAGTTTGGAAGGATTTTTGTTTCTCAAAAAAGAAAAAAAATCTGGTGTCATAATGAGTCAAAAGATGTATGTTTTATACAGTAAATGAAGTAAAAATTATGATGCGCAGTGATTATGCCACGTTATTAAATTTCTAATCTTAATATTTCGTCTTTTGTCAAAATTCAAAAAGTATGTGATAGCTGATTTATTGCTCAACCACACCAAGTATTTAGTTTTGTTTAGTTGTGGCATTAAAATACCCAAACAATTAAGTTTCTGACGATACAGTTCTTTCAGGGACACCCTGTATATAGCATGTTTGTACTACAGTGTCGATTTTATTGAAGGTCACTGGTAAACAAACACTTGATAGTCTGTGCCTCGGGCCAGACTGTATGTGGCTATCACGATGTTTGTTAGGATCGCGCGACACAAATTGGCTGTGTAGGAGACTAGGTCTGTGCAAACAAATTAACGACTTTATAGCGAACGCGAGTGTTTCCAAAAAGCAACACAAAAGCAAACAAAAAATACACCCATTGCCCGCTATTTACCGCACGTAATGAACGACTCTAATCATGTACCGCACGAAATGAACGACTCTAATCAGCTGCGGCAATTCCCCAATGGTGGATAGGCCTATACTATACATGTATTCTTATTCGTGCATTTGACGGACTTGGGGTGTTTTTGTGTTTGTTAAATATCTCCTCTCCTGAGCACATATTATTATAGAAAATCTATCTACTTCTTCATTCGATTACATACTATATACCCTGCAACTTTCAATCTACACAGTGGCTAGATAAACCCTTAAACGTGCGAACAAATATTGCAAAACAAAATTAAAGTATGGCTCTCCGCCTATGGCTCCGCCCATACAAATATTGTCTGATAGTTTCAGACCGGAATATAACCGGCATTTTGTATTTTCTGAGACATTTTTCAAGGAAATTCCTACTCTCAACATTGTCAATAATATTTTTAAAGGCAGATATCTCAATTTCCAATTTTATAATACCATAACTTTGAACTCAATATCTTCGCTTAGGAATGTCCGATTTCATTGGGATGAACGGCATTGTAGAGCAAAATATCTCTGTATTTAATATATCTGTATGTAAAAACTTCCATATGCACAACCTGTCCAAAAGTGTCTCCTTTTGACATGACACATCACATATTCTCTGAACTCACCTGGAGTAAATATACTTGCAGCGATGAGCATAGCCTGTTCATCTTTAGTGAATTTGAGATTGTTGGTCTTTTCAATGAACGGCATCATCTCGTCTATTATATCTACTGAGTAACCACCAGCCCTAATATCAGCCAAGGTCGCAACATCACCAGCTACTACAAAACTGCTGAAGACTTTTTCTTCTGGGTTATATGACCACGTAACTTGCAGCACCATGAATTCAATAAATACTTCTGTCAGGTGTACACACAAAAAACCGAGAAAGACACAGTTAGTTCATACAGTGCAGGGTTCCAATGTGTTGCATCCAGCGAGGGGTATGTCTTGTGTAATACTGTAAAGTGGACATTTTCGCATGAGGTTTTTATTTTCGCTAATTTCATGAGTGGACATAAAATCGCTGAAAATAACCTTTTGCATTACGTTTCTATTGTATCAATATCAAAACCGCGAAATTTAATTCTCGCGCAATTGATAAAATCTTCAAAATCACCCGGGGGACCTTTGGTATATCAATGGCCCCTTTTTGGCCAATTTTGGTATATGCATGGATGGGTCCCTTTTTCAAAATTTTCTCAATTTTTTTCGGAAAATAGCCCAATTTTGCCTCACTGTAGGGCAAAAAAAAAGTTGTTTGTTTGTCCCCCACTGCCCGCTCCTCAGATTAAGGCCTGACCAATCTATTTTTTTTCTTTAATAAAAATAAGTAAAATTCATTTTTTTTTTTTTTTTGGAGTATCTCTGGACCTACATGTAGCTAGAGCTAAATGCTAAGATCTTTCATGGTTGAAAATAAAAAAAAGCCCCCCAAAAACATTTTGTGTCTTCAATATGCAAAGTTATAACTTCATGTCATAGTCTTTTCTTTTAGTGACTTCAAAATAATACATTGCATTTGAAATCATTAAAAGACTATGACATGAACACAAATTATAACTAGAAACCACAGTTGTGTTTGACCAAACACGAATATCTATGCCCGTGATGACCACAGCTAACCCCCTTCCCCTATTCACAAACGAAAACTTGGTGAGCCCCATGTGAAACCCCTTGTTTTAAACTTTCATTTGATATACATGTAATGATCATAACACTAGACTGGCCCACACTCTCTCTAATACCCTACCAAGCCTTCACTCTCATTTATACCCCACCAGACCCTCACTCTCTCTAAAACACCACCAGACTGGACCACACTCTCTGATACCCCACCAAACCCTCACACTCTCTTATACTCCACCAGAAACTCACTCGCTCTAAAACACCACCAGGCTGACCCATACTCTATAATACCCCACCAAGCCTTAACGCTCTTATACTCCACTATACACGCACACTCTCTCTAAAACACCACCAGACTGTCCCACACTCTCTCTTATACCCTACCAAGCCTTCACTCTCTCTTATACCCCATTAGACCATCAATCTCTCTAAAACACCACCAGCCTGGACCACACTCTCTCTAATACCCCACCAGACCCTCACTCTCTCTCTCTCTCTCTCTCTTATACTCCACCAGACACTCACGCCTAAAACACCACCAGACTGGCCACACACTCTCTAATACACTACTAAGCCTTCACTCTCTCTTATACCCCATCAGACCCTCACTCTCTCTTAAACACCACCAGACTTGACCACACTCTCTCTTATACCCCACCCCTTAACCAACCACACTTCTTGTCCCATCATGACAACCTATTGAGGTGGTCCAAGGAACCAAAATCAAAATGCCTACACATTCCCTTTTAAGGGAGTTTTTGTCAAGTGATCAGTTTCCTTGACGCATTTATTCAGGCCGTTATCATTGCAAATACAGGTAGCTAACAAAATGCGGCCTATTGCGCTACACTGTGTTAATAGTTCGTACCTAATTTGCAGTTTAAAGCCTTTGAACTTTGACCTCTGGGGTTGCGGCTACCTCAGAATACATCTAGGGTTATGGGCCATCATTGTACCAAGTATGAACCCTGAGGGCGCTGTAGTTCTTGAGCTGGAGATGTTTGAAATTTTACACATATTGCTCCCTGTAGCCCATGACTTTTGACCTCTGGGGTCGATGTTACTGCAGAAAATATCTAAGGGTCATGGGTCATCATTGTACTAATTATGAACGCTGAGGGCGGTATAGTTCTTGAGCTAAAGCGGTTTTAAAAATTTACACATATTACCCCCTGTAGCCTGTGACCTTTGACCCCTGGGGTCGAGGCTACCATAAGTTACTTCTAGGGATCATGGGCCATCATTATACTAAGTATGAACCCTGAGGCGCTTATAGTTCTTGAGCTAGAGCTGTTTGAAATTTTACACATATTGCCCCCTGTAGCCCATGACCTTTGACCTCTGGGGTCGGGGGTACCCTAGGATGTTTCTAGGGGTCATGGGCCATCATTGTACCAAGTATGGGCCCCGAGGCTACTTTAGTTCTTGAGCTAGAGGAGGGCAAAGGACTGATCTTGAGAAGGAGAAGAAGAAGGAGAATCCGAAGACTAAACAAAACAAATACAATATCTATGCCCCGTTGCACGGGCATAGATAACTTTAACTGCATATTAAAGAAACAAAATATTGGTTTTTTCAAGTCACCATGAATGATTGTAGCATTTAGCTCTAGCAAGGTCCAGGAATACGCCAAATCCGAAAAAAAAAAAATTATATAAAAAAAAAAAAAAATCTGCCCGCCCACACGTCCTCTTTCGAAGCTGTGGAGGACAAACAAACAATTTTTTTTTTTGGCCAGGCCAAAATTTTTGCAAATGTCCCACAATTTGGGGAAAAGCTGTAAAACTACAACAATTTGTGTTCAATTTGAGCTGAAAATGTTGTCATATGACATATCGATGGGTCCAAATTTCTTGCAAAATTGGTATATTGATCAGCCCACTTTCAAATTCTCCCCCGAGACAAACTTGAGTAGACTTGCTACCCTTTCGAACCCGATGTCTCTGTGATATGATATACTTTTTTCAGCTATGGCCCTTGTCACTCTATGACCAAGCCCCTCCCTTAAACATGTTAAACATGCTAAAAGAATTAGCATACTAATATATAGGCCTATACCAAAGTACTAAGTATTCTAGCCACTGGTATACCACAGAACTCTCACTTCCCTGTCTCATGCTGCAGGCCTATAATACCCTAGAACCTAGTCGCTTGTCAAAATAATCTTTACTAATTAATCTAATCCCAATTGGTGTGATATTTTAAAAGTCCTCTCTCCCCTGTTGGCTGTTTAATAGCGACATGCCCTCAGGGAGTTCTTGCTGTTGTCCGAAAGTTTGTGCAAACTAGAAAGAAGCAGGATTTGACACTTGCTTGATATCTCTAAACATGTGGTATTATAGTAGAAGTCAAATGAAGATAAATATACCACTATCCTAAAATGCACTATAGGGCTTGAATCAAGGCTAAACTTGAGTAGACCCCTGGGCTTTGCCAATTATCAATTTGTTCAAATCAAAAGTTCTGAAAAATGACAAACATCATGCACTATTTTCTCACAAAAACACTCAATTTTGACTTCGGGTAAAAACAAAAGTGCAGTGATTTATAGTGCGCTACGCACAGGCACAATGCCTAGACGTTGATCCACAAGCCTCAGCACACTCTACAGGTTGTCGCTGACCACTACGGCCCACATCATTCCATAAACCATTTAACAACAAATCGGGGACTTTGCTGCTACAAGAGCGCACACCCTAAATGTCCCACAAATAACCATCGCAACCAAGATCAGCTCCCCAAGTTTTGTACGGGTTACGACAAGACAATTAGCAGTAAGTTCCTTGTCTAGGGGAATTTCAAGCTAACTCAATTTTTTTCCCACGAGAGCATACTAGGCACCGCCAGGGTTCGAAACCGCAACTTCTCGCACCATAGTCAAACGCCTTAACGAATGAGCTGAATTGACTTTACGATTGAGCTAAACTTATCACATTTTGCGTGTAAGCTCTTCCTATAATTTTAGTCACTTGGGTTTTTTGTTGATGATATATATCTGCAAATTATTAGTAAAACTAGAATGTTCCTTCCCTTTTGTTTTTAAGGCATCTGGAATGAGCGTTTTGAGCGTTTCGACAGTATTTTTTGTGGGACATGAGAACACATCAGACATATCGAATTGCATTCTGAATACGAAGAATGTCTTTCTGATATCAAATAATTTTCATTTTTGAAATTCACGATATAATACAAATTTTATGACAAATTATTAAAATTTGATATTTTTCACATTTTTGTAATATAACAGTCCTAAAAGTAAATTTTATAAATCTAATGATATATTCTTAAAGTGTATATAGCTGGGAGGAAAAGCCGACGATCAATTGAAAATTTTGACCTGTCATATTGAAGATATGGATTTTTTCCCAAAAAGACCTAATTTTTTTGGTGTTTTGGGAAAAAAATCCATATCTTCAATACTAAAGGTCAAAATTTTCAATTGATCGTCGGCTTTTCATCCCACCTACATACACTTTAAGTATAAATCATCACATTTATAAAGTTTGCTTCGAGTACTGTTAAATATCAAAAATATCAATATTTAATCATTTGCCATAAAATGTATTACATTGCGAATTTCAAAAAATCAAAAGTATTTGATATCAGAAGGACATTCTTCGTATTCAGTATGCAATTTGATATTTCTGATGTGCTCTAATGTCCTACAATAAATACTGTCCAAACGTTCATACCCCATCCCTTAATATTACATATTTGAATAATCATTTGAGAGCTTCTTCATATGTTACCCGTTCTGACAAAACCAGGAATAAGTCGCACCTTTGACATCATGATTTGAATACAAATGTAAGCACAGGACATATAAGCTTCAAAATGATACCAAAATTATATACATAGTATCAATACTTTTCAAGATATGGATAATTTTGTAAATGATACCTTGATATTTTTGCTGAACTGCTATAATCTGAACAATAGGCTAATTATAGTTTCATGCTTTACACAGGATTGAATAGGGACTATCATAGTTCAACTGTCAATTATTGATTAAAAACCTCTTTTAATAAGCACTTTTCATGATTTGAAAGTCCACTCAATCCCAAAGTCAAATACCATGAAATTAAGAATTTCAAAATTTGATTTTTTTTTTATGGGAATGTTAACTTTAAAGGCCTAGGATTGCAAGTTCAAGTACCTGGTGGTGCCATCGTGTTGTGCACCTGGGCAAGGCATTTTAACTCACTTGCCTCTCTCTACCCAGGAGTTAAATGGGGAGCTGTTATGAATATTGTCCATTGAGCACCATTGAGCATTTTTATGGCAGCTGACATATTTAACGACAGCAGAATAAATGTAAAGTGCTTTGATACAAGTAAGAGGTGCTGTATAAATACCAACATTTATTTACATATTTGTAAAAAATTCACTGAGTACCAATAAGAATATATATGAATATATTCTTTGAAAATTAATGTGTACTTGCTTTACTAGTTCATCGCTTAAAGCCATATTATAATATTAGCTGAAAAGAACACCCTCAATATTTTTTAACATGATTATATTGTATTTTATTAAACCGACATACCCTGCAAAAATCAAGACCCCAAGTGCTGTTGTTTTATCAAAATCTGAGATTTTGAATATAACACAGGAACCGTCGTTTTATTATAACGAAAGAAATATTAGTCAAACGCATACCCGATGTTCATAACACAGTACCGTACGTACATGCATGGGATGCAGAATGGTGATCTACACAACAAAGGATCGTACTGATGATCTAAGGAGTGATACGTACTCGGCGACATCGGCGCTGGTAGTGAATTCCAATTTTCTTTGCTTTGCCTTAGTTGTTCGGCTCAAAATTAAAAGCAGATATATATATCTGACAGTAAAAGCTAACATTTATGGCAAAGAAATACTTATCTAAAATGTTATAACATAGCCTTAAGGAGGCTGTGTACTCTTAGACATGCATGTAGTAAAAGTGCAATAACTTTGTAATTATTCGCGCAAGACATATAAAAGTATACATTTTTAAGAAGGCAAGACATCAATAAATCTTAATATAAATACCGATTTGGGGTAAAACAACAATTCTGAAGAAAATCACAAAAAAGTGAGTTTTTGGCAATATTTGTAAGGTACATCATAAAAAAAAAACACTCTTTCCAAAATATTTTATTTTGTTTTTAGCTCAATCTTGAGGCTCCATTCCAAAATCGTTTTTTTTATTTTTTTGATATTGGCCTTATTTTTTGAGATATTGACCATATAAGGTATCAAATTGAACTTTTTAAAATTCACAAACGCCTATTTGCACAAAATGATGCCTAAAATTGGAAATAGACCAAAATATGAAAAAATGAGAAAACCGTTTCTTGAGTCGATCATGCTTTTTACGATGATCATATTTGCTTACCTATAGATGATGTATTTATTGAGTTATCGTACCTAAACCGTCATTTTACCGAGAAAATGAACATTGAAATAATGGTCACATTTTGCACTTTCATCGAATCTCACAGGAGAATGCGGCAGTTTTCGTTTTTGTACCTTATATTACGTGAACATCGGGTAATCCACAGCCCCTTGAGAAGTTTGAGCGAAATCCATTCATAACTTGATATTTAAATCGGGGGAGAGAACTTGAAAAAACCCACATTTTATCAGCTAAAACGGAGCCATTTGACCACTAGGTTTTTGTGAAATCAGTGCTTCTATGGTGTTTCCATTTGATGCGCCGCGATGCAGATAAGCGTCAGCGTATGCGAAGCGTATTTGTGCGTTAACAAATTGCGCGACACGTAACGCGATGCGTTGTTTGCCGCGATATGTACCCTGCTGGTTCAACAAAGATTTTCTTTCCTTTTCAATTTCAAACACGAGTGGAATAGTGAAATAAAATCCTTAAAATATTGCAGTTGGAGTTTACAAATCTGGATTTTCATTCCTTGTATTTATAAAAACATAACAAAGTACAAACATATCAAAAAAACTCAATTTTGCGAAAGAAACAATGTCTAGAGTACACAGCCGCGTTAAGGGGACTCAATCTTTTGTGCGTAATTATAGAGGGCCAGGGGATTCACTCTATCATTAAAAAAAATATTTGAAGAAGTCAAAGAGCCCTAGGAATAAAAACTGTAGTGTAATTCACGCCAGACACAATTTCTTTATACGACAAAAATTAATTTTTGTAATCGATCAAAAAACAAACGTTTTATATCAATTTTAAATTTAGCCTGAATCCGTAAATATGGTACCGCTCGCCCTTTTTTAGGTCAAGGCTAATTTTACCATTATGCAGCGAACCATTGTTGAAGCTATTTCACATACATGTACAAAACATTCTAGAGAAAGAATGAGACCATATACTGTTGAAATATCTTTTGTTGATTTCAAATGATAATGTCATGAAGTCGTAAATTTTAAGGTCAAATTCCTAAAACCAAAACAAAACATTCCGACGCAGATGATTCCCGACTTACGCAATTTCATCATCACATCAGTGTCTTTATTATTTATTTGAAACCTTTCCCAAACGTTCGTGCTATTTATGCATAAAACAGCTAATCTATCTTTACAAAACGCTTTATTTTAGTAAACAAAAGGCTAAAGATGGCATTATGAGATTTATCTTTTATCATTACACTCATCCGCTCAACTGCCACCGTGGACGAGCGGTAAAGCGCTAGACGTGTAATCGAAGGAAGTTTAGAATCGCTGGTTTGAGTCTCAACAAAGCCTGTGGAAACTTTTTTTCTTCAAAATTCATGATCGCATTCTGAAATGAGTCACTTGTCGGTAAATCATGTATCGTATCCTTAAGAGGACATGTACTGTACCTTTAACTAATATCGCCTGGTCTTCACAAGATAGATCAGGAAATCCTGGTAGTGCTTTTAAAAAGATGACCAATTGCTTTAAACTATAAAGCGTAGCACCAATGAAATACTGGCATAAATCTTTATTGAACTCCTGCCCACTGTCCTGAGAACGAGCATCACTAGATGCATCATCATCTGCAGTTTTAGTTCCATGGAATCTGAAAAAAGAAGTTGATACCCCTTGTCAGGGATGGTTTTAAAACTCAACTGCTGGTTGATCGCAGACACACTGATAGAACCAGTGATTAGGCCTAGTTTTTTATTGGTGAGAGTAATAACATGATTGTACGCTTAAACCACCGGTTATGACAGGGCGCTGTTGGTTGCGTTTTTGGAGGTATCGCTCCCTTTAGTAAAATATGTATGTATGTAAAATATGAATGGTTAATTATACTTCTTACATGTACAAGTGTGCAAAAAATCCGATCTATTTTTGATGACAGTGCAGGGGCGACTTGGAATGGAAATCAAGTGCTGAGAAGAGCAAGATTTTGAAGTGGGGTCTGATGGAAATGTATAAAGCTCACGTTGGTGGGGAAGAATTTCAAACAGCAAGGCCAAAACACCTTTTTCCCAAATTCAATTCAGAATGCACAACAAAACACACTGTTTAATTAAGTTAACAATATATCTGAGACTTTTAATCAAAAGTAAAATGATCTGATACATTATAAAATACTTATGCAATCAAGTACATCTATTATGAATGTTTGATAACCTTTTTCCGCCTTTATATAAGACTTAACAAACTTGATCAAATGTATTTGGCTATTCCAGTTGAAATACACCCATTATATGGAAGACACAATTTTAATCTTCCACTTGTAGGATAGGATAGGATAGGATAGGAAGCTTTATTTCACCACGGAGGCCCAAATCAACAAAGTTGTTCTTCCTTGGGGCCGTGGACATAACATAACATACAAAATATTAATAAACAAAGTACAAATAAAATTTACATCATCATAAAATTGATAGATTTAAACAACAGTTAAAAATATACACTTTTAGTATTATGGATTTTTGAATAGTTTCATCTAAATTGTTCCAGATAATTCCACCTCTATATGATAAACTACGTTTCTTATAATCTGTCCTCGGTTGAGGGATCTTAACATTAAATTTACTCTGGCGAAAGTTGTAATGATTCTCTGGAATTGAAAATATGTGAGTTAAATACGGAGGTGACAAGTTATTCAAAATCTTATATGTTAAAACAGAACAATTGTACTGCTGCCTATTTGAAACTGGTTTCCAACCAAGTTGATCAAGAACTATATTACTAGATGTGTCCCATTTAGCCCCATTTAGCATTACAAATTATACGTGCAGCCCTGTTTTGGATAATTTGTAGACGTTTTGCTACAGAAATACTACAATTTCCCCAAACAATGTTACAATATTCTAGATGAGGCATGTACGTCATCCACCAGTGGAGCTCCTGCGCCCCTCCGCAGAACTTCCGGTAGTGGATGTTCTGCGCTCGGGGGCGCAGAGAATCCACTGTCGGAGTTGCTGCGCCGGAAGTAAAATAATAGATTTTCAGTATTATAATAACGGTGGATCATTGCTGCGCTCGGGCGCAGAACATCCACTGTCGGAGTTGCTGCGCCCGGGCGCAGTCCCTTATATGTAACGGTGGATCATTGCTGCGCCGGGCGCAGAACATCCACTGTTGGAGTTGGCGCCGAAGTAAAATAATACATTTTCAGTATTATAATAACGGTGGATCATTTCTGCGCTCGGGCGCAGAACATCCACTGTCGGAGTTGTGCGCCCGGGCGCAGTCCCTTATATGTAACGGTGGATCATTGCTGCGCTCGGGCGCAGAGAATCCACTGTCGGAGTTGCTGCGCCGGAAGTAAAATAATAGATTTTCGTATTATAATAACGGTGGATCATTGCTGCGCTCGGGCGCAGAACATCCACTGTCGGAGTTGATGCGCCCGGGCGCAGTCCCTTATATGTAACGGTGGATCATTGCTGCGCTCTCGGGCGCAGAACATCCACTGTTGGAGTAACTGCGCTCGGAAGCAATATAATACATTTTCTTATTATAATAACGGTGGATCATTTCTGCGCTCGGGCGCAGAACATCCACTGTCGGAGTTGATGCGCTCAGAAGCAAAATAATACATTTTCTTATTAGGCCTATATTAATAAATATACATGCGTATAATAACTAGTATTGGGCCTATTATAACTCCAAATTGAAAGCAAAATAATACATTTTCTTATTGAAATTACGGCGGATCACTTTCGGAGCTTCTGCGCCGGAAGTCAAATAAATTATTTTCTTATTTTATTAATAAAATATAATTATGCATGCGTATAATAACTAAACTCCGAGAAGTTTATTGCTATAGTATAACCGAATTGACAGCAAAATAATAGATTTTCTTAGTATAATAACGGTGGATCATTGCTGCGCTCGGGCGCAGAACATCCACTGTTGGAGTAACTGCGCTCGGAAGGAAAATAATGGATTTTCTTATTAAAATAACGGTGGATCATTTCTGCGCTCGGGCGCGTAGAACATCCACTGTCGGAGTTGATGCTTTCGGAAGCAAAATAATACATTTTCTTATTAGGCCTATATTAATAAATATACATGCGTATAATAACTAGTATTAGGCCTATTATAACTCCAAATTGAAAGCAAAATAATACATTTTCTTATTGAAATTACGGCGGATCATTGCTGCGCTCGGGCGCAGAAAATCCACTGTCGGAGCTACTGCGCCGGAAGTCAAATAAATTATTTTATTATTTTATTAATAAAATATGATTATGCATGCGTATAATAACTAAACTCCGAGAAGTTTATTGCTATATAACCGAATTGACAGCAAAATAATAGATTTTCTTATTATAATAACGGTGGATCATTGCTGCGCTCGGGCGCAGAACATCCACTGTCGGAGTTGATGCGCCCGGCGCAGTCCCTTATATGTAACGGTGGATCATTGTTGCGCCGGGCGCAGAACATCCACTGTTGGAGTAACTCGCGCCGGAAGCAAAATAATGGATTTTCTTATTGAAATAACGGTGGATCATTTCTGCGCTCGGGGCGCAGAACATCCACTGTCGGAGTTGATGCGCCGGAAGCAAAATAATACATTTTCTTATTAGGCCTATATTAATAAATATACATGCGTATAATAACTAGTATTAGGCCTATTATAACTCCAAATTGAAAGCAAAATAATACATTTTCTTATTGAAATTACGGCGGATCATTGCTGCGCTCGGGAGCAGAAAATCCACTGTCGGAGCTTCTGCGCTCGAAATTCAAATAAATTATTTTCTTATTTTATTAATAAAATATAATTATGCATGCGTATAATAACTAAACTCCGAGAAGTTTATTGCTATAGTATAACCGAATTGACAGCAAAATAATAGATTTTCTTATTATAATAACGGTGGATCATTGCTGCGCTCGGGCGCAGAACATCCACTGTTGGAAATTAACTGCGCTCGGAAGCAAAATAATGGATTTTCTTATTGAAATAACGGTGGATCATTTCTGCGCTCGGGGCGTAGAACATCCACTGTCGGAGTTGATGCGCTCGGAAGCAAAATAATACATTTTCTTATTATTTCTATTAGGCCTATGCATGCGTATAATAAATAACTATAACTCCGAGAAGTTTATTGATATTTACTATTTATTTATTTTATTATTTACTTATTTAACCAGCGATGCGTTCAAAACAACAACATACATAATTATATACAAAAAAGGAATAAAACACAATTAAATGTAGAATGCACAATTATGTCACAAAAACAATTAAAGGAGGATTTCGTGATCCTAGCATCCTCTTTTTATGAAATTTTTCAATAGATATCCACGAAAGTAGGTTATTCCCAAAATTTAAGTTGATTCCGAGTTTGCGTTTGTGATTTCCTTATTCGTGTAGGCCTATATATCGTAGGCCTTGGTGTAGCCTAGATACGGCGACATGAAACCACGTTTATCGGTTCCTTTAATCTATAACCACAAAATGACGGTAGCATAATTATCCTCATTGATATTGTTCTGTATTGTTCTGAATGTTTTGTGTGCCGTGGATTTAAATTTGGCATTGATCTTCGGTTATGCTAATTTTTGGACCCCCTCCGCTTGTTTGGGAATCCACCTACTTATCTGTTGACTAACAAAGGCCGAAGTTGCAAGTGGTCATGTGTCAATCAGAATTATATTTGAATAGGAATTATCTGAGAGAGCAACTGCGGTTACATGAAAAGTACCGACAAGGAAGCGTGAACGGAAAAAAGGAAAGAAAAAAAAGACAAAAGAAGAAAAGAATGAAGATGAAAGAAAACAGAAAATAAATGTAAAATGAGAAAAAACAAACATATTATATTATATTAGACTCTAGACTCTTTTTTTTTACTTCGAAAAGAGTTACAGTGGATCTTCAAGCGAAAGCGCAGCAATGATCCACCGTTATTATAATAAGAAAATCTATTATTTTGCTTCCGAGCGCATCAACTCATATTTTGTATATTGATAAGTATTGTAATTTTATAAATATTGTAATTTTTATAAATGCTGTATTAGGCCGCTTTGTGTGTATTAGTGCGCTTTTAATAAATGTCTTATTATTATTATTATTACTATTATTATTTTTATTACCATCCACTCCGATAGTGGATGTTCTGCGCCCGAGCGCAGCAATGATCCACCGTTATTATAATAAGAAAATCTATTATTTTGCTGTCAATTCGGTTATACTAATAGCAATAAACTTCTCGGAGTTTAGTTATTATACGCATGCATATTATATTTGATTAACATAATAAGAAAATAGCGTTTATGATTTCCTTATTCGTCTATATATCGTAGGCCTTGGTGTAGCCTAGATGCCGGCGACATGAAACCATGTTTATCGGTTCCTTTAATCTCTAACCACAAAAGGATGTAGCATAATTATCCTCTGCCGTGGATTTAAAATTGACATTGATCTTCGCTATGCTAATTTTTGGACCCCTCCGCATGTTTGGGAATCCACCTACTTATCTGTTGACTAACAAAGGCCGAATTGCAAGTGGTCATGTGTCAATCAGAATTATATTTGAATAGGAATTATCTGAGAAAGCATTTGCGGTTACATGAAAAGTACCGACAAGGAAACGTGAACGGAAAAAAAAAAGGAAAGAAAAAAAAGACAAAAGAAGAAAAGAATGAAGATGAAAGAAAACAGAAAATAAATGTAAAATGAGAAAAAAATCCCAAAAAAAAAAAAAAAACATATTATATTATATTAGACTCTAGACTTTTTTTTCTTCTTCCGAGCGCACTTACTCAAAAAAACAACAACAGTGGATGTTCTGCCTCGAGCGCAGCAATGATCCATCGTTATTATAATAAGAAAATCTATTATTTTGCTGTCAGTTGTTATACACATGCATAATTATATTTTATTAATAAAATAAGAAAACAATTTATTTGACTTCCGAAAGCGCAGAAGCTCCGACAGTGGATTTTCTGCCTGAGCGCAGTAATGATCCACCGTTACATATAAGGGACTGCGCCCAGGCGCATCAACTCCGACAGTGGATGTTCTGCGCCCTGAGCGCAGAAATGATCCAGCAGTTTCTTCCTGATAAGGACCCATTTCAAGTCAACTTGGGTTCAGAGACAGGCAATTTCTTTTCCTTTAAGGGGGTACTACACCCCTGTGGTAAATTGTTGACTATTTTTGCATTTTTCTCAAAAATAATAACACACTGGTAAAAAAGTTATGTATATTATTGGGGCAAGGAATCCAATTATTACACTGAAATTTCAATGACTCAAGACAAGCGGTGTAGTAATTGGATTCCTTGCCCCTATAATATACATTAATTTTGTTACCAGTGTGTTATTAGTTTGTGAGAAAAATGCAAAAATAGACACAAATTTATCGAGGGGTGTAGTACCCCCTTAATTTTTGTACTAAGGCCATAATTTTGTATGTAGGACTATATTCAATTGTGTTATAATTTTGTTTCTTGTTTATATATAATGTATATTTGTTGTTTTTTGCTGGTTAGGCGTGTGCCACTGATACAAAAGTGTATGTTCCAATGAATAAATAAAATAAATATACTAATAGCAATAAACTTCTCGGAATTAAGTTATTATACGCATTTATATATCCTGATATATCGTAGCCTAGCTGCCGGCGACATGAAACCACGTTTATCGGTTCCTTTAATCTCTAACCACAAAATGACGGCCCATAATTATCCTCTGCCGTGGATTTAAAATTGACATTGATCTTCGCTTATGCTAATTTTTGGACCCCCTCCGCTTGTTTGGGAATCCACCTACTTATCTGTTGACTAGCGCAGCAATGATCCGCCGTAATTTCATTAAGAAAATGCATTATTTTGCTGTCAATTTGGAGTTATAGTTATTATAATAGGCCTAATACTAGTTATTATACGCATGTATATTTATTAATAAGAAATTTTACTTCGGCTTAGAGATACTCCAACAGTGGATGTTCTGCGCCGAGCGCAGAAATGATCCACCGTTATTATAATAAGAAAATATACTTCTCGGAGTTTAGTTATTATAAGCATGCATATTATTTTTATATAATAAGAAAATATTAGTTATTATACGCATGCATATTGCATTTTATTAATAAAATAAGAAAATAATTCACTTCGGCGCATCAACTCCGACAGTGGATGAGCGCAGAAATGATCCACCGTTATTATAATAAGAAAATGTATTATATTGCTTCCGGCGCCTTAACTCCAACAGTGGATGTTCTGCGCCCGAGCGCAGCAATGATCCACCGTTACATATAAGGGACTGCGCCGGGCGATGAACTCCGACAGTGGATGTTCTGCGCCCGGCGCAGAAAATGATCCACCGTTATTATAATAAGAAAATATATTATTTTACTTCCGAGCGCAGTTACTCCGACAGTGGATGTTCTGCGCCCGACGCATCAACTCCGACAGTGGATGAGCGCAGAAATGGTCCACCGTTATTATAATAAGAAAATATATTATTTTACTTCCGAGCGCAGTTACTCCGACAGTGGATGTTGTGGGCCCGGCGCAGCAATGATCCACCGTTACATATAAGGGACTGCGCCCGGGCGCATGAACTCCGACAGTGGATGTTCTGCGCCCGAGCGCAGAAATGATCCACCGTTATTATAATAAGAAAATATATTATTTTACTTCCGGCGCAGTTATCCGACAGTGGATGTTCTGCGCCCGGCGCAGCAATGATCCACCGTTACATATAAGGGACTGCGCCCGGGCGCATCAACTCCGACAGTGGATGTTCTGCGCCCGAGCGCAGCAATGATCCACCGTTATTATAATACGAAAATCTATTATTTTACTTCCGGCGCAGCAACTCCGACAGTGGATTCTCTGCGCCCCCGAGCGCAGAACATCCACTACCGGATGTTCTGCGGAGGGGCGCAGGAGCTCCACTGGTGGATGACGTACATACATGTTTACAATGTGTTACATAATTAGGAAGATCATTGATATAAATTAGAAAAGCAAGAGGGCCATCAATTGATCCTTGTGGCATGCCACATACTATTTCACATTGATCAGAGAGTACACCATCTACAGAAGTACATTGGGTGTGACCGGGGGTTAACCCTAACCCTTACCCTAACCGGTTTTCGGACTGACGGGGGTTCAGATTGACGGTGTTTCGGACTGACGAGGAGACCCCTCTTGCACTTACCGTTCTGGAACACTTGGTGTTTCTTCCATTTTGATATTATGCTCAGCAGATGCTGGACTTCCAGTTTCCATGACAACATTACTCCTCACTGACATCATATCACTACCGGTAGTACATGCAGTCATGCTCATCAGGATATTGCGGGTCAGTTCTTCACTTTCTCCACAAACTCCACCAGGATTTTGTTGTTGTCTCTTGATATCCGCAAGTGTTGTTGAGGCCTGGTTAAGATTATCAAAAAGTGAGAATCAATTTGACATTTAACCCCATGAGAGCTACATGCCGATTGGCCAAAAAGAAGTTTTCATTATCAATTGGACCAATCAGCAACATTGTTAGAATAATTTCACCACACAAAAAAATTGGGGTGAATTATTTGCAAAGCTCAATTCTGATTGGTGATTAAAGTGAAGATATCATGTGATTGACCAATCAGTGGCAATGTTAGATTGGCAGGTAGTGCTCAGGGGGTTAACCTCTCATCTGGATTTTCTTACAAAATAGTTCAACATTCTAGTTTATTTTATAAATACTGATTTCATAATCAAGGCTCACCAACCAGTGGATGCACCAGTTTTGTTTTTTGGGAATGGGGGGGGGATGGGCAAGAAAAACACATTTTTTCCGGGATTGTTTACAAAATTGCTTAGCAAAATCATCTGATTTTAGTTTTTGGACATTTACTCTGCAGTTACGCCATCGATCTTAATGCAATTTGGCACACATGTCAGAAACATGATTTGCTATCATCTCACAGAATATGGAGGAAATCAATGAATATTTGGATAGTGGTCAGTTACCATAGATTTAATATAGCGTTTTGTACACACAAATACATGCCTTAATGGTTTATATGCTATGCTAATTGCGCATATGTACATAATAAACTAAGAGGAGGGATTAAAATTTTATTTTCAGCTAAAAATTTCAGTTTATAAAAATAAACATTACTCGTAAATCCCGTCGTAAATTCAATGTTATTTATTTAAATGTCACACAGTACCACTGTATGATAAATGGGGGGGGGGTCGAGAACAAGGGAGAGAGAGCGAGTGATAGGAATTACAGTGTTCGAACACATTTTTCCCGGGATTGTAGAGGCTGGTGATCTTCTGTGTGGCATGCGAGGGGTCCGAGGTTCGAATCCCGGGGGTACCAAGTGACTTCTTTGTTCATCTTCTCTGCTTTTTCGTTTCTTATTTAACTTCCGATAACAAAAAACCATGGGCACGGTTACCCTTACCAAAATGAACAGCTAAATAAGCCTTCACTAGGCTGTTACTCAGCAGTTGTAAGTTTGAACAGCCAGTAGCTTAGCTATAATTTAGTCTTCAGATTTTGAACAGCTAGTTTATAGCTATAGCTGTTCAATTTTTGAACTTGGCTTACAGCTGTTAGCCTGTCATAGCCTTCACTTCCTCAGTGGTTGACCCAAGGGTCAAATAGGTGCATGATGGGACTATTCTAACTGCTATTTTGAACTGGTGTGGATGAATGCAGACGGAATCTTAATAATACTTAATATGTTTCCAGCTTTATTAATAGGCCTTGTTTTTCACTTTATACATTTGGGATGTGCATGTTATGTGGACAATATCATATGTAATGCATGTAGTTATCTATGTGTGCAATAATATAATGCTGCATCATGGATAATGCAAGTATATAGTTAAGCTTAAATATGACTATTATGTATACTTTGTTTTTTAAAAAGGTTAATAAGGCTATAATCATCAAACAGCTAGTGAAGGCTATTATTGAACAGCTAGTGAAGGCTGTCACTAGCTGTACAAAATTTACATAATTCATCATTTTGAAGGCTTAGTACATGCTAAGTAACAGCTACTATCTGAACAGCTAGTGAAGGCTATTATTGAACAGCTAGTGAAGGCTATTATTGAACAGCTAGTGAAGGCTATTATTGAACAGCTAGTGAAGGCTATTATTGAACAGCTAGTGAAGGCTATTATTGAACAGCTAGTGAAGGCTATTATTGAACAGCTAGTGAAGGCTATTATTGAACAGCTAGTGAAGGCTGTCATTAGCTGAACCTAATTTACATAATTAATCATTTTGAAGGCTTAGTACATGCTAAGTAACAGCTACTATTACAGGCTAAATTACCTGCTCAGTGAAGGCTTTCAAACAGCTAATTGAAGACCTTCTTTTATGGTAAGGGTAGGTTTAATCTACAACAGTGGGGGTGTAAATTTCAAATGGAGTCAACCATTCAGGTATACTTATTAGAAATCCACACTCCCTGTGTGGTAGATTAAGGTTACACAAAGAAACTTATAAAAAAACGTATAAAAGACGTATAAAGTTGTTAGACTCTAAAACAAGAGTTTTCTCAGTAACCAAATATCGCAGCGAGTGAAATGTTGGTGCATTGGATGTAGCTTATTTTTGTTTGTTTATACAAATTTTTAGAATAAATTTGAAAATCCATCGTTTAAATTCTTTTTGTAAACGCACCATATTCACAAGATCAAAAACAGGTTCCATGTCGTTTTTTTCAAATGTGCGCCCCGTATAAAACCACGCCGAGTGAATGTTTTCTTCATTTTCGTATTGTACTACAAATCGATCAAAGAAATAATGTTGCCATTTAACAGAACCAAATACAGTACCAATTAAATTTTAAAAGCCCGTTTTGGGGAACATTTTCGAGAATCTTGCACAAGAAAAAACAGTTTTGTTACATTATCGATATCTTGATTGTGGAACGTTAATTTTGACATCTACAACTGTCTGTCGATAATTACTCTACCATTTGATTTTTATTCCAAATTGAAGCTACTTTTGTGCAAAAAAACAAGTTTTTTCGTCATCAATGCATCCGACTTTGCGGGGGCAATGCGCTTGTTTATCATAACAGCCTGTATGCATAATTGCATATTTGAGTCAGTTTGAGACCATCAATTTTCGAAAGCTTCTCCGTGGCGCAATCGATTAGTGCGCTTGACTCATACTCTTCTTAACTATGTAATATTTTTGAGCTGGACAACTAGTACGGGTTCGAGTCCCTGTGTGATCCAATTCTATATTATTTTCTATTTTTTTCTTACTTTTCTCTTTTTCTGTCTTCTTTCTTGTTCGTTTCTTTCTTTCTGACTGCAGTGATTGTTTGGTTTTGCGGTTTTTAAAATTATTATAATTCAGGAATAGGCCTACTAGTCTAAATAGGCGCGGCCTATATAGGCCTATTTGTACAAATTAGATACTGGTTGTTATATCAGGTGGCATGAAATGCCAAACTGATATATTGCCAAGCACTGAAATCTTCTTCTTCTGCTTCTTCTGATTCTTTCGTCAAACCAACTTTTAAAATGCTATAGTGCCAGACGCTTGGATCAATCTCAACCAAACTTGGCAACAAGAAGCACTGACCCAAGCTCCTTCTAAGTTGTACACAGTTAGGTGTTAAAGGTCATATAGGGGTCATTAGAGGTCATTATGTGAAAATCTTTAAAATGCTACTAGTGCAAGGCGCTTGACCCAATTTAGACCATTATTATGTTCTCAGAATCTTCCTTCCTATACTTTGTACAGAGTTGAAGAGTCCAATATAATTAACACTTGGACTCAAAACTTGGACTGTGTTGGATAGGCTCACTTTTTCCCCAAAAATTGTTTTCTACAATTTTTGACCAAAACTCATTTTTGACTTGCTCATTTTGGACTAAAAATCACATTTTTGACCAAAAGTCATGTTTTTGACCAAAAAAAGATTCTGAAAACATAATAATGATAAAATTGGATGGTTTTTTTCACCCAATACAAAATTTATTGGTCTCGCTATGAGTTTTAAAATATTGGACTCGACTTCGTCTCGTCCAATATTTTAAAACTCATAGCTTGACCAATAAATTTGTGTATTGGGTTCAAACCATCCAATTTTATATCAAACGTGGTCATAAGAACCGCTGACCCAAGCTTGATATAAGTTGTACACAGATAGGGGTCAAAGGTCATATAACGGATATTAGGGGTAATTTAGTGAAAATCTTAAAAATGCTGCTACTCTTTTAAATTGCATGCTATCACCACTAAACTTGGTCAGAAGAATCACTGGCCCAAGCTTTATCCCTGGCACTTGGGGAGTATTAAACCGCAAAGGTCGTTTGAGGTCACAGGTCAGGTCAAATTTAAAGTAGCTCTGATTGGTCTATAACTTGGGGGGCACAACATTAAATAAGCGTCCCATAGGATAACATGTGATTTTGGCCTACTTGAGCGCCATTCCTGGCGTCCCTGCAATACTTGGCAAAATAAATTTGGTATCAAATTAAAGCTCTGTTTCTGTAGATTCCAAAACTTTTGTCGGCATATATCGATGACCGTTGACTTTTTTCGCTATTTTGCGGTGCAAAAAATATGGCCTAAAAATATACTAAATTCACCACTCACATTTCAAAATCGGAAGTTGTCTTCATCCGCCACAGAGAATTGCTTTTGAGATCAAATGTCCGTTTTTTCTGCATGTTATCATTGAAGACACTTGTCGAATTCATATGAGCTGATATTGAGTGATTTAAAGTGAACATGTCGGTAGATATGGTCGCTACAATCTCATATTCACTATGGACTATATTAGCGAATTTCGTTCTTACATAAAATACGTAGTGATTTAGTGTTGCGCCCTCTTATAAGGATTTTAAAGTTTTCAAAACCCACATTGCGACATTTCGCTCAAGAGAAATGTTGTTTTAAAGATCAGTGCCGAACGCGGAAAATCGCATATTTCGACTTTTTCCCCAATATGCTAGATTTTGTACAAAACTCACAAAACTGGTGACAGACAACAATTTAAGCACGTCTTTGAACCAAGTTTAATTCCTTTTCTATATTAGCTGTCTTGCCATTTTGTTTTGTGATCTTTTGCATAGGCCTACTAAATATGCTTCATGCAGATTAACAATGTCTATTAACTTTAAAACCCATTTTGAGCCTTTTGAAGATTTTTGGATACAATTTCTAGACTTTGCAGGCGCCTGCTCGGCCAATAGAGCGCTTTTTCCCAATAATAATTCATCAGGGTGACTTTTTGTAATCCTTGTTTATCATCATGATTGAAATAGAACACAATTCATGAAACGCATTTCTTATTTTGCGCGAAGAATGTAAAAAGAACCGTGTTCATAACGACGACCCTTATAAAGGGGGCGCAACACTAAATAAGCATCCCATAGGATAACGTGTGATTTCGGCCTACTTCAAGCGCCATTCCTGGCGTCCCTGCAATACTTGGCAAAATAAATTTGGTATCAAATTAAAGCTCTGTTTCTCTAGATTCCAAAACTTTTGTCGGCATATATCGATGACCATTGACTTTTTTCGCTATTTCGTGGTGCCAAAAATATGGCCTAAAAATATACTAAATTCACCACTCACATTTCAAAATGTTGTCTTCATCCGCCACAGAGAATTGCTTTTGAGATAAAATGTCCATTTTTTTCTGCATGTTATCATTGAATACACTTGTCGAATGAGCTGATATTGATTGATTTAAAGTGTACATGTCGGTAGATATGGTTGCTACAATCTCATATTCACTATGGACTATATTAGCCGAATTTCGTTCTTACATAAAATGCGTAGTGATTTAACGTTGCGCCCTCTTGGGGAAAATGATCCCTGACACTTGGGGAGTATAAAACTGCACAGGTCATCCGAGGTCAAAGGTGAGGTCAAATTTAAAGTTGCTCCAATTGGGCTGTAACTCGAGGATAACAATCCCTAGCACTTGGGGAGTATGAAGCGGCAAAGGTCAACTGAGGTCAAAGGTCAGGTTAAATTTAAAGTTGCTCCAATCGGGCTGTAACTTGCAGAAAATGATCCCTGACACTTGGGGAGTATAAAACCGCAAAGGTCACCTGAGGTCAAAGGTCAGGTCAAATGTAAAGTTGCTTTGATAGGCCTGTTACTCAGAAAAACAATCATTGACACTTCATGAGTATAAAACTGCATAGGTCATTTGAGATCAAAGGTCAGGTCAAATTTAAACTTGCTCCGATTGGGCTGTAACTTAGGGAAAACAATCCCTGACACTTCAGGAGTATGAAACTGCAAAGGTCATCCGAGGTCAAAGGTCAGGTCAAATTTGAAGTTGCTCTGACTAAGCTGTAACTTGCAGAAAATGATTCCTGACGCTTTAGGAGTATGAAACCATAAAGGTCATATGAGGTCAAAGGTCAGGTCAAATTTTAATTTGCTCCCATTGGGCTGTAACTCGGGGAAAATGACCTCTATAAACAAAATAAACAAAAACTATCCTTCCATTTTTAGCATTTCCACATTTTAATATCATCAACCATATCAGCTGCCACCTGATATTTGTGCTTCTTGAAGCACAGTAGCTCTAGTTTGTTTTGTTATTGTTGTTGTAGTTATTGTTGTATATATTGCATAATCTGGGTAGGCCTATTATAGCCTATAGCAGCATTGATTTATTTCACGACAGATATCATCTAAGGATAATATTTAAAAAATTGAAAATTTAGAAAATACCATAGGAAAATTGCAGAAAACCGGCTGCACCCCCCCGGCAACCTCTATCATGGTTGCCCCCTCCCTATCCCTGCAACATAGTTTGACTCATGTGCCACGGTTTCATAGGTTCGTGGTCATTGTGCATGTACATTGATACACCAAGTACGCTTGAGTTCATTTTTTTCTGCATGGCTGTTTCTATTTAATATTAACTTACGCCACTCTGGAATCAAGCCTTGAAAAATCCATTGTATAACCTTAAGGCCATGTCTTCCATAAAATGTGTATGGATTTCAACTGAAATAACCAATGCATGCACGCACCCACATACCGGTGAAGGTCAGCAAACAAATACTTTTTCCTCTCTAACCATGGACCATGCACAGTTGCACACCCGAAGCTACAATCAAAGAAATTAAATGTTGTCACACTCTGGCATATATAATAACTGTAATCGCTGCCCCAACTCAATGTTGGTGAAAGCAATTTTGACATTGGGCTCTCCAGTACCACCAACATTGATTGAGGGGAATGGGGAGGAAGGGGAAAGGTGAAGGTTTGTACTTCTCATCAAAGATAGTTATACTAATTTCACTGAATTCTCAGAGCAGCAATGAAGAGTTCCAACATATTGTCAATGTGTGCCAACTATTTATTTCTTTGATTGTAGTCTCCAAACCATGGTCCCATTTGATGTTTTACTATCAAAATGTTATCTGACGGCACACACCGACATCGCCTGGCTAATAATTACTTGGTACAGCTGAGACACTGAAATGAATACCCGGGATCGATACACGTGAATGTGCTATGCACAATTTGATATTCAGACGATTATCTTTGGATACCGGGGTAGAAAATGATGAATATCTCCCGTAATTGATTTAGTCTAAAGTAGCCAGATTTGGTTCCATGCACTTGAATATATGGTTGAATCCAACCAAAAGTGTCCACGGGCCAAAAATAAAAGTCCAAAATAAAGATGCCTCCACAATTTTTTCCTTTTGCCCATTGATTGATGGCATGGTGGCCTTATAGGAACTAAAAGTGCCATCCCTAATCTTGAAAAATAAATCCAGGACGTGTGATAGTAAATGTGACATCAAAACCCAATGTTACCTACGAATACCACTAGGATGCTTTCACTATCGCAACACTAATCAACCTAAAACAAATGGAATATTCCCATTAACCCTTTTTTCGTGTAATGTAGACCACGGGGTGTCAGGAAAATGCTAACTCAACCAGAAAATATTTGTTTTTATTTTTATAACACGATCAATATGATCTTGGTCAATTTATGCTAGTTTATTTTTGAAAATGAAGTTTAGGTCAGTTTCTGTATTTTATTTATCAAATGAGTATGAATCAATTTACATATTGTATAAGAAAGATTAGGATGTCTGTTTTCAGGAATATTAGGAATTATACGCATATACCTAACGCTTTACAAAATGATAGGTGAAGAAACCCGGGTATTCGTAGGTAACATGAGCGATTTAACAATATAAATATAATGTTTAGAGGCTCAAATTTTGATATTATGATAATGAATGAATAAAATAGTAGTTTTTAGATCTCTTTTAGATGGTACGTCCAAATGAATAAGTGCTTTTACCTTAAATCAAAAATTTTTTGATGCTTTTAGCAAGATTTTGAACACTTCATTTTGATATACAAGTAGTTAAACAGCAAATTTACATAATAAATAATTGTTGAATGAATCCGTATATGGGTAATAATATTGTCCGGGGTACCGCTTAAAGTTTTTGACAATTAATTTCCATTGGTAGGGACACTTCATTACACATGTCATGTATTATGCTGTATTCGTAAGTAACATTTCAGTATTTGTAGGTAAGAATTAGACTTTTGGTGGATATCGCAATCAAATCTTCATTTTATAAAGCACTTTGAATGTATTATTTTCTTTATGTGCGTTTATTGATACTTGAGACCCTATCATGTATATTTAATGTCGGTTCACAGTGGTTGATAGTGGATTGAAGTAAGAAACAAAGGCACTAAAGTGACTTTAATTTGCTTAATTGCATACAAATCGCTTAAAACCGTTATTGCAGACTTGTAAAGTCCATCTTGGAGTCAGTTACGTCTTGTGGCCTTTCGTTTGAGAGCAACTATAATTAGCTTTATACTATGGTCCACCACTGTGTTGTCTAGATCATGAGACAATGAGAAAAGTCGTTTTTGTCCATGGTATTCGTAGGTAAACTTAGCAAAAACGTCAAAAGTTACCTTCGAATAAACCAATTTGGACACAAATTACTCAGAAACCAGAAGGTTGGTAAACGTTTAAAATGAAACACACATGACAGCTGACAAATCCAAGTATTTATCCCCTTCTAATCTTCTTCGAATCTGATTTTTCTTTCAAATGAGCAGACCATCGTCCATTTCAGTACATATTTTTCAACAATTAAGCCGTATTCAGTTTTGCATGGTGGGCATGTATGTGAATTCTCAACTTTCATTGACATATGATTTGATAGCAAACATACGGGCCTTCGTTATGTACCAATATGGGCATTGGCATGAATGGCGGTGTTTCACAATACTCTCATGATGTCAAATTGTATTCGTAGGTAACATTCGGTTACCACAATTTACCTACGAATACTTGCTTTTATTGTTGACATTTAAACGCAGGCTATTGAAACTTGGTAGAAATAAAGAGTGTATTACCCTGTACCTATTGCTTAACTATTGTTTACTATTCTCTCAGTTTGTGGAAATGACACAGCTTTTAACATGTATTCGGAGGTAATGCACATTTTTACCAAACCTACCTTTGTGCCATTTAGAATTTCTGGCAGCTAAACACAATAATAAAGATGTCCGAATGCAATGCATTTCAGTATTGGACATATCAAAGCTTGTATCAATTATGCATTTATTAGTGATTTCCATTTTTAAAGATATATCTAGTGCTATGAAAAATTGTATTCAGTAGGTAATGTAAAAAAAAATACCACTCAGGCAATCTTTGAATACACACCTTTCAGGAAATCAATTTAAATTCAATCCAATGACTTCTTTTCATAACTGATTTCGATGTATTTAAAAATACTTTAAGAAATATATTGAAAAAATGGGTAAAAATAGCATGTTTTGGGGTCTCTGTGTCTAAGTTTTTCACAGAAGGGGGTCTTATTATATATGGCATAAAGCGTATGATCAAAGCGAATAAACACGATTCAAAAAGCGAATGCCAATTGATTAATACTTTTAAGTTATGGCCCTGAACATGCCGTGTACACTTTTCGTTGGATTCGACCATATATGTTCAACGGATATGATAGTCGTTAGCTTGCGTCTTGAGAAAGAAGCTTGCGTCTTGAACTCAAAAACTGTCCAAAATTCTGATTTTATATGTGCCCGAAGTATAGCGCAGTGTAGACCAATCGTGGAGGTAGTCTAAAAGCAGATGACCTATGGCGTATATACCATGCTCACTCACACACAGCAAGGTCAGTCACCGGGCCATATTGTCAGTAGCCTTAGTCAGATGTCCATCGGCCCATTATGCGTCTCAAAACTATTAAACAGGTCGGAACAAAATGGCCATGCGTGGCAGTGGATTCAACCTACCATGGCGATTTCTGCCATGAAGATATCAGGCGATGACACTGTGCGGCAAGCGAGTCATGGTCTTGTATTTTTACAATGTTTGCATACACTGGTATAGGTGGAGGGAACCATGGACATCCTCGGTTGCTTGGTGTCCTCAGTTACTCCCTTGTTTGCAGGTCTTTAGAAATGCACTCACCACACACACAATCAAAACTTACCTCTTGAGAGTTTTGTGAAAAGCTTAATGTCACAGCATGCTGCAGGGCTCCTGATACCATAGCCAATAAACGCCTGTGTTCAGCCGACAGTTCACGTCTGCTAACAGAACCAGAAGGACCAGGAAGTTCAAGCTCCTGTTCACCAGGTTTGCTGATAGCTATTGGTGGATGAGGTTGTTGATGCTGGGTTTTATCACAGAATTTGGTTCTGCTAAGCTGAGAAGATTGATGTTGGGGTTCAAGGGACAATTCAGGCATGCTTATAAAGGCAGGAAGGCCAAGAGGTTGATTCTGCTGTTCACTAGAGAGCTCAGAACTGCTAACAGCTGTTGGAAATAAAATAGATCGATCTTGGTGTTCATCAGAGAGGTCAGGTCGGCTAATAGTAGCTGAAGGGTGAGAACGTACAGACACCTCTTCTTCAAATTCTCGCACCAGACGATCTCCAGGTTTCTTGATTGGTTTTCGGGTTCTACATCGTTCTTTATCCCATACTCCTACAAATAACATGAATGAGCACAATTAATATATTCAATTGGTACAGTCTAGCTTGATTTTAGGCATTGTCTATCATTAGGCCATAGAAGATAGTGTGTCAAATTGGCATGGAACACAGCAACATGCTTGATGAAGCAAGGAGTAGTAGTGTAGCCACAGGGAACAGCGATATTTCACCTATTGACCACGTACCAAATTATTATTTCTCTACTGGACTCGAACCCAAGACTGCATTGTACCTTTTTTCAAGGTTGTACCAAGCACGGCTAAAGCATGTTCAAGAGACAATACCAGGCATTTATCATGAGGGCTACTATGCTGGTGTCATGAATACTAGGATAAACTCTTTTGTTTTGTTTCATATTGCTAACAGAGTATTCTTGTGATGAGTTTATAAAAATATCGCTCTAGGAACTTTAGAGTTTAACTGATACTATGAGGTATAGTTACATTCCATGCTATTATTCGGTACTTAACTGCAAACTGAAACTCGCTTTTATAAACCTCTACCTGTTTAAGTATGTCTGTGTGCTGTAATACATACGATCACATGCCGAGGCGTTGAATATGTAGTAAAAGGCAGGTCCGATAAAATCGAAGATATGACCAAATTGATGGTTGAAGGCGGAAAAATCCCCCAAAAGGCGGAAGATGCCATATGCATGTATCCGTGCATTGTACTTGCATACACCCTAGAAAACTTCCAAAATTCTCAACAAAACTCGAAAAATATTGTAAAATTGGAATACAAAATGTTATCATCATATTGGCCTTTGATGAAAATTTTATCAAAATAGCCCTTCGGAAATTGCTTGAATCTATTCAAGTATCAACCCATTTATTTTCTACAATACAGTATGTATTCTTGGGAATATGAGAGTTGTGAAATGATCTTCTATATGCCAGGTTTTGTTTTGAAATTTGTTGTACGGATAGTTTTTCATAGTTCAGTTACTCGGGATGTTTCGGAAACGCCTCAAAATACTGCCGTCAAACATTCCCGTATATCAAGAGATGGCGCTATTTTTTGGGAGGGAAATATCGCTGTGCAGGGGGGGGCGATCATGGCGATCGCATTACCGACAATTAATATATTCAAACGGCCACAAAATAAGTTTTAGGACATCAATTGCTGTCAATAAATATATATATTGTTTTGAATGCATTCACGTGTCAAGTAACATAGCTCGGAGTTGAGATTTCTTCAACTCCCAAAAGCGACAACAATTTTGCCTCAGTAATTTGTATTGATTGATCAGCTAAACGCTCTGAAAGCGGAAACACTGAGCATGCGTGAAAATCCTCTTTTCTGCAAAAACAATCAAGTATAAATTCAGCAAACACAAACTGACACTTACGATCTATTTGCATTCCAACTTCAATGCATTTCTTCATTCTGCAGAAGCTGCATGTTTTTCTTGTCTGCAAATCCATGTCGCAAAATCTTTTGTCCGATACATGTGACTTAGTGCAATTCTTCAAATCCGACTTCTGTTTGGAGTGACGACGAAAGAAAACCTTACATCCTTCGCAAGTTAGAGCCTGATAATGCATCCCGTTAGCCACGTCACCGCATACTACGCATTTCCTGTCCAACTTAACGACAACTTGGCTAAAGGATGCAGAGGAGCTTGATGAGCATGACCAATCTTCAGTTTCTGCAACAGCTATGGTTGATGTACTGCTCGAAGTCGCAAACAGAGAGATATATAAAATAAAAAGAAAGCTTGCTGTATTTTTTTGAAGAAATAGATATTTTGCCTCATCCCTACTTTGAATCCAATTCTTTTTATTGTGTGACCCTTAAGGGTATCCGTAGGGAGAACACTTTGTTTTACGGCCAGGTCTGGCCAGGTGCATGTTTGTTCGCAGTCTACAGGTGTAACTAGGTTGTTGTATATTCTATAATTTTCCTGGTGTGTTAACTGTGATTACATCTAGACACCAGTTTATTTTTTATTTGAACGGGACCCTAATTTAATGAGAAAAACGCCGAAAAGAGAGGCCCGGCAAAAGCCGATTTGCAGACAATTTTGTAGCTACAGACAGCTCGTATTCCATATAACAACTACGGAAACCAATCAGTGCCAGAAGTGTTGATTTATATTTCATCCACTTAGGTTTGGCTTAACCCACTAAAAGGTACAACTTTAAGGCTGATCATTTTAATTATAAATGTAGTGTGTGTGTAAAAGTATATTTCTCAAAATGGAGGAGAGCGCCTATGACTATTGTCCGTTCTGTCTACATGGTCTATGATAATTATTTTCTTACGAAATATATTCACTTAACACAGACCACGGTTGCCAAACAAATGAGGGCAAACCATGGGTCAAATCATTGAAAAAAGTCGCCCAATATTTTTTTTTTTTTTTTTGGTTTCTATGAGATAAAAAAACTACCAGAAGTCGCGTAAGCCAATGTTGAGAAGTCATGCAATATTTTTCTTAACCATCAATTGGTGTCTATAGGACAGGAAATTGTCGCGAGGAAAATCTTCAAAACTCATCCTATTGACCTAGGCCTATTACATCGCGGGTTTGGCAACCCTGCAATATATACAGTTATATAACATCGCACCGCATTGTGAGGTGAACGAACTGAATGTTGACATTGTATTCAGGATTTAAAACAAGAACTGTCTTTAACCAGACAATGCGGTTGGTATAAAACATAGCGTGTGATATCATGATATCAACTTCAAAATCTAAAAACAAAAGTAAAGAAATAATTTAGGGCGAAATAAATAAACAGCGTACAACAGGTGCTATCTTGTCAATAATGATAAGAGGAACATGAAAAAAACCAGCAGAGAGCATGCACCCAGTAAAGAGTTAAATAAAGCAAGGAAAAATCATAATGTGCAGAAGGCCTACTTTTCGGATGATATTCACAGAAACAAAAATAAAGAACTAAAGATCTAAAAACAAAAGTAAAGAAAATGAGGGCGAAATAAATAAACAGCGTACAGCATGTGATGACTTGTCAATAACGATAAGAGGAGCATGTACCTCAATAAAGAGTTTAAATAAAACAAGGAAAATCATAATGTGTAGAGGCCTACTTTTCGGATGATATTCACTGAAACAGAAAAAAAAATAAGTTTAAAGAATTATATATTTTAAGATTAGATAATGAACAATCATACATAAAAATTTTGACAGGTGTCTGATGATATTTATACACTTCGAGCAAAAAATAAAGAACTACTTAACACGCGACATAAATAAATAGCCATATTTTATGAACGAACTGAATGTTGACATTGCGGACCAGGATTTGAAACAAGAACTGTTTTCAAAAAGAAAACGCGGTTGGTATAAAAACATAGCGTGTGCTATCATGATATAAACTTCAAAATCTAAAAACACAAGTAAAGAAATAATTTAGGAAATGAAATAAATAAACAGCGTACAGCAGGTGCTATCTTGTCAATAATGATAAGAGGAACATGAAAAAAAACAGCAGAGAGCATGCACCCCAGTAAAGAGTTAAATAAACCAAGGCAAAATCATAATGTGCAGGAGGCCTACTTTTCGGATGATATTCACAGAAACAAAAATAAAGAACTACGTTAGTACGTTTAAAAAATTATATAATTTGAAATTAAATAATGCAAAATCATACATAAAAATGTGACATGTGTCTGATGATAATTATACACTTCGACCAAAAATTTAAAAAATACTTAACACGCGACATAAATAAACAGCCATCTATCAAGAATGACAAGAGGAACATGAAAAAAAAAACCACCTAATATATGAGAGCATGCACCCCAATAAAGAATTGCTTTAAAATAAAACAATGAAAAATCATGACATGTGAAATGTATGTTGATACACTTATAAATAATACTCAAGGGTGAAATAAAAACACCTTATCTACCGATATTTCCACAGTTAAACATACTCAGTGATCACTTGTACTAAAACAAAAATAAAGAAATACTTCACAAATGATAAGAGGAACACATAAAAAATAAATAAGCGAGCATGTCCCAAAAAAATTAGTAAAAGATAAAATAATGATAAAACGCATACAAGAAGGGGCAAAATATTTGTCATAAAAACTTATTAAATGCTCATTTGCTCTAAGATATTTAATGTTTGCAATTTACTCCTAGTTTATCATTTATTTATTATTTATCTAGGCTTATATATCTTTTATTTATTTATCTATTAATTTATCTATTTATCAATTTATTTCAATATCATTATTATTAAGTGCCTATTTATAATGATATTTAAATCTATCAACATTATGCTTACGTCATCCAGGAGTTATTATCCCACTTGAAATCGCCATATAAACACAAATTAATAAAGAAATACCCAATGGGTGAAATAAAAAGCATGATCTATCTTTTCAAGAATGAAAAGAGGATATAAAAATATAACAGAGCATGTCCTATAAACATGATAAAGAATTATTTAAAATCGTACAAATGTGAAACATGTAATATGACATATACTTAAGGGATCTGGAATGAGCGTTTTGAGCGTTTCGACAGTATTTTTTGTGGGTAATGAGAGCACATCAGACATATCGAATTGCATTCTGAATACGAAGAATGTCTTTCTCATATCAAATAATTTTCATTTTTTGAAATTCACGATATAATGCAAATTTTATGACAAATTATTAAAATTTGATATTTTTCAAATTTTTGATATAAACACAGCCAAAAAAGAAAGTCTCCAGTAGTTCCATCCTCATTTAATCAGATTCTGATGAGTTTATGGCAAAATAATTTATATAATAATTTTCTATACACTCTCCTTGAAGATTGATACCAAATTTGATATCAAAAGTTTAATCATCGTGAGCATAGAAACATTTGTTTGGAAATTCGTTCAATTTTAAAAATGACATAGGAATTGTATCACGTAGCAGAGCTAGCGTGAGTGTCAAGAATTACGTCGCCTGAATAGGCCGGCAGGTTAAAGGTTTGGCCATGCATATCAAAATGCAAATCAAATACCCGCTCTTTCAATTGTGCGCAGGCAAGGGTACAATGATTCCTGTACGGGCATGCTTCAGGCCACATAATAAGCTGATACCATGCATTGATTTTTTGCGTGGTCAATTGTAATTTGTCATTTTTAAAATTGCACTAATTTCCAAACAACGGCTCCTTTGCTCATGATGATTAAACTTTTGATATCAAATTTGGTATCAATCTTCGAGGAAAGTGTATAGAAAATTATTATATAAATTATTTTGCCATATACTCATCCGAATCTGATTAAATGGGGATGGAACTACTGGAGACTTTCTTTTTGGTTGTAGTTTATATGATCTCAGTAAATTTTATAAATCTAATGACATATTCTTAAAGTGTATGTAGCTGGGAGGAAAAGCCGACGATCAATTGAAAATTTTGACCTTTCATATTGAAGATATGGATTTTATTTCCCAAAAAGACCTATTTTTGGGGGAAATCCATATCTTCAATACGAAAGGTCAAAATTTTCAATTGATCGTCGGCCTTTCCTCCCAGCTACATATACTTAAAGAATGTATCATTAAATTTATAAAATTTACTTCGAGGACTGTTATATATCAAAAATATCAATTTTTAATGATTTGTCATAAAATGTGTATTACATTGCGAATTTCAAAAAATCAAAATTATTTGATATCAGGACATTCTTAGTATTCAGAATGCAATTCGATATGTCTGATGTGCTCTAATGTCCCACAATAAATACTGTCCAAACGTTCATACCCCAGCCCTTAACATAAAACAAAATAAAACGGTCATGATAATATGACATTAAGGGCGAACACCACTAATGAAGCGTCTTGGTTGAAATGCACGTGAAAATTAATGTCTTTCTTTGCTCAATTTGAGGCCTTTTGGCTCTCATAGTTGCCTGATGTACCCGTTACATTTTATTAAGAAACAAGGTAGTATAGTTTCTCTCCATTGATTTTGCAATAGCGTCTCCAGGAGGGGGCTCAGAGGGGCTTTCAGATTTATGCGGTGGGGGGCTTAATGGCTAAAATCGCCAAAAACCGCCTGATTTTACATATCCCTCTAGCGTTGGTTGTCAGTAGATTGCAGTCACTCCTCATCAAGTGTTGACAAAGACAACAGTGGTTGTTGAAACGTACACAGTAAGTGCATTTTCTTGGATCAGATACTACGAACTCTGGTTTACTAGTTTACTCTACCGATCCTGATGAATTTGTTCAATCAATAACGATATCTGGGGGACCAATCACAAGCTAGATTCATTTAAAGATGCATTACATCATGACCAATTTTAGTTAGGCCAGAAATTGGCCTAACTCTCCATAGAATCCCGTGTTAAAAAGTTATCCGCAATCCAAAGTCAGTAGTCCACTTGGGAAGCTAACAAACAGAGGGCGACGGTGACTGAAAAGATTAGATGTGAAAATCTATCAATTGTGCACAAATAATAATCAGAGTTTTAAGCTTAAATGCAATAGCCAGAAGCACAATTGGCAAGTGGAGTACGGAGAAGTCTAGCTACACCCTGGAAGGAAAAACAGTATTTGAAACGAGGAAATGTGCAATATGACTTAATGTAATACATTAGAAAAGGCTTAAAAGGCAACTATTAGGCCCTGATTCATATTTAATCATCATTTAGGCATGTACATTAGATTGTCTGTGTAAATTTAGCAGGATCCGACTTTTTATGACGACTTTCAAAATGTGTTACATTTCAGAAACACCAAGCTGTTTGTGAGGTGGCGTTAGCTGTATGGGTTATAAGTTGAACTTTTTACAATATTTCTGGAAAAAAAAATCCTGAAATCCATATATTAATTTTTACAATGGATGTCGTCATCTGACCTTCTGCTTGCAGAAAGGGAAGTTTTGAAGAACTGAGTTGTTTTCCGGCCCCTGTCTGTACAGAAAGTCAGTGGGGCTTATTTACTGGTGTGCACCCTAAAAGGCCCTTGTCATAACCAATGGTGGCGGCATGATTTTTCCGTGCATGAGGGTTTAGGGAAAATTAAATTATATGTCTAAACTTGAGGTTGCATGTGTAAAACATGGTCTTTTTTAACGCATGTTTGGGGTATTGAAATGATATTTTTTTTTTTTTATTATAATGGTAAAGATCCATGTCATACATAAGAGATTATAGGACATACAATACTTGGTAGGCCTAATGATAATGCGTAAACTTTGTACCTGTTAGGGAACTGAAATCAGACTGAAAACACAAAGCGTCATTCGAGGCTCTGTCTCACCAGTTGCATTTACAAGGCCCTTGTTATAACCAGTGGTGGCGGATGATTTTTTTCTGGGGGAAGGGTCACACAAGGTTCTGAACAGAAACGTCACATACGGACCAACCCACACTACCGAGAACCGCGAATGCCGAGAACCGCGAAAGCCGAGAACCGCTCTAGTCTTAATTTATTTTTGCTGTGGATCTAATTTTTATTTTTAAAGGACATGGCCAAACAAGTATATGTCTAATACAGCTTATTAATTAAAATTAACCATAAAGCTAACAATAGTTTTTGGCTATCTGAAAGGAAATAAGGAACAAGTTACTTGGCAGAGGAGGAAGAAAACAGAGAGCGTACCACCAGTCAAAGTCCCCATGTATTGTATGCGGTGAGTTCTCGATATTCATGAGGGCCGATTGTTCGATCGTGCAGTGTCTAACAATCACGCTTAGCGCTATGCGTGCCTTCGCAGATACGCGATAGAGCGTTGTGTGCTTTTGCGATAGACCGTGAAAATACGCGGGAATTGCGTAGAAGTCTCGCCTGTCGCACGTCATGGAACAATCGGCCCTCATATCATTAACGGATGATGCGGAGACTTTGACTGGTGGTACACGCTCTGTTTTCTTTCTCCTCTGTGCTTGGCACCTATACACAATTTCATTGACAGTATCGATCATGTGCTAACCAGGGCTGTCAACTATCAGGCATTGGCCGTGAGTCTCACGCATTGGGTCACTTTCTCACGGTCTCACGCCAAGGTAGTATAATCTCACCCTAGGTAGTAAATCTCATGCAAAACGCTTGAAAATGAATAAAATCTCATGCATCATCAAAATAATTTGTTGCTCCTACCGCCTGGTGCTCACTACCGTGAATTGTGCGCTCAAGCCAATTTCGATAAGGTCCTTTCCACTATAAAAGGTTTCTTGTTCTTCTATGTTTTCTTCAATGTTCTTCTATTCAGCCTGTCGACATCTCTTGAACTTGTTTCTCAAGAGCATTAAAACCTAACAAATTTGTTCGATCCTTATATCAATCGTCGATGCTGCTTTGATGCTTGTTATTAATGAACTAGCAACTAATTAGTCAGAGGTAATGCTAAATTCATATTGATCATTGTCAATACAGGTATTTATATATTATCATAATTAACAAGTCATTTAATTGATTTCATTAATAATTAAGGATCGACCAAGCATCAATGGTTCTTTGATGTGATCATTTATTAGTTTTTCAAACAAGACATCACGTACAACACAATTTTTAGGCTAATGTATACAGATGCTTTTGAGTCATAACTTTAATTTCACCTTATTTACAACATTATTCACTTTCACAGCATTTTTAAAGCTTTTTCGGAAATATAAAATGTATCTATTTATGACAAAATCGGTGGCGCTATTTAGATACTGGAAATTACTCTTTCAGGCTTTTAATAAAAATAATTCCTTTTATTTTTTTGATGAAATATGTTTATAAAATTTCTTTGTTGCTTGTTTCACCTATTCCATCTGTTTAAATGGCAGTATTGATTACCTACCCCTTGCAAATTAAGAAATATGATTTATGATAAATAGCGCCATCTATAGTTTGCATTTTCTTAATAATGAAGCCAATTCTATATACATCGAACAACTGTGCTCAAGAGAAAGCATTGGGTAAACTTTATTGGGACTGTGTCATACCACACACTTACCTTATAGTTCCTTTAGTTGTATCAGCTTGGTCTTTTTGTTCAGTCTCTTCCAAGTTTCCCAATTGCCTCAGTTGTTTCTCTTCATCGTCCAACTTCTTGCGCTCAAAATTCAACTTCCCTTGAAAAGTGTTGATTTTATCATTCCACTCCTGTTGTTGTCTGTATTTAATGTGTACCACAGAACAAAAATTTGGAAATGAAGCCATGCACTTAACACCCCGGCTCAAATTTGAAAAGTTAAACAAAAATAACATGTAGGGTAGGCACTCTACAGCTTTAAAATAAAGATTACAAAATAAAATAAAAAAGTTATTAAAAGAGAGTAACAATAGTTGATTGATTCATTATATTTGTGTTTACATTTTTGGCTACAGATCCTCGCTTTTGTTTTTGTTCTGTTTTAATTTGTGTAATTTAATTATACAGGGGTGCAGCATTTACAGGCTTAAAGCTTATCGTTGTACCTCCTCCATCGTGTTGTACTTTTTATAATTATTGTATTTTGTTGTAATTTTTGATGGAAATAAAATAAATCTGATTGATTGATTGAATAGTATAACAAGTGTGATTTAATTAAGAGAGTCATAATAGGGGAGCTGTATGGGGAATAAGAGAGACGTGAGACCCCAGGAAAGGAGCCCTGCAGTAATATTGCCTTTTGAAAATTTCATCAGATGAGGACGAGGAAGAGGTCCATAATCCTTCTTTCCACAAGGTTTCGCTACCAATATGGCATGCCATACATGTCCTAAAATTTGTTTGGTTTATATAAGGTGGAAAAATATGGCTCATAACACCGTGTATTGATATAGAATGGCATGCACGCTGTTGGGCGCAATGCTTACCCTAGTTGTGTGTTGCATAATGCGTGACTGGCGCACGCTTTTGTGAATTTATGCGAGCGTGAGTTTGGACTTTATTAACGCGCGCAGTAACAAAAGCCAAATAATTTACGCCTTATATAAGCCAAACAAACTTTTAATAGAAATAATGTTCACAAGCTTTTTGATTTATGCAAATGAGCCTCCTAATTTGCATAGTTAGCAATGAAAATATAATGTAATTTGAAGACTGCCAAATCACATAATCAGTGTCGAGAAATTGTGGTCATACACTCAGACAGATTAACTGACTAACAAATAACCAGGAAACATATTGCCCTGATGATGTCTTAGCAATGCATGCAGCTACTTGTCCATCCATTGTTTTGGACAGGCAGTTTGCTCCTAGTACAGGCAAGATTAATGTCTCTGACATACGTGACCAGGGGTAGCAAGCAAAAAAAATCAAAGGGTCCAATTTACCTTTGCTACCTGCAAAACCAACATTTAAGGGGTCCAATGAGAATTTAAGGAGTCCATCTGTCCGAAATTCTAAACTTTATACTGATTTCACCTCTGTGCATGTAAAATTAAGGTTTTTATTGGACCCTTTGGTCACTTTCAACTTGTGATTTAAGGAGTCCAAAATGGCCAAAATAAAAAAATATGGAGTCCCTGGACGCGTCAGATGCGACCCCTGTACGTGACGGTCACTGACCCAGTCTAACAAAACCCGGAACAAGTCGCCAGACATGGTTTTGAGTTATAGGCTTGAGGCTTCTAAAGATGACATTTACATTAAAGATTCAAAATCAGAATGGGTCACATATATTCTAAGTTCTGTCTGTGAATTCTAAATAAGACCAGACTAATACATGAAGGCTATAGCAATACCTATTTGAACTGATTGAACCCCTAGAGCATTCCTGTGCCCCCAGGATTTTTTTGTGGGGGAGGGTGCTGATTTTGAAAAAATGGACTTTTTTTCCCAAGGGGAGGGCAATTTTGTGAAAAGTGGACTTTCTTCCCTTAATTTGGACCTTTTTGACAAAATAAGCATAAAAAACTTGATTTTTTGGCTCGACACACTCGCAATTTGTGATATTTTGGCCTTTTTTGTATACATTTGGGGAGGGGGTGCAGGCCTGCAAAAGAATGTTTTGGTGAAAATTACAAGTACTTCTTCAAATTCTAGCTAAGACACTCTACATGTAGGGGCCTACCTATAATGATAATGTATTGGGCTTTCCTTCATGTCTATAAACTACCTGCAAAAGAGAGAAGCAATTGCACCCTGGGTAATCGCTTTGTGTGTAATCTATATAATAATACGCATCGTCTGTGTGTCTATCTGTCTGTGTGTCGGGGTGTCTGTGTGTGTGTTTGTCTGCCTATTTTCTCAGAGACTGGGAGTCGCATGTTCCTCAAACTTGGTGGGTGGGTGCAGGTTGACCCCATACAGAACAAGTTTGTATTGGTTAGTGGGTCAAGGTCACCCAAGGTCATCTAGGGGTCATCTGAGGTCAAATTAGCAAAAACTGTCATATGGGCATGAAACTTGGTGAGTAGTCAACATATAGAGTCAAATTTTTGGAAGGTAATTTTGGGGTCATCCAGGGTCACCCATGGGTCATCTGAGGTCAAATTACTAAAAACTGTTGGATGGGCATGAAACTTGGTGGGTACAGTCAACATTTAGAGCCAAATTTTTGGAAGGTCATTTCAGGGTCATCCGAGGTCATCCAGGGGTCAGCTGAGGTCAAATTAGTAAATACTGTTGTATGGGCATAATATTTGGTGGGTACAGTCAACATTTAGAGCCAAATTTTTGGAAGGTCATTTCGGGGTCACCAGGGGTCATCTGAGGTCAAATAAGTAAAAATTGTCGGATGGGCATGAAACTTGGTGGGAACAGTCACTGTCAGCCAGGTAATTGAGCCCAGCCGAGAACTGCCAAATACGGGTAACCGCCTAGTAGTAATATAATAATAATACCAGCACTAATATAGTGCTATTACAAATTCAAAGAACATGAACATAGCACAAAGAGGAAAACAACAACAAATTTTTCTTATAAGGTGAACAAATGTGATGCGATCAAGCAAAATCAGTCGGAACTCAGAAATATTAAATTTTCAATTTCTTATAGGATAGTAAAAAGCATTTACAAAGCTGTATTTTACAAAAGACAAAAGACCCCATTGAAATTGAACAACCAGTTCTAAATATATGAGCCATTACTGAGTTTCCAAAACAACAGGAAACGAAAGGAAATATTTCCTTTGTTTGGCTATATCTCGAAATCAATATTTCTGAGTTCCAACTGATTTTAGATGGCTCTTGAAACTGCAGACAATAAGATAAAGATATATATTTAGACATCCGGACCATCCGGTTTAATATCAATATTGGTGAAGCTTTTTAAAGCACTTAACACTTGCACTATTAAGTGATTTCTTTGTTTTTACGCCTTACAATCCACTCCCCAGACACTGTGAAAAAATTAATCTTTACACAATATGTCTTTCCTACTGTAGCAAGAGATGGTGGTGTTTATTAAAGAGAAAACAGAGATGCCATTTTCAGATTTTTTCCCTTTTTGTTTTCTTACTGTTCCATATTCTTGGATTTGAACTCATCTGTTGAAGATTTTTAGCCCAAATTCTTGCGCTTTTCAGGTTTTTCTCACCACTTTCAATTTTTTGAGTGCCATTAACTGAGTAGCATCGCTAAATTTAATAGACAATTATAATAACTGTGCACCATCTATTTTGAGGTCATTGTGGAAAAGTGGAGGGTTTTGTATTGGGCCGCGGTATTTTGGAGGGTTTTGTTTTGGGCTGAGGTATTTTTCCAAGGGCGCAGTAGCACCCGAGAAAAAATTCTGTTCCTTCAGGCGGACTTCACATTAGTGGCGGCAACAAGAGCTACCAATCACAGAAGCGTGGGGAGTGTGTGTGTGCGTTGCCATAACACTTTAGCGTATACACGCACGTGTGTGCAGAAGTCATTGTAGCGCGTCTCTGTGTGTTAAGGAGTTATTGTGAGTTATTATTAATGACCATGCTATAAGTGTGCGGGACTGCGCGGTCAAGCAATCAATCTCTTTTGATTTGGATCGCACTTGCTGCGTATATTAATGAGGTTATGAATTATATATGAAGAGCTTATTTCCAAACCGTGTTAAGTCCACAAGATTCACTTTGAAGAAAATCAGGAATTTTCTTTATGGCAATGAAAAAAAGTTCGATTTCTATAAAATTACAGTGAAGTGAAGGTGACATATATATAACCATAAAAACACGTTAAGTTAAAATCTAGAGACTTTTGATTTTTTTTAATGAATTTTAAATTTGTTTTAAAAATAGCATGGACTTAACACGTTTTGACACAAAACGCAATTTCTGGCATGGACTTAACACATTTTGACACAAAACATAGTATCTGTAACACAGAACTAACCATATTTTTCTCAAACTAGTCTTAAAAGATAACAAATTTATTAGAAACATACAAAATGTGATTCTCTCTACTATAAAACACAATTTTGCCACAAAACACCTTGCATCTCGAACCCCCTCCTACTGCCCATTTTTTTACCAAAATTCGACGTTTAAAATAGTTCAAAATTCAAAACTTAGTTGAATTGCATTTCTCAGAATTAAATAAACATCATTTCACTGACAATAAGTGATGACCTGATATCCACTTGTTTTAACACATTATCACAAATATTTCCCCCTCCCCCATGCTGCCACCCTAATCTCATATTGGCAGTCGTAAGTTTTTTTATACCTTTAACTTTAAAATTATACCTTGAATTTAGTAGCACATTTTGATAATCATACAAAATAATAATATCAAAAACTAACTCTACCACCATCCTCTAACATTAATTGTACCATCACAGCCTCTCCCTCTCCCCCTTCCCACCCTATTCATGTCTTTCTGGAGGTATCTATCAAATATTTCAGAAATCCCATACAAACTAAGCCTACTAATAAAAAAAAAAAAAACAACAACAACAACTTTTTATGCAGACCAAATTCATGTATACTAGTCTCAGGACCAAACAAGAACGTTGGCGATTAACTATTGGAAGCCCTATGCCGTGCTACTTGTTTACAAGCTGCCCACAAGGGCAGTGTTCATGGACTTAACACAGTTTGCTACAAAACTGGATTGGACTTAACACGTTTTGGAAAAAAATCGATACTTTGTGTGTCAATATTTCGGAACTTGACTAATTTTGGGAAAAAACAAACACATTGCTGGATAGCCCTAGTTACTCACTACCCATTTTCATCAAAATCTCAATTTTGAAGGTGGGTGGACTTAACACGGTTTGGAAATAAGCTCTTCATATATATAGACAATTATCCTAACCTGCTCAATTCTTCTTGGAGTTTAATAAACTTAGCTTTTTGTGTTTGCCTATACTCCTCCAATTGATTGCACATCTCCTCACATCTCAAGCGGTCCAAGGCAAATTTTGCTTCTTGTACCCAAACTTCTTCTTTTCTGTTGATAAAACACAGTTGTAAAATCAGATCAGTGATTCCATCTACATTAGGCTTAAAATCCACACCACCCCTGTTGAAGATTTAGCTAAAGTCTTCCACAGAGGGAGTATGGGTTTCGAATAGAATAGACAGTTGGGTAACTTCTACTTGAAACACTCACTCCAGTTGTGGAAGATATAGGTACAGCCATTAATACATGGGGAGTATGAGTTAGATCAGTGGCATAGCCAGGGGGGCTGGTGCCCCCCTGCTCGTCATGGCCGTTGGTTCATGTAAGGCCATCTGTAGATGGAAGGTGTTGGTGAAAAAAATTGGGTTTTAAACAATAGGCTATTATTCACCCAGGGGACAGAAAAAGGGAGAATTATCAAAAAATTATGAAAAATTGTGAATGAAATTGAATTTTACATATAAATTATGTGTTTTTATGTTGGTATCGCCTATCATCCTTTTTTTTTTTGTTGTCAACAAATCACAACTTCCGTCGGCAAAAAATATTTCCATCGGTACATTTACAAGTTGTGCCCCCTCGGTTAAAAAATCCTGGCTACGCCACTGAGTTAGATAGATTAATTTCCAAAATCTTCCACAGGGGTAGTGTGGATTTTAAATGGAAGAGTCCATTGTAATTAGTGCCTCCCCCAATCACCCAACATACATGTAACTTTTGAGTGACAAACTGACAACCTTTTTTTTTTTTTGTCAACAAATCACAACTTCCGTCGGCAAAAAATATTTCCATCGGTACATTTACAAGTTGTGCCCCCTCGGTTAAAAAATCCTGGCTACGCCACTGAGTTAGATAGATTAATTTCCAAAATCTTCCACAGGGGTAGTGTGGATTTTAAATGGAAGAGTCCATTGTAATTAGTGCCTCCCCCCAATCACCCAACATACATGTAACTTTTTGAGTGACAAACTGACAACCTTTTTTTTTTTTTTCAACTAATCACAACTTCCGTCGGCAAAAAATATTTCCATCGGTACATTTACAAGTTGTGCCCCTCGGTTCAAAAATCCTGGCTACGCCACTGAGTTAGATAGATTAATTTCCAAAATCTTCCACAGGGGTAGTGTGGATTTTAAATGGAAGAGTCCATTGTAATTAGTGCCTCCCCCCAATCACCCAACATACATGTAACTTTTTGAGTGACAAACTGACAACCTTTTTTTTTTGTTGTCAACAAATCACAACTTCCGTCGGCAAAAAATATTTCCATCGGTACATTTACAAGTTGTGCCCCTCGGTTCAAAAAATCCTGGCTACGCCACTGAGTTAGATAGATTAATTTCCAAAATCTTCCACAGGGGTAGTGTGGATTTTAAATGGAAGAGTCCATTGTAATTAGTGCCTCCCCCCAATCACCCAACATACATGTAACTTTTTGAGTGACAAACTGACAACTTTCTATCAACCCCCTTTGTTTAATCTTTCACAACACCCAAAGGCCTCGTCATTTATTGGATCAAGCAATCAACCTCTTTTCAATGCAACTGTGCCTTTCAATGATCATCTCTCTTTATTTGTTATAGCTGCCAAGATTCCAGAAGCTCTATTTAGTTGGAGATGTACATTATTTAATTGATCAATGTGTTGATTCCGCGGGTTGATTCATTTGTGCAATAAAAGTTCAACCATGAAAAACAAAGAAAACGAGATCTGATTGCGTTCGCCTGCGACCGCGAGGATGCACAGCCAGCAGTGACAAATGAGTTATGATCCCGAATCTGTGAGAACCGGAAGTGATCCCTTAATTACCTTTGACCCCATAAAATATTACATAGTGCTTAGGATGTCATAAGGAATATTCCTGGTGATTTTCAGCTTAATCGAATTTATACATGGATTTTGATTTAAAAAATTTATGATTGACCTTTTGACCCCTTAATGACCTTTGACCTCAATGAAAAAAAAACCTTATGTACACCAACAAAATGTATTGTTCCAGTTTTAATTATAAAATTCTAATTTGTTTAGTTGTCGAAATAAAAATTCTTGAAGTTATTTAGCTAAAAACAGGAAGTGACCCCTTAATGACCTTTGACCCCCAAAATAAAAATACCATGCATACATCAAGTAACACTGGTTCATGTATGATTATATTACTCTGGTCTGTTTACATTTTGAGATAAAAAATTTTTAAACGTTTTTGATAATTTTGGTTTTTGACCGGAAGTAACCCCTTAATGACCTTTAACCCCAAAACAGTAGGTATCCTAAAGACCCTGGATAGTAGCAATGCATGTGTGCTAATGGCGACTCTCTGCTATGTAATTTGTAAAGACAGTGATTTTTTGAATATTTTTACAAATTTTTCAGACTTTTACCGGAAATGACACCTTAATGACCTTTGACCCAAATTCTGTGAGGAACTTTTAGACACTGGATATAGATGATGCATGTGTATAAGTGACGTCACGATGCTATGTAATATGTGGGAGGAGTAGCATTTTGAGTGAAAATCCAAGTTTTGGCCATTGACCGGAAGTGGATGACATTTGACCAGAAGTTGATCATGTGACATCTGTGGCACCACCAAACGGTTCTACTGACCAAGTATGGTCATCATGCCTGAAAGCATGTGGCTACGATGGCTGATTATGATGTTGACAGAAGAAAGAAAGAAAGAAAGAAAGAAGAAGAAGAAGAACTAGTGGCAAATGGTGGTCATAGACCACAAACCTAGCTGGGGTGTTTGACCTGACCTTTGACCTTAATGTTTCCCGGTCATGAGGTTTGTCACCGAGTTTGAGACCTGCACCTTTACAGATGTCCAGTAATTGTATTTCTAAAATTTGACCTGTGCATGACCTTTGACCTGACCCCTGCAAAATGTTCCCCTGGTCATGAGATTTGTTGTCACTGAGTTTGAGCCCCATATCCCTTACAGTTGTCCAGAAAATGAAATTATAAGATTTGACCCAGATAACCTTTGACCTGACCCCTGCAAAGTGTTCCAAAATATTCCCTGGTCATTAAGTTTTTTGTCACCGAGTTTGAGCCCTGCACCCCTTACAGATGTCTAGAAAATGCATTTCTAAAATTTGACCTCTGCATGACCTTTGACTTGACCCCTGCAAAATGTTCCCCTGGTCATGAGATTTGTTGTAACTGAGTTTGAGCCCCATATCCCTTACAGTTGTCCAGAAAATGAAATTATAAGATTTGACCCAAATAACCTTTGACCTGACCCCTGCAAAGTGTTCCAAAATATTCCCCTGGTCATTAAGTTTTTTGTCACCGAGTTTGAGCCCCGTACCCCTTACAGATGTCTAGAAAATGCATTTCTAAAATTTGACCTCTGCATGACCTTTGACTTGACCCCTGCAAAATGTTCCCCTGGTCATGAGATTTGTTGTCACCGAGTTTGACCCCATACCCTTATAGATGTCCAGATTTAGCAATTGTAAGATTTTGCCCTTTAATGACCTTTGACCCCAATTCTGTATACAAGTTATAGGCACTGGGTAAGCCGATGCATATGTGCAAGTGACGTCATTGTGCTATGTAATATGTGGCAGAAGAAGCATTTTGAAGGTATTTGGTTATATACCAGAAATGACCCCTTAATGACCTTTGATCCCAATTCTGTTTACACCCTATGGGCAGTGGGTATAGCCGATGCTTATGTGCAAGTGACATCATTGTAGAATGTTACATGTACGGGAAGAAGCATCTTTAGCTGAAATTACAGTTTTGGCCTATTTGACCCCTCTGTAACCTTTAACCTACTAAAAGTCAGGTGACGTGTATGGCCGTGGTCAATGATAGTTGTGACCAAGTTAGGTCAAAATCGGTCAAAGCATGTCTGAGCTAGAGCAAAAAATGTGCAGTTTGTTGCCAGAAGAAAGAATGGATAGACAGTACCTAGCTGGGGGGTGTAAACCCCCAGCTAGGTAAGAACGCTGTAAAATAGTGCACAAGCGCCGATGGCGGCTGTGCAAGAAAAAAAAAAAGTAAAAATAGGAACGGTGGTCCCAGATTTAAACTGATCGTATGAAATCAAATTTTTTAAACAAAAAGTCTTCCATAATGCTATTTTACAACTTGATCTCAAATGACTTTTGACCTCTGTATAACAGTGAACACCCCCAATACATGAAGGATCCCATAGTGCAGATATGACCCAAGTTTGATAAAATTGGATCGATTGAGCCCCTATTTATTGGTCGAGCTATGAGTTTTAAAATATTGGACAAGACGTACAATGTAGTCAAATCCAATACAGCGAGACCAATAAATATTGGGTGTAAAGCATCCAACTTTAGGGGCTGTGCAATAATTATGAGCCCTGGGGGAGGGTAAAATTGGGGGGGGGGGGCAAGAAATTTTTGGCGAGCCGAAAGGGGGGGGGCAAGCAATTTTTGGCAAGCCGAGAGGGGGGGGCAAGCGATTTTTGGCAGGCGCCTTTTTAATTAAACACTCTAAAAAGGCTTGGGAAAACAGTACGGAAACGCTTAAATATGCAAATTTTCCTGTTTCGCTGCGCCGCAACATACATCTAGACCATTTAAGGTTTGCAAATTGGGATCCCAAAAATTTGGCATGTTCAAGGGGGGGGGCAAAGAATTTTTGGCGGGCCCAGAGGGGGGGGCAAGCAATTTTTGGCGGGCCGAGAGGGGGGCAAGCGATTTTTGGCGAGCCGTTTGAAATTTTACCCGGGGTAAATAATTATTGCACAGCCCTTATCATTATCATGTTTTGGATCCAATATTTTCACATACTTGGATTCATCAAAACATAATAATGGTTGCAATAGGATTTGAACTGTTCATATGAGACCAAATTTTAAACCAAAAACCTGACACAATTGTTGAACTCGCCACCCAATAGCGTTACATGACAAATATTATGAATTTTTACACCAACCGGGTTTCTAATTAGATTATCTCGACAATCATCAACCCTAAACTAGCAAAAGTATACATTTTTGGAAAGCTGAAGGCATAAGCAATTCAAATATATACATTTCAACTCATTATACAGGGTGACTTGCAAGTTATACAGGGTGGAATAAAAAAGATTTTGATAAAAAATGGGTCACTCAATGCATTGCTTATTACCAACTTAAAGTAATAAACTGGAAGTAAACAACATTCATTTGGTTAGAGGATATGGAGAGCCAACTGACTTTGGAAGAAACCGAAATCACAGCTGTTTGGTAATCTCGGAATATAGGGTGTCCCAAAGTATGTTAGATTTTTTACAATTCAACATATTTTGAACCTAAACATTTTCCCCTAACCCAATAAGAAAAAATATGTCCATATTTAGATTCCTCGTCAAATTTCCTTCAGAAAATCTTTGAAAGGCTTTGACTATGATAGGATAAGTAATTAAAATTTTACAGTAACTTTTAGATTTTGAAGACATCTGCATTACTTACTACAGTGTTTAATATGACAACGGGTAGTTTTGTATGGAAAAGTTTGTATTTTCTAGACTAAACCAATCATAAATGATTAAAAACAATTAGTAGAATTGTTTAACTGTAAGGCCATGAGTCTTTTAGATGCTAAATAGAGTCCAAATCCAATTTACAGCCTTTACAGAAGCAGATCACGCACTAAAAATACCAATCCCATAGAGTTTGTGTGTACCACATCCCCCACCACCACATCCCCCACCACCGCCACCCTGCCCAATCTGAATTCTATGAAGCACAGTGTTAGTATTAAAAAAGTTCAAGTATTTCTTTTTACAGGGTTGAAAGTGTATTTTATTTAGCAATAAAATGATACCACAAGCATGACAATAACTTCTTGCTTGACAGAGATATCATCATTTTGTTTTGAGTCGACTTTGGCAAAATGTAACGTCGCCACCTTTTTTTGGTGGCGAGCTCAAGACACACGACCATAAACAAAAGAAATCAAACTTAGAAGAAGATGAAACTGCTTTTAAAACATACAGAACAAACTAAGAAACAACTCAGACATGCTCAAGGGGATTACATAAACAACAATATGTCTGATAACATGCACCAAAACTCCAAACAATTCTGGAAAATTGTAAAATCTAAAAGAATTGACAATGGAGGCATCCCACCTCTTATTTATGGGAACACTACAACTGACAACAGTCAGGACAAGGCAGAAATCTTAAATGATTACTTCAAGTCAGTTTACACACAGGAGGACACCACAACCATCCCAACTGAAGCTGGGATGCCATACCCTGAGATGCCACCCATTACAGTCATGCCAGAGGGGTGAAAAAGCTTCTCACAGACCTGCAACCAAACAAGTCCCCAGGACCTGATAAAATTCCTGCTAGAATACTGAAAGAGTGCGTCGAGCAATTAGCTCCCATTCTGGCAGCCATTTTCAACCAGAGCTTGGACACAGGCCAACTCCCTACTGATTGGCTCATGTCGCACATCACTCCAATTTTTTAAAAAGGTAACAAAAATTCACCTAGTAATTACAGACCAATTGCATTGACCTCAATATGCTGTAAGATCTTGGAACAAATCTCACTTGGACCAACACAATATTCTTGCTGAAGCCCAACATGGCTTTAGAAAAAGAAGGGGCTGTGACACTCAACTTGTCACTACAATCAGTGACATTGCAAAATATTTTGAAGAAAAAAAAGCAAGTCGATGCTGTTTTACTAGACTTTTCAAAAGCGTTCGACCGCTTTCAAAAATTGTTTGCTTGCCCTTCCAAGACAAAAATTTGGAGGGTCGGTGTGGCGATCCTTTTTCTTTTTCTTGGGCATTTCCTCCATTTTTCCTCCATTTTGAAAAGGCTAGTATTGACAAATGTTGATCATTTTACGGTAAACAAGTATTCCTGAAAAAAATTGGTGTCAGTTCCAATTTACAATGTAACTATTATTTTAATGTAATGTTAAAGAGAAGTTTTGCACTGCAGCACTGACAAGAACATTTAGTGGTAGTTCATTTTATCATTAAATAGGCCTAATTATACACTTGGCTTAACGTCAGCCTTCTATTCTTCAAATTTTTTCACAGGAGGAAGATGGCTAATTTCATCATTCGATATCAGCAAAGTATCAGGCCCTTACAACTCCTATACCAGCGCAATACAAAAAGATTTTTGTTTAATTAACACTGGACATGCTGGATGTTTTTATAAAATTATTGTATGTGATGAAGAAGGGGGCTGGTGGTTTATTTGTGTAAAGGTCAAAATAGGATTCGGATAGGGTCAGGACTCTGTTTTGTCATCTTCCTTCTGTGGGTCTTTGAACCTGCTCATTGTCTGGTGTGTGTGTTTTTTTTTTTTTAATTTTGATTTTGAAATGGAGCCTTCATCTTTGGTTCGAGTTGTATTTTTTCCTGAATGTATTTTAATGCTTTCTCTAACACACAAGCTCTAAGTAGGACTACTGATAAAATACAAAAAAACTGAAAAAGAAAGAAAGAAAAAAAAAAGATGTGGACAGTACCGTCAGTTCCCCCGTGTATTATCAGAAAATGCTGCTGCCACCAGATATAGGCTAAGTAAAACAGAGTATTACTATCAAGACTTATGTCGATATTATCAAGACAGAGATAAGTGTCTGATGACTTGCAAAACTCGGCGGTAAACCGGGCCATGATTTTAAGCTTATTGTTAATTTTGCACCTTCAAACATACAAACCATCTCAAAAGTTAGGTCTTTATAGTAGGAAACCTTTTTGGGCGAAGGCACCATGTCAACAATGCCTAGAAAAGTTGCTTTTTGCCTTGTAAAAGTACGTAATTTTTCGGCACTTCCTGGTCAGCATGGAAGCAGATCGATTCGCCAAATCAATTAGTCCACAGTTGACTTGGCCATATGCCAATTCATGCATTTGGCCCCAAGCTAAGTCAGCCACAAACCAATTCGATATTGACCAAAAGGGATAAACGATTTAATATGTTAATGAATATATGTGACCGTCCATCTCGAAACAGCTGTAAAGTCGGCTTGCGGTCAATTTTGTTTTATTTCGTGTTTAGAAAATATATCATAAGCTTTAAAATGAAAAATCATTTGACTCCAAACGATATCCAGAAGTAAAAAAAAAAAGAGGGTTAAGTGCACAACGTACAAAAAAGTGACTATATCTCATTAACCGATGATCCTACAGATATGCGACCACTGACTTTTTTTTCCTTATGACCAGAGGAAAAAAATCGACATATGGCACGACTCGAGGATATTTGGTTAAAAAGATAGAGGGTTAAGTGCACAAAATTAAAAAAAAGTGACTAGGCCTATATCTCATTAACCAATGATCCTACAGATATGCGACCACTGACCTTTTTTGTTCCTTATGACCAAGGGAAAAGTTTGACATATCTCACAACTCTGTAGGAAATGATGTACATCATCATCATCATCATCATACATCATCATTTTATTTTCATTCAAATCAACATACAAAATATAAAAGACACAACATTTGAATGAGGAGATGCTCAAAAGGCCCAAAGGCCTGAAGCGAGCACCCCTTACACTGCCTTAAGTTACAACATACAATTACACAAAGTTAACAAATAAAAGAAAAAAGAAAGAGGAGAAGAACATGCAAAGAAAGACTCCAATATAAATATTTATAACATTTCATATAGATATTCCACAGTCCACACAAGAAAATTGATAGTTGGAGTGGAGATGGGGGGGGATGGGTGAGGTCATTAAATAATCCCTAAATATTAGATGTAATTTTTATTAGACTTTTCTTTATTTGTAACTTAAACTGGTTTACTGATTTTGCCATCTTTATATATTTATCAGTAATATTCCATTTCCTAGGACCGGAAGCCCGTGTTGTGAGGGTTACAAACTGCATGACTACGTACAGATACGCCGCTGACATGTTTTGTTCTTTATGACCAGAGGAAAAGTTCGACATCGCACGACTCTTTGGATATTTGGTTTAAAAGATAGAGGGTTATTGCACAAATTACAACAAATTGGTTTGTGACCGAATGCAATGGTTTGGGGCTGAATTGACGAATAGTATCGATATCGATATTGATATTTTTACAGAGCACGTGATATTTCGATATGATGATTCGAATTGTCACGTGATCGTCAAACCTGTACTAAAGGTGTCAGTTCTGCAGGAACTGACACAAAAATTGTGCGTTTTTGGACTGATCAAATATGCATAATAAATAAAATGGGTGAATAACAAGTAAAAATGTCCTTGATAGTGATACTGTCCAAATTTAAGGTTTCTTCTAAAAAAGTGATAAGAAAAAAAAAACCAGACCCAAGATTTCTAATTTTTTTTGGTCGGTCGCTGAGGGCAACCAAACATAATAATTTTTTTTGGCTAAGTATCAGTCTGTCATGAAATTAATCAAATTATTTTTATTTTGTGAACAAAACAAAGGTTGATTTACATGTAGCTGCAAAATTTGCAGATTTTTGGAATATCTACACTAACTAGGGCTCAACCGATTATCAGATCGGATATTGTATCAGCCCGATATTGATATCAGCCCGATATCTGTTAAAAAGTTTTCGGCAACTTTGAAGAACCACTGCCGGACCTATTCTGAAGTGCTAGGATCATTCACAGTTAATTTGAAAAATGGGAAAAAATTAGTTTGTTATCCTAATATGAAAACCATTAACCAATATTTATCTCTTCATGTAGCCCTTTTAACACTAACCAAACAATTATTTTCCACATATTATATCCAGTCAGAGAGATCACTCATACATGATGTAATGCCATCAGTGGCGTAGCCAGTGGGGGGGGCGGTGGCCCCAAATGAACATACATAATAATCAAATATAATTATTCTTTAAACTAATCAGTACTTAGCCAGCATTCTTCTTCTTCTTGATGGTAACATAGAGTTCTTGCAATGTTCTGGACAGCTGATGCATATATCCTTATTCACTTGTCCTGCGAAAATCAGCAAAGTCCATTGTACACTTGCATTGATAAATATCCTTGCGGATAAAATCCTCACACAAAAATGGTGTTGCTTTCTCCAAACACTTATTACCAAGCGCTGCTTTCTCCAAACGCTCATCCCCTTAATTGCGCTGCTTTCTCCAAACGCTTATCCCCTTGCGCTGCTTTCTACAACTAGAATTACGCGGTTCGTAATTAAAGTGGCCCCCACAAAACTACATGAGGCCACTATATACTATCACAATACCCAGTATGAAGTTGATCGGTGATTGCGTTGAAGCTGGCGAGTGGATTAATGGAAATGAAGGCAAAATATGTAAATGAGCTCATAATATTCATAAATATGCAAATAACATGACACAAAAGTATACAGCACATGAGGCCACCATATACTATCACCGTACCAAGTTTGATATAATATTGGATGGCTGAGCATGATACCATAACATATCGGATGAGTCATAAAAATATCGGACGAGCCAACGGCGAGTTCGATATTTGTATGACATTTAATCCGATATGTTATGGTATCATGCGTAAATAAGCTTATCAATATTATCATTATTAGGTTTTCTTAACTCCTAATAACCCTGAAAACATAATAATGAAGTTGATCGGCCATTGCGTTGGAGCTGCAGAGTGGAATAATGAATTTGCTTCCGCCCAGACAAACAAACAAACAAAGATACAAAGAAAGAAACAAACAAACAAGGAAACAAACAACCATTTGGATGATAACATTTAAGCCCCACATATATGTGGGGGCCAAAAATGGTGCTATTTCCGCCTTTCACATAATATCTTCAGGAAGCAGGACTGCGATGCAGTTGTCCCCACTTTAATATATTGACAGATGTGTTGTTTCATAAACCAGACTTCAGCAAGTCGACAGAAGAATATATATTCCTTTCTTGCAAGAAGTACGTTCTTTGACATATTCTAGATCTTCTCCGACAACAATGGCAGGCAGGGGAGTAGTACATTGACTACATAAAATATTTCTAGTTAGCAATTTCCTTTCTTTGAAGGAATTGGACTGTAAGCATATTAGCTAGCCCAGATCAACACTATAAACTGTGAAGAATTGTGTTTACATTTTCTTATATAAAAACACCGGGAAATCCCAAATATTAATAGCCATTTTGCTATTTTCACAAGACATGATGTAATCTTGTGAAAGCCCAAGTCTTAATTATAACATTAACCTTTCACATGACATCACTTCCTGAGGGGAATCCCATATGATGTCACTTTCACTCTATACTCTCAGGGGACTTTCCCAATTGTGCAACACACTGAAAAGGGGGGGGGATTCCCAGCTATCCATTCAATTAGCTGAGAGGGGAATCCCTAAAATGTCTCATGAAATAGATTTTAATTGTAAACAAAAAATTATCAAATTAAATTACTCAGGGCACATCACAAAGGATACTTAGAATTGTGAATTTAAAAACAAGGGCAACCGTTAAAAATTGGCAAAGCGCAAAAAAATCAATCACGTGATAATTTGGCACATTTACAGTGGTTTGTAAATGGGAACCTAATAATTTGGCATGTGTACCCTAGTTGTTATGCTATTCTAATTGAAAACCATACAACCCCATATGGAAGACATGACTTCATAGATTTCAAATGGAGTCACTCATTTAGGCAGTTAGCTAGGATTTGACAAGTGCCCTTCATTTACACCAAAATTCCCTATCCTTCTAGGGATGCACCATTAGATTCTCGGGGGGGCATGGGAGTTTGGGTCAGGCAGAAGTATTTATTTTTCAATTTTAATGTATACTTTTAATTTTTTATACAAAGTTGGGTGGGGGAATTTTTTTTTTTTACTCATCAGTGAGGCAAAAAAATTTTTTTCGTCTCACTAGTGGGTGAAGTTTTTTTTTTTCGTCTCACTAGTGGGTGAAGTTTTTTTTTCTTCAAAAAACTACCATGCCCTCCCCTGGAAATCTAATGGTGCGCCCCTAGGGGTTCAGTCAGTTCAAATAGCTATTGCTATATAGCCTGATTTATTAGTCTGGTCTTGTTTTGAGATCACAGAACTTTTTCAAACATTATTTTTAGAATTTGGCATATGTCATTAATTTTGCCTGTCCCAGGAGTGAACTGACTGTCCAAAATGACGGGTGGACAGGTGGTTAGCTAGCACCTTGCATTCAGGTAACTCCCATTTGAAATTTACACCTCCTGTGTAAAAGATTAAGGTACCGGCTTCCATAGGGGGTGAAATTGAATAGTCCAGTGTGTTTGGAAATCATTTCCTCCTGATATCTACATTTTGTAAAATATTTATCCCATTTTGGGCTCTCCAGGCAGTTCCTTAACCCCCTGAGCACTACCTGCCGATCTAACATTGCCTCTGATTGGTCAATTATGTGATATCTTCACCAATCAGAATGGAGCATTGCAAATAATTCACACCATTTTTTTTCTGCGTGGTGAAATTATTCTAACAATGTTGCTGGTTGGTCCAATTGATAATGAAAACTTCTTTTTGACCAATAGTTCTCATGGGGTTAAGACCCACATTTTGATCATGCTCCAGTTCTTTGACCTCAAACTCTGACAATTGTACCTCTTTGTATGCTTTTAGGGGCGCATGACACCAAATCACTGCGCGAAAGGTGCAATGGTGATGAGTTCCGGTTAAAAGTATATGGCTACTGGAGACAATGCGGTGTCCTTAGGTACCATGTTCTTCGTGAGGTTGGCATGTTCTGATTTAAATGAAAGATGCTAACCTATTAATGACTAAAATAGATAAGAAATTATACAAATCGATTTCACAAGAAAAGTAGGCCCTGTCCGAATTACTGCTAACGGAACAAGTTTTAATGCTAGTTATGGCGTTGAAATAGCGGCGTCACTTTTCAACATTTTTTAATAAAAAACTGAATCTATAAAAATCCCCAAAATTGAAGCTTAAATGAAATTTCAGTCCTTAATTAATACAGGGATGACGTTAAAAAGTGAAAAAAATTGTCACGCCTGGTAGAAAACGCCGCTTAAAAAGTGGATTTCTACGTGCTTTTCAATGGAGAAGTTATTTGGTGGTTTACGCCCTTGAAAGCATGTTATAAAAATGGTGGAATGAGCTATAAAATTTGGAATTTAAAGTTATTAAAGAAAGATTTCCCCTGAAACTGATTTATTTTGAAATGAGAATATTCTATTATATAATCATGAAGCTTTCAACCAAGATTTTAGAGTATAAATTTCTGGAAAATTCGCTGGAAACAGGGTTTGGTACCAAAGCTGGCAATGGCGGCCATGTTTGTTCAGATATACCATTTTGAGCTTAAAATCGAATAACTATTCAACTTTTAAAATTTTTGTTTAAGAAAATGGTATAATAATTGAAAAATGTAGAACATGAAATGTGTTTATAAGATACTCTTGGAAACATTTATCCCATGAAAGGTATCCAAGTACCCCCAACTGCCTTATCAATAGCGTTTTAAGGGGACGTGTCTTTTTTCCTCTTAATTTTAACGAAATTTGGTCAGTATATGGCGATATTATTTGCAATGCGGCTGTTTTCATTTCTCTGGAGGGAAATTCATTTATCAAGTTTGTGATGAGTTTCTTTGATTAAAGATATTGTAATATTATCAGACATTGGGAGAAAATAAACACTCAAGGGTGGGGAGGTGTCGTGTCTTTATACCCCTACCCCTAACGTTTCCGACCTAGGCATATACTCGTGCAATGAGATGATGCTTGTTATGGGGGGGGGGGGTGGTTCAGAAACCTTTGTGCATTTTGCTTATGTAATGTGCAACTTAAGTTATTTGACTCAATGTTGGTTAAGTTTAACTATTATGACGTCATTATTGTATTTAAAGATCGATCAAACCTGCTTTAAACTCTGTTTATATCTATAATTGCTCAAAAGTACCCAAAAATGGTGTTTTTTTCAATGTATCAAAAATTGTTTAGAGAACCCTTATAGGAGATTGGTGTAATGTATGAATTAAAGAAGTGACACTTTTTCTAAGAATGGTTTATTGTTTCCAAAAATAGAGAAAAGTTAAAAAAATTCAAACCTCTTGTGCGGTTGAAAGCATGTTATAAAAATGGTGGAATGAGCTATAAAATTTGGAATTTAAAGTTATTAAAGAAAGATTTCCCCTGAAACTGATTTATTTTGAAATGAGAATATTCTATTATATAATCATGAAGCTTTCAAACAAGATTTTAGAGTATAAATTTCTGGAAAATTCGCTGGAAACAGGGTTTGGTACCAAAGCTGGCAATGGGGGCCATGTTTGTTCAGATATACCATTTTGAGCTTAAAATCGAATAACTATTCAACTTTTAAAATTTTTGTTTAAGAAAATGGTATAATAATTGAAAAATGTAGAACATGAAATGTGTTTATAAGATACTCTTGGAAACATTTATCCCATCAAAGGTATCCAAGTACCCCAACTGCCTTATCAATAGCGTTTTAAGGGGACGTGTCTTTTTTCCTCTCAATTTTAACGAAATTTGGTCAGTATATGGCGATATTATTTGCAATGCGGCTGTTTTCATTTCTCTGGAGGGAAATTCATTTATCAAGTTTGTGATGAGTTTCTTTGATTAAAGATATTGTAATATTATCAGACATTAGGAGAAAATAAACACTCAAGGGTGGGGAGGTGTCGTGTCTTTATACCCCTACCCCTAACGTTTCCGACCTAGGCATATACTCGTGCAATGAGATGATGCTTGTTATGGGGGGTGGTGGTTCAGAAACCTTTGTGCATTTTGCTTATGTAATGTGCAACTTAAGTTATTTGACTCAATGTTGTTTAAGTTTAACTATTATGACGTCATTATTGTATTTAAAGATCAATCAAACCTGCTTTAAACTCTGTTTATATCTATAATTGCTCAAAAGTACCCAAAAATGGCGGTTTTTTCAATGTATCAAAAATTGTTTAGAGAACCCTTATAGGAGATTGGTGTAATGTATGAATTAAAGAAGTGACACTTTTTCTAAGAATGGTTTATTGTTTCCAAAAATAGAGAAAAGTTAAAAAATTCAAACCTCTTGTGCGGTTCAGGCGCATGACACCAAATCACTGCGTGAAAGGTGCAATGGTGATGAGCTCCGGTTAAAAGTATATGGCTACTGGAGACAATGCGGTGTCCTTAGGGACCATGTTCTTCGTGAGGTTGGCATGTTCTGATTTTTTGTAAAAATTTGGAAACAATTATGTAAACTGAGCTCAAAAAGAAACTTATAATTTTTCACAAGGTCATATCTTAAAATCCTGTCCATCAAATTGAATCAAAATTACACACAGGTTTACTTCAATACTCTACTCTTAACACATGTCAGTAATCAAGCAGTTATCCAACTGACACAACAGCAAAATGCACTGATATGGAACAGCTTCCTGGACCACATTCACAGCCCAGCCCTGTTTCATGAAAAAAGTGTATGAAAAGCAGAAAGCAGCACCGTTTTATCATCTGTGCAAGGATATTGTGTGCATTCTCACATATTTTTTGTGCTGTGTGTCAAATGTTGGGCTGTGAAAGTGGAGGAAGTCCAGGAAGCTGTCCCATGACAGTGCATTTTGCTGTTGTGTCAGTTGGACAACTGCTTGGTTACTGACATGTGTTTTGAGTAGAGTATTAAAGTAATCCTGTGTGTAATTTTGGTTCATTTTGATTGACAGTATTTTAAGATATGACCTTGTGAGTCACAAGTTGTAAAAAATATAAGTTTCTTTTTGAGCTCAGTTTATGTGAATATGAAGTCTACAAGTAAATACCAGAAAATGCATTTAAAAATAGTTTACCATAAATCACCTTGTGCTATTAATACATGGTTGGCTGCTGCATAAAAGAAATTTGCACGTTTGGAATTGCCTACATGCAGGGTTGTTTGATTTAAGGCCAGAGTAATGGAAGACACATTCGTCCACGACCGAATTTGAGATTTTTTGATATTTATCAACACTAAGATGTATTCTTTCACTTGAAACTGATAAAATACAACTTGCTAATATTTATTCGTATTTTTGCTTGATTTATTTCACTCTTTTCAACTCTAAAAAGTCACATGGCTCAGACAGCTTAGTAAATTGGCAGGAAATAATGAGTCAGAAATGCGCGAATGCGAAATATTGTGATTCTGCAGCGATTCGCGTCAAGTGACGCGACGCAACTCTCATGCCGTATGTCCAACGCAGTCAAGGCGCATTCGGTATGTTGTTAACGCCAGCAAATGTGGTGTAAACAAAACAAAATTTGCAGTCAAAATGCCACTTGGATTTTTTAATTATTTTGAATTTTGGCGCACTGAAAGCAGAGATTATAGATTCATTGGTGCAAAAAGACGCATATTTAGACCATGCACCAGGTGCAGCTTTTACAAGCGTGAAAGTCTTACCGTTTTAAAATTTAAAGACGCTTTGTGCATAATTTTGACATTTTTTTACTAAAACGTCGATTTCTCAGAGTTCACTTTTGACAATATTATTGCGATTTTTGTGACAAGATAACTCAAAAATATGCAAGCAATGGGTAAACTTTTTGCACTATTCTTTAGAGTACATCAAAGTCTAGGGAAGGTTTTTTCATTTTTTCAAAATATTTGTTTTAACCAAAAATATACACCATTATGTGCAATTTTTAGCTTAATAGAGTGACAAAATGGCGTTTTTCACATGTTTTTATCAATATTTCGAAAAAAGAGACAAATTTCAAAAAAATAAAAAAACCTTCCCTAAGTTTATGTCTCTTCTTCATGAAAAGCTAACTGAATTTTTTTTACTACGAACGGACTTTTTTCTAAGTTGTCACAAAAAAATTGGGGTAAAAAAGTGAATTTTTGTGATTTTTTCAAAAACTTGAGATTTTTGAACAAATCTGACGTAACCATGGGATTCCTTGACTCATTTCCTTTTCAAAAATGTATAGTTTTATATACTTTGGACATACAATTCAGAAATAATGAAGCTCAAAAAGGTCCATGTTCTCTCCCATTACTCTGCCCTTAAATCACTGCTTTAAATCACTTGATTTTTTTTTTTAATCACTCATTTAAATCAACGTTTTCATATTTTACCATTTTTGATCAATGTAAGTTAATTTCTTTCTTAAATTGACTGTTTTACTTCATTCCTGATGTTTCTACAACTTACCTCTAAGATGTCACTTGATCTACATGTATATTGCTAAAAATTCATCATCAAGGTGCAGAATTCAACAGGTTTTCCTCCACGATTTTTGCCAAATTTTTTCTTTAAAATTTTCACATGTAAAAACATGTTTTGAATTTTTGTAAATACCTGATAGGACAGGGAGGTCAATAACATGTTTACTGGGTGGGCAATTGCCCACCCAGTAAATTATTTTGCCCACCCAGTAAATTCAACTTGCCCATTGCCCAAAAGTGCCCACCCAGTAAATTATTTTGCCCACAAAAAATTGGGCACCATATAAATAATTACGGTATCATAAAACTAGTACCGTGGTGCATCTCTTAAAATCAACTTGCATTTTGAAAGTGATGTTGAATAAATGAAAGTGATGTCTCTTTTCTTCAGATTTATTTATTTACCGTGTTTACAAGTTCATAGTAGGAGTAAATATCACATAGTACACAATGGTACAGGAAGCTAAAACTTAGTATTATTTTGAGCAATTTCACACAAAACCTGAAAGAATTTGTATTTTAATAAACTTGAACATTATTTGGAACCTATTCCAGATATACATAATTTGCTCATTTCAATTCTTTGAGCATGCATGAATAGGAAATATTATTATTTAGGCCTACTTATAATTCTCGTTATAATTATGAAAATAATTTCCTGCAATCAATCTAAACTTTAAATGTTGAAAAAATACAAGTTATTTTTTGTTCATTACTTTTTACACTTTTCGACCGTGATTCTACATCTGACATGGGTCTTTTATTAGTTGTGCAACATTGTGGCCTATTTACTTTAATACCAGTATAAGAATTGGCTTAAATAAACATTTTAACTATAGTTAACAAATAGGTCAATATAATTCAGGGCTGCCCATATATTGCCTAATTCTAATAAATTCATTTACCGGCTTGGGTGGAAAATACCAGTAGGCACGTTCAGACCCAAATTATTACTCGAGTTAAATTTTTTACAACCCGTGATCAGGGTTTTCTTTAAGCATTTTGCTGAAGGGGTATTTTCAAATTTTTTTGACCCTTTCAATTGTGAATTTTTCCTCTGAAGGAGTCAAAAACATTGCCCAAGGGGTATTTTTATAATATTATTTTTGAAGACATTTTTAACAATATGTGTGTTTTTGGAGCCATAGGCGAGATCCGGATTGGGTGGTGGTGGGGGAATCTCCCAATATTTTGTTAGGGGATGGTACATACAATCATCCCCCATGCAATGTTGACGCCTGTATGTGGGTTTCTGACCAAATTAACCTCTTATTTGGCTATTTTAACCCCAAAAGTGCACATTTTTGCGCGCTTCTCGCGAATTTATTCCACTTTTGCACCATATTTCAGCAGTTTAGCTTCAAAATGGCAAAATTTTTTGTACCATAAACTTATTCTTTCTCCAAAAGGTGCTGGATTCACTATACTTCAAGACACGCCCCCCTCCCCAAGTCAAAAAGAAATCTACACCACTGTTTGGAGCAGTGGCGGATCTAGAGCAGTCAGAAGGGGGTGGGGCAATTTTAGAAGAAAATAATAATATTTAAAGATGCCCCCTGAGAAGTAAGAAACTTTTGCAAAATGAAGACCTAATTGAAGCATTTTGGTGGATCATTTTGGCAATATTAATGTGTAAAATTTTAGTTTAAAAAAGCCGAACATTTGTGAAATGAACAGTATATGGAGTCTTTCGTGGACGGCAAGTTTTCCCTATTATGGTAGGCCTATAAATTGTGTTAAACATAAATTGGCAAATGTCGAAAGCAGAAGTGAAAGTGGCCATTTGTTTATCAATTACGCAGGGTGATGTTCCCTCCTTAGAACTTGGAAAATTGTGCAAAATGAAGACCTAATTGAAGCGATTTGGTGGACCATTTTGGCACTATTACTGTGTAAAATTTAAATTTGAACAGTTGAAAAGCTGAAAATTGTGAAATGCCGGTCCATAAAGCATTTCGTTGTCCTACATATCAGGAGTATAGGTCCTAAATCCCAAAAGCCGAGAATAAATACACAATATCAGGTGTTTCTCTATTCAATTCTTGCAAATATCTGAACGCGTACGTTTTCAAGATTTTGTACGCATTGGACTTTGGGACTAGGGATTTGAACCCGGTGTCGTCACTTAACATTCAAAGGCGTAACGCATGATCGTTCCCTAAGTCAAAAATACCCCCCCTATTTTGCGCGGTTTCAAGAACATTTTCGTCATTTTTACCCCTATTTTACATGAAAACGGGTACAAATTAGCCTTAAAAAATACCCCTATTTTTTGCATTTCAAGTACACTTTTACAAAAGTACCCCTTTTTTAACATTTCAAGAACACACACAAAAAGCTACAAAAACACTTGTTCTGATTCATTATCGTTTCTGAGGAGAACTCTGTTGTCCTTTTAATATATAAATGAGGAAAATAACAGAAAAATATATACAAATACATCCAATAGGATGCATCAAACTCGTCACAATCGCGGCACTATTTCTGGCATTTGCCACGAACAATTCCTTTATGATCAGCTTGATCAGGTGCCATTTCAAGAGTTTGTGGTCCGGTTTGTGGGTACCGGTTTGTCAAGGCTCGCTCATTAATAAAGCCGATGAAAAAGTCTCATGGAATCAGCGGCCAAACTGGGTAAGTCCCCAGTGACGAATCGGTGTAAACAAACCATGAAACAAATAAAACCGAAAGTCGAAGCGTGTTGCTGAATATTTAAGCCGGGATATTAGGAAGGCAAAAAAAGTTTCACAAAAGTGAAATCCGGGAGTAAATTGAGCGAGAAATGGTAAGATTTCTTGGGATTTCAACATTATCAATTTATCATGATTCACAAAAATATACCGTACCCTATTTTTAATTTCGAGTACACCGTCGTCGTCAAAAACAACCCTATTTTTAAACATCGCGAACATAAAATGTTCGCGAACATAGTTTAAAAATAACCCCTTTTTTCGCGAAATTGGGAACGATCATGCGTACACATAGTCAATGTTAAGTGACGACACCGGGGATTTGAAGGAGTCAGAAAAGTGCCTGAAGGCGTAAATACGCGTGTTTTGTGCGTTAAAGAAAACCCTGCCCGTGATAAAATACCACAAATATTTTCGCTAACTCGACTGATTGTCCATACATAGCTTACGCCGACCTTTTAACACGACCTGCTGACGTGAATTTACCATGACCATTTTGTACCCAGGGATAATTTCCGGAAGTACACTGTAGCGCGCAGGTTCTAAATGTAAATATGCAGTCCGATTGTAAACCAATTTCATTTGAGTAAAATTTGCAACGGAAAATGGAAAACGTGATGCAAAACATTCTAAAAGAATTTGATTTAACTGTTGACAACATATTTTACCAAAATGTTTGCCCAAATATAATGTTTTAAAAACGTATTCATGATCTTTATATAAACCGACATTTAAATGCTATTAAAAGTTTTGTATAACATGTATTTGCAGGGTCATTAGGCCTACACTCTTCAGCTTAAGAAAAAACGCACGCCTTGATTCATGTAAAGTAGTTTAGAGCAAGAACTGACTGAACGCCGATGGTTAATTTGCAGTGAGGTCAAATCTGCAGATGTTTACCTCGACTGTTACCTCTAGTGCGATCCACACAGGCATCAACCTCGACTGCTCCGGTCGGGTTAAGGATTTACCTCTGACTTTTTCAGAGGTAAATCAGTCGGGTTAAGGTCGGGATAAGCTGCCCCGACTACTGTCCAGACGGGCACAAACTCGACATTTATCACGAGCTTACCCCGACTGGGCACTTTACTCGAGGTATATACCCCTTTACTCGAGTTAAATACCCTAGGTCTGAACACGGCTAATGATGCCACTTAGGTCCACTCTGAAACATTGTGAAAAACTTAACACCCGAAATAATGTATAAATTTGGATAAAAAGTCCCCCAAATGGGCTGAAGATAATTAAAAGTGCAGAAATTTTGACTTTATAAAAGAAGGAATTCAAGCAAAAGAAGGAAAAGTGGCATCTCTGATACCAAAAATAACTGGGAAAGACTGGGAAACATTGAAATTACTTGTAATTACCGGGTCAAATACTATTTTGGCAATAGTTTATATTTTAGTAAAAATACTTTAGTTCGTGTTTTCAACAGATATTCATAATTTCTTATTAAATAATTTCAACACAAAAATGCCACTCATCCAAAACAGATATAATTAAATTTATATTTCTTTAATCTGTGAGTGATCGGTGTCTGTGACAAGAAGTTATACGGTACAGTAAAAGTCACAACATTATTTCCCTATAATACCAAATGAAATATAATCCTAATTTTACTGCTTTTTTCCTACCTAGGCTATAGGAGTAATAGCGAGTGATAATTTGTATGTTTGAAGTGAAAAATAATACGCTATACAATTTTTCTTTCTAGTTGCTGCATGAATATGCTAATATCGGCATTAAGATGCATTTAGGGAGGGTAAAGTCCACTTTTTACATCAAAGCCAAATTCTACATAAAATCAGGTCTACACTAACAAAAATCCAAACGTCAGGATTCAATTAATTACCGCTGCCCACCCAGTAAATTATTTTCCCTAATTTGAGGGCAAAAATAAATTAAATTGCCCACCCAGTAAATTATCCTTATTTACCCCCCTGTGATAGGATTGCGCATATGTCTAGCATTCCACTGGTCTCTTTTGAATTTATTATTTATTATAGCAGTTCTTGGAATTAAAAAAATCGATTTAAATAAAAAAAATCTGATTTTTTTTTTTTTAATCAAAGAATATTCATTAACCCTGCCCACATGCAATATCCCACTAACCTTTTGTGCTGTTCCTGCAATCTTCTATTTTCATCTTCTTGTTTTTGCTTGTCCCGCTCCAACTGCTTCTGTTCCTCTTGCAACCTCTTACGCTGTATCTCGAGTTGCAATCTCATTTCATTTATGCTGTCCATCTTCCTGTCTTCCATATCTCACTGTGAGTAAATTGTAAATGGTAGATCACAGTTAACTCTCATAAGAATAATGATTGAAACCAAAAGTACAGGGCAAAGGCATGCAGGCAAATAACCTGCTATGATCAAGTGAGGTGAAACAAGAAATGTCTTTAAAAAAGACGGCGCAGTGAATGAAGAAAAAAATGTTGGATTTCACATTCACTGAGAGGACCTTTGGCTTAAAAATGAGCTTTTAGAAACGACACTGTAAAAAGGAGAATGATGTTTGTTTCCTTTATTTTATTTTGTCTTAAGAACCCACAATGAGGGCACAAATTAATTTATATGCTGAGTACTTAGTTCATTTCTTGGTATACTTAATAACATATGATGACATTTACTTAAAATGAAGAACATATTCTCAAGTTTGTACTTAACATAAATGAGTTAAAAAGTTGTATGCATCTGAGCCTAATAATAAGGCCTAGGAATGATTATAAACATAATACTGTGGTATGGGGTAATAGCAATTCCTCATTGATAGCATGGATAGTGTCTAAGTCTGATGACGAGTCTTCAGGTTCATATTGTGGTTTGGATATAGGCCTACCATTGACTGACATCGGGTATGGCCATTGTTTTCAATTTTGCGATGAATAGTTATATCATTTTATGAACCAATTACAGGTAGGCCTATTTCTGGAAAGCATTAAGAACAGAGATTAAACTGACCAAAATTCGAAATCAATATTCAGGGTGTACTAGACGATATACAGTGTGTAAAAATTAACTTTTAAGGAACATGTGGTATATTTTTCTTTTCAGGAATATTTTCTCAATCTGAGGACCACAAAATCAAACAGAGCTTGAATTGAAAAAGCCAACCAGAAATATACTTTATTTTGGGTGCGATGTTTGCTTCTATGTATACAGGGTGATCAAAATTTACTTCATTAACAGACCTAATTATTTATTCAAAAGGTTTAATTAGTGCTAATTAGCTGCTTAAACTGCTTTCAGTCATAAATACTCATTCCAAACCAGAGAATACAATATATCTTTGTCACTTTTAGACTACACTTGCAATTCTGATAATTGACTGTTTTACATAGACCCCTATGAGGGGTGTAAGTATTCATTTTGAAAATATCATTATCATTTCATTTGTTCAAGAAAAATGTCACGCCGTCAGTCTTTTGGGAGTCTCAACTTAGGCCTATAACCGCATGGTCCTTTACACTGCGCCATTAGGCCTATCAATTTAATACCCAGACCGAATAGGCTATTTAGTAATAAATAAAGCAACTTGAAACAAAATGATCGAGAAATTATCACTTTCGTAAAAACAAAATAGTATGGTCCACAACACAGAAGTCCTAAACAAACTGTAGGTCGAAACAATGTAGGTCGAAACAACGCCAAAAATTGCATAAAATAGCTGACATGTACCGCAATATCAAAACTGCATTTGGTACATTTTACAGGTTCACTTTACCATGCTTACAGCACGGTGTGTCAATTGCGGAAAATCCGCCAAGGTGTCCCGAAGAATAATCATTTACAGTTGAGTCACGGTCACCGGCCATCTCGTTTGCATATCCATATTTAACTACAGCGCCTATAATGACGTGCATGCACTGTTACTGTGCGACTGAACAACCTTTGTTTATTACTTTAGACAGATCAGCACGCTGTGATTGGATGTACTATGTAAATAAGTAAGTTGTTGTTGTAATGGTAACACACCATACTTTGGTAACACGAAACTTCACCCATCCCATCCACATGTAATGACACGTGATACAGTTTTTGAAAGCTAACTCCCCAGGCTAAATCCATATTCCTCCGCCGGCAAAAATATAGCCCATGATAAAATTAATCATAGTTATAATTATTTTCTTCAAATGTGGTTGTCGGGTTCAGTATACCACAATTAATACAACAATAAAACAATTCCCACCAGATAATTACTTGATATGTAGGCCTATACTTTCTCAATCTAAACCTGAGGTATAATATGGTTTCAGATCTAAACCAAAATCAGTACCACTGACGTCATCTCTGTCTACCACCAAGTTATCAAAATTTGTCTATGGCATATGCAAGGTATTCTACCGGGCAATACACTAGGATAAATTATTACTTGTGCTGTGATAGTTGCCATCTCATGACGTGATTGGAAATTATGCACATTTACAAAAAACATAGGCCTACGTTTAAACTGTTAAAATACATCACGCATTTTGACTATAAACTCATTTATACCATTTTACTAGAAATGTACTATCTCCAAGGACGCTACGACCAACTCAACGAACTCATGCATATGCAAACGAGCCCAATCCCTATGCTAAATCAGGGGTGTAATGGTAGAGATCGACAGGACGCATGCTCAGCTAATGCTTGTAGCTAATATTCCTCATGCAAGGAGCCCAGGTTGAGTGTGTTGTTGAAAATCATTGCATTAAAAAACACTTCTTTCAATGAAATCGCATATAAAATCAATGGATACACAACCAAAATTCTACAAAAGTCAATCTTTATATTAATAAAGCTATCGATGTGTACGAAAAACTTCAGTGGTACAAAATGCCTTTCACATTCGAAAATTTCAGTATAGTAACACCCAGCCAATTCAGAATTAATGCAGCACTGCTGCAAAAATTCTATATCATTTGATGTATAGCTCAACACTGAGGCTCAACATAAGGGAGTGTTCATAAATACTTTGGGGGGGGCTGGGCAAAATGGAGGGGTGGGGGGCAAAAAGTTTTAGGTCTTCAAAAGGATGGACCAAAAAAGTTTGACTCCTTATGGAAGGGGTACTGTAGTCAAAAATTTTAAAACCAATCCAATATTGATAAAAAAATTTGTGTGCATTAACCATAATTGAGAACTATGAAAGTCGGTTTTTCCCCAAAATCGACCTTTCACTCTAAATTTCAAGGATTTAAAATAAATCCTAAGGGATTGTGATTAGGAATCAAGTACTGTATAAGTGGTAATTTTCGCGTACAGTTATTTTCGCGATTTGTAGTGAGAGACACATTTTCGCTGAATGTTATTTTCAAGGCTTGCAAAGTCCTCCCTATACTTGTAATACATCATTGCATATATTCGCGAGGTGTTATTGTTCGCGGTTGGAGCTCTAATCGCGAAATTCGCGAAAATAAAACCCTCGCGAAAATTTCCACTTATACAGTATTAGATTTATAATTAAATCTTACAGATTTAAAATTAAATCCTTAAAGCCATAATGTGCGATTTGCACGACAGCAACGCCCTGATTTTTTTTTGTAACTTCTACTTTTTGCACCTTTGTAATGGCCATTGGTGTACATAAATGCCCTGTGAAAGACTAAGCCTGAAGCCCGGTGGGTTCAGTCTTCACTGACAATGTGTACGCATGATGGTTCCAATCAGGGTACTTTTCAAGAAATGTCCGTGGAATTTTCGAGGACAAAATGGTGCGCGATTGTCCAAATTAGGGGTGTTTTGGAGCAAAATTGTCCTTGAAATGAAAAATAGGGTGTATTTCTAGGACTTTCATCCGTGTTTTCCCGCTACATGTACAGTTTTCGTTATTGTCCTCATTTCCCAGTGAAATAGGGGAAAATTCAAATGCGTCCTTGAAATGGTAAAAATAGGGGTATTTATTTCGGAAAAATGTCCTTGATTCCTCGTGATAAGGGGGTGAAATGAAAATGCGTCCTCAAAATGATAAAAATAGGGGAGGTATTTGGGAGTAAATTTTCCTTGATTTCGCGCAAAATAGGGGGTAAAATTGCTGCAAATGTCCTCGATTCCCCGTGAAATAGGGGTCATTTTCAAATCCTGGAACGGTCATACGTCCTACCTTTAAATACAAACTGAACCCACCGGGGCCTGAAGTGCTTAAAGGGGTACTACACTCATTACAGACCCATTCCATGTCAACTCAGGGATGTGCACCGCAGCACCTCTTCAATTTTTTTTTTTCTGTGTGGTGGTAGATATTGATGAAAGTAAAATCCGAAAATTTGAGCTTCATACTCCATTTGTTTTCCATATTAGTGGCATCAATTTGAAGTCATTATACATGTGAAATCAAAAATGTGTACAACTCTATGGAGTAGGCTAACCTAAGTGATGTGTTGAAGTATCGAGACCCTAAGCCAATATCTCTCAGAAATGTTGTCCTGGACATATCTTCAACATACCTGAAGTTGATGGTGGGGCAAATTGTCTGCCATTGGTTTTTAGGGGGGTCAAAATGTACAAAAAATGTACAATTGGGGTTTTGCATGGGTAATATCTCAGCTAAAAGTATTCTAATAGGCTCAATATTGGATAAGAGTAATGTCCTACCAAAGGGCTCTGACTGGCAAAAAAATGGACAATAAATTATTTTTACTTTTGGAGTTCTGACCCCCCCAAAGTTGGTCCTGGATGGACGGTTGCATTTTGAGGGCCCTATATCTTTTAAAGTAAAGGAGTTACAAGTTTTCTGATGCCAGATTTGAATTCTACACAAATAAGTATCCCAGGATACATACTTTTCAAATTTGTAAAGGGACCTTTATACATTTATGGACCTCCAAACTTCAATTCACATTTATTACACATTTTTATGCTGACCCCCTAAATTTCAAATTGATGCCATGGGAAAACTAAATAGAGTATGAAGCTCAAATTTTCGGATTTTACTTTCTCATCAATATCTACCACCACACAGAAAAAGAAAAAATTGAAGAGGTGCTATGTGCACATCCATGGAGTTGACATGGAATGGGTCTTTTTTGCGTTTTTTTGAAGTTTGTAAAAAAAAAATTGGACAAAGTGGTATGCAAAATGAAGGGGCAAATCTTCTTGTTCTATTGGTGGCAGCTGTATCAATGTAAACATGCTTTTAAAGGTAGAAGCCAAAAAGTGGTACATCACTGTGACAGTGAAAATACATGAAACCTTACTTCTTAATGAGCGTGGGGCCCAAAAATTGTGCATGTCTATGAAGGGGGGTCAAAAAGTTTCAGGTTCTCTCAAGGGGGGGGGTCAAAATTTGACTCAGAAAATTTCCAGTGCCCAGCCCCCCCCCCCCCAAAGTATTTAAATGAACACTCCATAAGGCCAAGTAAAAAACAGCAACACCTTATGTGACATGATCAAGGGGAATGAGTCCCATCACATGTTGACCCTAGTCGAAAATGGGTTTTACATGTTTCTCAAGAGGACATTGAGAGCTTTCAGAAACTGAAACCCCATGTTGATACGTTCTCCTTTTAAGGTCATAAGAATTGAGGATTTTCTTTTCATGTTTTATAACAATTTTCTGTAGAAACTGATGACTTTCCCAGAAGTATCCCTATAGTTTGCGAAAATCAAATAGTGTATGTGGAATTGAAGTCTTAGTAATGCACTCATTGTAATTAGGAAGTCTTACCCTAACCCAACCAGAGCTCACTAAAAGCTCAATATTAAAACCACTTCATGTGCTATGGCCCAAGTTCCATATAAAATTGGACTGTAGTGAGACTGATCAATTGAGATATCATGCCAAGGTATCCGTGAATCCGTCTAAATTTATCATTATTATGTCTTCAGAACATGATTTTGATTCTAAGATGTGATTTTTGGTCAAAATTTAAAAAATGTGACTTTTTGGGTTAAAATGTGATTTTCAATCAAAATGCAATTTTTGGTCAAAATGTGATTTTGGTCCGGCCAAAATGTGATCAAATTTTTTTAAATCTAGCTCAAAAATGGCCAGAAAATGCTAAATTTTCAAAAACAAATTATAAAAAGCCTGATTTTTACCCAAATTTTAAATAATTTTGGTGAATTTGATCAAAATAAAAAAAATGGGTCCTAGATATTTGTTTCTAGTTTTAAAAATTAATAATTTTATTTTATTCAAGAACGTTTTTGTTATGCCAAAAAAATTGTTTGGGATTTTCTCTCGCAGATGAATTCATCAAGCATATAGCTGCGCCATTCTAACATGTATTGACATTGGGTCATTTGAAGCTTAAATGTAAACATGTAGCAGATGAATAAGATATGGCTAAAACCTGGTAAATCCAGGATTTCAAATTAGATTATTCTTGTGAAACTACACAATTTTTCATGATAAATTGCCCGCAAAATCACACTTCTCTTCCAATTATTCTCCGGCAAAATAAATAACTTTTATTGCAGAGATGGTTAATTTACCAGCCCAAAATATCAGTATCAGTGCTTTTTTCCAGAAATGAGGACTAGAGTCACTGGACATCCCTGTTGTTTAAAAATGAATGAAACTGTCACAAACATCCAAGCCCTGGTCGGAATTGCACTCTTAGTTTGCGTATGTGAATTACACAAACTATGAGTGCATTATCACATAATTTAGGGGTGCAGTCATATAGTTTCATGACTAAACGGTTGTTTATGCCCGAGGGGCCGCTTATGCCCGAGGGCATAAACAACCGCTTAGTCATGAAAATATATGAATGAACCCTGCTCATACATATCAGAACATTTTGTGATTCTTATTTCATCAAAATATTAACAAAAAATAACAAGAAACATCATTAAAAACCATGAATTTCGTTCGTTCTCCCTACCACTGCAATCAAGACATCCGGGCCACCGGGCATAAATGCTGTTTATGCCCGGCTCGATCAATCACGCTACCGTTATATAGCGCAGATGTATGAACATTGGGATCACCATCACCAAGCGAGTCAGGGTTGCGTTGCAGCAAGCTGTCTTCCAGAACGGTAAACTGCATATCCGCCAATACACGCTTTTTCAATGGGAAATGAACTTTGCTGCTTGGATGATGTCACGATGAGGTTAGCATTTATTCCGTATTGAAAAGCGTGTACTGACGGATATGCAGTCGACCGCCTCCTTAACTCTTATGACTATCCACTCCGTCTATTCAGACAGACTTACTCGAGAACTCTAATGCTGGTTTCATACTTTCTGCCACTTGCCGCTGAGCGGTGTGATGCTTCATCATACCACTTGCACTTTTCTGCAAGCGGAGCGGCACGCTGATCAGCGACATGACTATGAAAGCCGATGTTGCCGCTAAACATCGCCAAAAATCGTATCATGTTCTCATACGTCATAGCGGCACCGCTCCTGATTTGACTTGAAGAGAACTCCTAGCGATGCTGCCGCTTGGGCAAAGCAGGGGAGTGATCGACATATCGTGTTGCTGCTGGTCACCGATGGGTTTCCGGCGCAACTGCTCAGTGAAGCAAAATCGTCGTCAGAACGGCAGGAAGTATGAAATCAGCATTTAAGTTTCAAATTTGCACACAACATTAAACACATTCAAAGCTAGAGTATATTACTATCGTTTTTTAGCCGGTCAGCGCTTATACTTTCTATTGCGACAGTGCCGTAGCATTGGGTCATCATATTGTGGGGGGGGGGGGCACCGACCATGATTGGGGGGGGGGCACCAGGTCTGATTGGGGGGCACAAGCCATTTTCCTATGGGATTTTTAAAATTTCAGATCGATTGGGGGACATGTGCCCCCCATGCCCCTATGACGCTAAGCCACTGAATTGCAACAGATTTATTCTGTTTGATTGAAATTTGAATGAAAGTTACTTTGATGAGTATAATCTTTTGAGATTGCCAAATTTTGAACAGTCCAAAATTTTGTTGAAGTCATGAAGTGTAATTTTAGCAACACTTTTGATGTGATCGCCTGTCATACTCATGATCAGCTGTGTTTTACTCTGAACTTCTATATCACCCTTTGCACGATTCTGCCGCCTTGCTACTAAAATGAGGACATGAGGTTCTCCCTGCAGATGTAATGTGCACTTTTGTTTCTCACACTTTTCTAGCAACGCGCCAGAAGGCTTTTGAAACGGCATGTACGCGGTAATTAAAAGCATGCATTTGTCGCGCCGAAGTATCAATGACTAGGGCGGAACATCCCCCCTCAGACACCCCCCTGCATATACATAAACAAGTGGTCACTTTCGCTTCTGTTTTAGTGAAGACTTGTCCACAAGTTAGGCCGTCATTTCACAGTTTTTCAAGCCAAAATTTTACACAATAATAGTGCCAAAATGGTCCACCAAATGGCTTCAATTTAAGGTCTTCATTTTGCAAAAGTTTCTTACTTCTGAGGGGGAACATCCCCCCTCAGACACCCCCCTGCGTATACATAAACAAGTACTCGCTTCGCTTCTGTTTTAGTGAAGACTTGTCCACAAGTTAGGTCGTTATTTCACAATTTTTCAGCTGTTTCAAGCTAAAATTTTACACAATAATAGTGCCAAAATGGTCCACCAAATGGCTTCAATTAGGTCTTCATTTTGCAAAAGTTTCTTACTTTGAGGGGGGTACAGACATCTCCCTACGTCGCGGGGGCGCGATGTGCGCCCCTGCGGTCAGCGTTGCAATTTTTTTGCAACAGAGGTTATTTATTCTCAGCGATTAACGAATAGAGAGCAACTCTACTAGTCTTATTTAATACAAGACTGCCCTACCCCAACCCTAAACTCCATAAACGAGGACTGGACTCAAGTCTAGCAAGGTGCACCCTATTCGGTAATTGTACCATTTATTCTGTTAATTAATGTTGAAATTTTGATGAAAGTTGTACATGTATAGATTAGACAACTGATCTTTTAAATAAAGATTGCCTATTTTGAACAGTCCAAAATTTTGTTGAACTGTAATTTTAGCAACATTTTTGATGCAATGGCTGGTTGTGATCGGCTGTGTTTACTTCTGAACTTTCATTGCTTTACACGAATGCGACTGTCTCTAGCCTCGAATGTGAAGCTTATCGGTGAGCAAATTCGTGGCTAGACTTCTCGAGCAAGCTTCCGCGAATCTGACTAGACTTTGAATGCAACAGTCTCAAATGTGAAGCTCATCGGTGAGCAATTTCATGGCAAGACTTCCCGAGCAATGTTTCAAGACATATTGAAAAATATCAATGTTTTTTCCAACATTGATTTGTCAATGTTTTCAATCTAAACTCTTCAAAAAAAGTTTGCAAACTTTCCAAAATGGCTATATATCAGAAATATTTGTAATTTATTTCCATATTATTTCATATCAATACAAACATTGTTCTTTCCTGTCAAAAATGACACCAAATTTGTGACAATAACTTATTCCACGGTTGAGTAACTGTCTTTGAAAGACAGAGAGGTCTTAAACAAAATGTGCCAAATCTGCCATTGTCTGCGCCATGTACATCAATGAACATGAGTAAGGAACATCACACTGTTTCATTAGTCTATGATTTCGAAGTGCTGACAGCCTGATGTACCGGTCTTCTGCAGCCGTTGTTTTTCTTGGGCGGCCACTTTAGGGTCTGTCTTTGACATCTCCAGTCTGACGAAACTTTACTTTTAGCTTGGAGATCATACATGGAAACTCCAAAAGTTGTTTAACTTGATTCTGAGGTACATGTATGCCAGCCTCAAGCTGACCATATATAGCTTGAACCTTCTGATAATCGAACCATGGTTGATTAGAACTTTCTTTGCAAATGACCAATATGAAGAACTGTTTAATCCCATCCTAGCCATTTTCATTCAAAATGATATAGGCCTACTGCAAACAACTTTTCATTCATTCTTTTATTGATGTATTAACCCACTCATTTTTTCATTCATTCAAAGCAATGAGATGAGCACAGAAAATGGTTAATTTGGCACATTTTCTTTGAGACCTCTGTGTCTTTCAATATCGTCACAAATGTGGTGTCCTTGTTGACAGGAAAGAACAATGTTTTCACTGATATGAAACAATATGCAGATAGATTTCAAAAATATCTGATATACAGCAGTTTTTGAAAGTTTCCAAACTGTTTTTTTTTTGAGGAGTTTATTAACATCAAATCAAATTGGGAATGTTCTAAAACATGATTCCATGAAAAGGGAATTAAATCAGACGTTTCTGACACTTTGTATTTTCTTGATTAATTCAAGGCGGTTCTCAACCCACGAGTCTCGCCTTCTTTCGCGACCCCTGCTTTCGTGATACTTGTGTTGAAGTAAATGAACCTGCAACAACCCATGGTGACCCCAAAATGACCTTCCAAAAATGTGACTCTAAATGTTGACTGTACCCACCAAATTTCATGCCCATACAATAGTTTTTGTAATTTGACCTCAGCTGACCCCTGGATGACCCCAAAATGACCTTCCAAAAATGTGGCTCTAAATGTTGACTGTACCCACCAAGTTCCATACCCATACAAGTTTTTAGTAATTTGACCTCCAATGACCCATGGGTGACCTCGGATGACCCTGAAATTAAATTTGTTTCATGCACATACAACAGTTTTGAATAATTTGACCTCAGATGACCCCTGGGTGACCAAAAATTTGGCTCTAAATGTTGACTGTACCTGTGACCAAGTTTCATGCCCATACAACAGTTTTTAGTAATTTGACCTCAGATGACCCTGAGTGACCTCAGATGACCCCAAAATGACCTTCCAAAAATGTGACTCTAAATGTTGACTGTACCCACCACAGGCCTTGCCGCTTGAGGCAAGCGATCGCTCTCGCCGCCACCGCCTCCCCCAAACTCAATTTCTAGCGAGCAATTTTCAACTCGCTAAAGACACTAAATATCACTTGCTGCGAATCGCCCAAAATTGAATCCAATATCAATTTACATGCAAGTCTCAGCACTTCATATCCTGTATCCGATCTACCGTAATAAGTTAGCCTTAAACCTGGATACGAAAGGTTGTGAAGCTTTGTGAACAGTGTGTAATATATTGTTTCATATTAGTATACATGTACTAGAATTCGCGGTTCTCGGGTTGGGCGGTTCTCGTGATAGGTCTATCTCTAATTACCCAGCACCCGTTACCCATAATACTTGTCCTGACCTTTCAAACTACTACGATATACGTCCCTCAATGATTTTAGACACAACTATCAACTCTTGTTTCGTAGCTGTGACGCTTACTTCGGAACCCATAATCTGAAAACCTATCGTTCGCCTATTCCAAGCCCTGTCCTGCTACCACATCGGAGGACCCAATAATACCACGAAATTCTATTAGTGTCTGGATGTAGGCCGTCAATTCAATCGGGAGAAATGTGAACGCAAACGGGTTATACATGTATAGGCCTTACCATAACTGATGATTTTTATGTTAATCATGTCTTTAAAATAGGCCTATTTGTCTGATGAGATGCACCTGTTAGTCACACTGTAATGCTTTCCGATGCGCGATGCGGTACTCTGCGCACACCCCCGTTGATACTCCGCGATAGCATACCGTGAGCACGCGATACCGCACCGCGCGTACGCTATCGCACCACGTGAACGCGATAGCGCGCGGACGGACACGCCATGATTAGTATTATGATATGAATGATTTTTCAGACCTAGCGAGTGATTCGATTAAAATGTAGAGAGTGATTCGACCACTCGCCTAGCATATCAGCTCGATCCACAAGGTGGATTTATTCACATTTCCAACCATATTTGTAGAAGCATTCCACATAAATTATGCAAATTACCAACTAAATGTGGATACTTTTCACCAAAAAACTTATCAGGTGATCAGCAGGTGTCTATCGCTCCTGCCACCAAGTTTCAAGTTACCCACGCCCCACGGATCTTGAGATAGTTTGTCCACAAACTCCACTATCAATTTACGCTGATTAGCATAAATTATGCAAATTAGCTAGATGTAAATTTGCATATTTTTCAACAAAAAACATATGATTACAGAGCAAACTTGGATATCATTCCTCCCACCAAGTAACGTCCCCGTCATCATCATGCACGTACATTGTAGCTCTTACGGATCCCCAGATACAGCTCCGGCGGACACCCTTCCCCCCACACACACACAAGGACAGACAGAAATGCAGAATAGCACTTGATAAAGTCCCAATTCAGGTGTCAAAAAGGGGACAAAATTTATACGGGCAAAATTACAACCAAATCAGGGAAATCACATGTCATTTGCTAAAAGTGACTGATAGTACATATTGGTATGATTTCTTCTTCTTCTTCCTGTGTAAGTGCAGACTTCATAAGAAGATAATCGCACTGCAGTGTGTTGTGCTCTCCGATCCAAGATTTTGCAGACAGCAGAGTTCAGTGCAAAATATTTACAGTGATGTAGTGTGTTAAAAATACTATTATTTAAAGTTTGATTGAAGTACAGATTTCAATTAAATTATATCTAGTTCTAAGTCATTTTGTTGACTTTGTGCTCATTATTTTAAAGCGCTTCACAAATTTTCAATGTAGTCAATGTTCAATGTTTTTTTGAACGTCACAACAGCTTGAATGATATTGACGTCCCAATTTAGAGAATTCTGAGCAACTCGGACAATTCAGTATTGAGTATAGACCTGGCAGAGCTGTATGTGTGGCTCACGCATGCAATATGAAGCAGAGCTGGATATAATAAGAATATAGTTAAAACTAAAGTTTTGTTTTTTTTAAACTTCCGTGGTCGCGGCAGAGATGTAGACTTGAGTCGTGTGACTTGGACTCGAGTCTGACTCAAGTCACTATTTTTGGGACTTGTGACTTGACTTGCAACTTACAAAAAATTGACTTGTTACCAACGCAAGTTAAGTCTGAGGTTACTTTCCTGTAAATTGCAATTTATGGATAGAATTTATGAATATTAATAGGCCTACAATAACATTAATGAATTATCTGCTGGCGGGCCTCGTGTCCCGCATAACCTGAACTGGATATAAATAAATACATAAATAAATAGTGCCCTAAATCAGCGACACAGGCTCGGCGTGGGAAGTAAAAGTATGTCAGGTTGAAAACTCGGAGTCCTAGCTGTCCCAGCAAACACAAAACTGCTGAATAGACTTGTAGTGACTTGTGACAAGTTGTGACTTACTTGCGACTTGACTTGTGATTTGATGACTTTGACTTGACTTGACTTGCAACTTTTTCAAAATGACTTGACTTACTTGGGACTTGGACAAAAGGACTTGTGACTTGGACTTGACTTGCAAAAATGACTTGTTGACATCTCTGTGGTCGTGCCTCAGCGTGATCGGCAGCATTACGAGCCGTAAACATAAAAGCAATAAACAATCACGCTGATTGGCTGATCAATGCACTTGACAACAAGCCGGCTGACCCATTGGTCTTCGGCGCGTAGGCAACCTTCCTTGTCACTTCTACGCGATCGCAATTCACCAGCTCATTATTAGTTCCAGTATCTGTAACTTTAACATTATGACATTATCTGATTCAGGTCCATAGATGTCATTATGTTTATGATAAAGACTGAAGTCTTGCTGGCAGGACTACCAGCTCATGAGCTTTTAAAAAAACAACTTTAGAAGATAAGTAGATTGTGAGTTTAAGCTTACCTACTCTGTGACACTGTACGTGCTGTACGACTACGAGATAGCACAGCTGCTGTCGCTGTCGGCAGTTGTGCAAGCACATCAATGCTGCAGATGCATGGATTTCAATCAGTGAACTGTATATACAACCGAGAAACTAAAGCTCGTCGAATACTCGTTGACAAGCAGACAGCAAATGTGCACTACGGTTGTAAGAATGTAAGTCCACTGAACAGTCAGATATGTACGCTCTTCGTCCATGTCAATAATGCGCAACACAGTTTGAAGCTGAATTTGTACTCCATCGCTGAGCGACGAGCGATTGGTATTTTGACCAATGAGGTAGCTCGCTTTTCCCAACACAACAAAAAGTGCTCAAAACCAATCGCTATCACAGCGATGTTGCACAAATTCAGAGTAAGGTGGCACACCACTAAATAAAACCTCCTGCTCCCGCAAACTAAAAGAAACGTAACAAGAAATGTCTTTAAAAAGACAACGCCATGGATGAATAAATGTTTCATAAATTTTTATACATTGACAAGTAGGCCTACTTGGAATGCTAGTATTAATTTTTTTGTTTGTAGCACATGCACAACTAACCGGGTGGGAAATATTGTTACCACTATAAGATATTCTCAAGAATTTTCATGTTGAAAGCTAAATTGAAAAATGTGTGCTAAATAGGTCTACATTTAATTTATACTTGTACAACAAAGGGATCAATGGAAATCACATCCACTGAGTTTCGCATCAATCCAACAATCTATATTCAGACGACCTTAAGAATGTTTGCTGCCGGTGATCATAACCAGCCATGACAAATTATCCAAATATCTATTATCAGTAACTGTTAAAGCCATATTATAACATTTCTGTAAAAATAGATTAGTATATTTAGTTTCCATAAAATGTTAGCTTTTACTGTCAGATATGTCCACCTTTTAATTTTTAGCCGAACAAGTGAAGTAAAACATAGAAAATTGGAATTTACTACTAGCGCCAATGCATTAACATCCGCGGTTGTAATACGGTACGATCATCTGGGTGTATGTGTATGTGTATCCTGCACGCCGTGTACATACTGTGCATACATGTTCGACTAATATTTCCGTCGTAATAATAAAACGCCGGTACGGTTCCATCGTTTTATTCAAAATCTCGGATTTTGACAAAACTACAGCACCTTTAAGTCTTGATTTTTGCAGAGTATCTTTATTGCCTAAATGGCCGCCATTTGAAAAAAAGCGCCTTGGCTGTGACCTCCTGCAGTTACCTGTCATATTAATAACCTGACTTAGTAGTACATTATTGAAAAGAGAAATGTTTGTGAATGGTCCCTTACTTTGATCTGACATTCAACATTTTCGCTTACACCCATCATGTCCACAACAATTTAACTCTTACAGCTTCCTGTCAAATCTCTCATTAATAACTCTAAATTTCTGTCTGTTTACCTTTTCTGTCTTGTACCATTTATAGGTTTTTAATTAAATGGATAAACCTGAAGCAAGAAGAGGCTTTCAAAAGACACAGTTCACGGATTAGGTGCAGAGTAATTTGTTTTAATTTTCCATTTTCGTATCTAATCTACTCTGCACTGATCTTACAATAAATCAGTGATTTGAGGCATAATGATACCAACATCCTGACTTGTGGAAATACAAGCTTTCAAATTCATAGGCCTATTTAATCACAGATTATACCACATCATTAGGGTTCCAATTAAGATAAGCAAACATTGCTGGGTAGATAACGGATTTAGTTGCAAGCACATTAAATCAAAAAGACTGCATGATTACACAATCCAATCTTGCATTTTCTGAATGAATTGAATTGTCAAATATAAATGTCCTAAAAACTTTATTTGTGAACGGATTTTCATCGTCGACAAAACAAAATGTATGTTGAATATATTGATTATTTCATTGAGAGCATTTCCCTTAAATTTCTTCCATAAATAATCACAGAGTATTATCTGTTTACAAATTAAGCGGTTTTTAAATTGTATGTTCAGTTTCAATTAGCGTGTAATTTCGTTATCGGTAGCTATCGGTACTACCTGCTGATTCTACAAAAACATGACCTTGCTCATGTTTACATTGTATAGTCAAAAACAGATAATATGTGACATGTTATGTCAAAAGGAGACACTTTTGGGCAGTGTCATGAGAAATATAGCCAAAAATCTGCCTGGGGATGATTTTTCACAATTTGGGTTTGTTGCGAATTTGTGATGTTATTAAGGGGGTACTACACCCCTGTCCAATTTTGTGCCTATTTTTGCATTTTTCTCAAAAATTACAGCGCATTGGTGACAAGTAAGATATTAATATTATAGGGGCAAGGACTGCAACTACTGCACTGGAAATTTTATTTCAGCACAGACAATAGTTGTGGAGTTACAGTCAAAAATGAGGGAAAACCAATATTTGATCAATAAATCAAAAACTACTTGCCTTGAGTTGCTGAATGTTCAGTGCAGTAGTTGTAGTCTTTGCCCCTATAATATACATATCTTACCTGTCATCAATGCGCTATAATTTTTCAGAAAAATGCAAAAATAGGCACAAAATTGGACAGGGGTGTAGTACCCCCTTAATGTTAGAAATATTGTCTGATAATTTCAGATAGGAATATAACTGGCATCTTGTATTTTTGGAGACATTTTTCAAGGTAATTCCTATTCTCAACATTGTCAATAATATTTTCAAAGGCCGAGATCTCAATTTCCAATTTTATAATTTACCACAACTTACGAACTCAATATCTTCGCTTAGGAATGTCCGATTTCATTGGGAAAAAGGGCGTTGTGGAGCAAAATATCCCTATGTTTAAGATATGTAAAACCTCGAAATTGATAACCTGCCCAAAAGTGTCTCCTTTTGACATGACACGTCACATATGCATTGATAGTAAAATCTGTTTCTGCATGAGTATACCAGGGATGGAAACTTTGCCTTCTTGGAATTTTATTGCCATTTGATTGATATGACAAAATCAATTGGACAGGTATTAATTCAACAGAAAATATCCTATTTTCGTCATTATTACGTTCTCAGAATCTTCCTTAAGTTTGTACAAAGTTGAAGAGTCCAATATAATCAACACTTGGACTCAAAACTTGGACTGTGTTGGGATAGGCTCACTTTCCCCCCCCCCCCAAAATAAATATTGTTTTCTAAAAAATTTTGACTAAAACACATGTTTGACCAAAAATCACATTTTTTTACCAAAAATCACATTTTGACCAAAAATTACATTTTTTACCAAAAAATCACATTTTTTACCAAAAGTCATGTTTTGACCAAGAAAAGATTCTGAAAACATAATAATGATAAAATTTGATGGTTTTTTCACCCAATACAAAATGTATTGGTCTTGATATGAGTTTAAAAATATTGGACTCGACTTCGTCTCATCCAATATTTTTAAACTCATAGCTCGACCAATAAATTTGTGTATTGGGTTCAAACCATCCAATTTTATATCAAATTTTAACCGATTTGAATGTGTTAGGTGTCAATTTGGACTGAAAATGAGCCCGGGAAAATGAGCCATTTGCCAGATTTCGTTGATTACAGCAAATTTCATCCATAAACAAAAACTTATCCAGCACATTTCATATCTACCTATACTCTTGAACCTCATCCTTTTCTGAAAAAAAACCCCACAATTTGATGGTCATCACAATAAAGTCATACATATGCAAAATGAAGCAATTACCTATTGCCAACTTGGTAAAATGCATACTCGTAACCCAATCTCGTACATCATAGCACCCAGTTTGGTTTGTGGTTTCGAAATATTGCAATTAAACGTATAGTTCTTTCAAATTTGAAATGTTAAAAGCTGCTAAAACCCAAATCCAGAACAATCAAGCATTATATTTATAAAGATATAGCAAACTTTCCATGGTAGAGTTTGGACCCAAGACAAAGTAGACCTAAATTAAGTGTCAATTCAGAATTAACCCACCATGCCGGAAAAATACAATAAGTAAACTTTTAATAAGGGAGCGCTCATATAGCTAAATATCTTCTGGGGTGGAAAATACTTGGTGGGTAGCTGTGGGTTGTCCTCCATAGGATACCGCAGGGATATTTTAACAGAAGGGTGGTCCGTGGTCGCAAAAAATTATGGGGGTACTGTAAAATGGGATAACTTGGGCACTTTTCAGAGTTTTTAAACCACTGCTTCCAAATAAAACCAATTATATTTCTAATTATTTCTTATGAAAAAAAAAATCAAAAAAATTGATCTTCGTGTATACATGTATGAGCAAGTTGTTGATTTTTGTGACATTTGACCCCTTGCAAAAATAATCAAGCACACAAGTTGCTCACAATTATCAATTTTTATTTTTTTGCATTGGAGAAGTGTAACTATCCCAAATGGGCTTTTGAGCGTGTAAACAAGCCTAACAAAGCGAGATCTGACAATATTAAAACAAGGACATGCAATGCAAATGTAGAGACTAAAGGGCAAATAGTGCTACCTTATATTAAGGGAACGTCCGAGGCCCTCAGAAGAACTTTCAGCAACTACGGTGTCAGGGTTTGTTTCAAACCAACTCAAACCCTTAGACAGTTAATTGTGTCACCAAAAGACAAGTATGAAAAAGAAGACATAGCGGGACCAGTGTATATTTTATCCCTTGTCAGGGAAAAACACTTAAAGACCAGTGCTCGGAATCATATATTGGCGAAACAGAACGATCCTTGAAAACCAGATTCCTTGAGCACCGTCATCCAAGTTCCAGCTGGTCAGAAGTCTCCAAACACATCCACATTGAATCCCCGGGGCACCAAGTCGACTTGGAGCAAGTTAAGATCCTCGACTGGGAACCTAAGTATTTCGAAAGCGGTTTCAAGGAGGCCATCTACATTAGAGTCAACCAACCTTCACTTAACCGTGACGGGGGCCGATACCAGCTACCAAGAGTCTACGACCAAGTGTTGGGGTCAAGTGTCCAAAAGGTCATTGATCCCACACTTGGGTTGCCAGTCTCCCGATGAAGGTCGAAGTTACGACCAAAAATTTGAGGTATGTCTAATCTTGTGTTGAGATCAAAAGTTTAAAATCATAAAAAAATATTGTCACCAATTATTGTCACTTGGAATTTTTGAAATGAAATATTTGGCAAAAAAACCTGAAGATGTGTCGAAGTTGAAGCCCCATTCAAATACATGTAGCTAATTTACATGCATATACTGTCAGTAAATAAATTACAGATTCATGTAAAATGCCATATTTTGTCTTCCCCAGCTTTTGGCTGGACCACTAGCAGGCTATGTTAGCACATCTATGACAGTAACAAAGGTACCAAAATCTGAATTTTTATGATTTTTATGATCGTCCAGATGAGCAAATCACTGAATGGGCCTTTGAGGCTGTCAATCAGGTTACCCACCTTTAAAGGGGGAGGGAGAGGGGGGATTAATATATATATCTGTACACAATCAGTACCCAAAGACACCAAACCTAAATCACGAATAAAGTAATCAATAGATGAATAATTCTTAAGGCTGTCAAGTTTTAATTACTTGGCATGAGATGCTGTCCAACCATAGAGGTTATGCAGAGGCGGTGCCAGGATCTTTTCGGGGGTGGTGGTGGGGGGATGGGGGCGGCATTGGAGGCCAAAATGAATTTTTGGAGGGGGGCTAAATCAACAAATTTGATTTAAAAGCCCCCCCCCCCCCATTAGCCTATTTCGAGGGACAAGGCCTTGTAAACTTCAAGGAAAAGTAGTCTCTTTTGCTCAAATAAAAGGGGTCCCACAGTTAAGCAATGGTAGAAAATTGTCTTTTTTCACTTTCAACTTCAATTATTATAAAGGGAAAGTCTTTTATTTTATGGCTCATTCTTAATTGTCTCATGTATATATTAAACTTTACTTTCCCCGATTTTCTAGGAAATCTAATGAAAGACCTCGTCGTACAGGAGCACTAAACACCGCGAGGTATTCCCAAAATCTCACTCGATTTACAGCGAAATACACTTACATGCACCCCTGTGTCATTAAAGTAGCGTGCTATAGACGGCCCTCACTTGATAATAGTCAGTCCAATTGACTTGGCTCAAACGGTGTTTCCTAGAAATACTTTGCCAGATTCTCCTCTCTAAAAAGGAATCCGATTGGTTACAAAATGCTGTCGTACCGTAGGAAAAACCATACCCTCTTCCGTACAGCCCTGCTTAGTGTGTTGTGTGGTAATGTATGCATTGTGCATTGACCTCGAACGCCTCTGTACACACAGCGTGCACACACTGGAGTCGAGTATAATTTATTTAAAGAGACTTTCATAGGAAAACTTTTCCATATATGCTCTCTTTTTTCATTCAAATTGCAAGTTTGGAAATAAGTCACATCATGCCAAATGAGATATCACAATACGCAGAACAAAATTCTCATTGACTACTTTATTTGGTAATTTAATTGTCTTCAAGATATTACTTTTGTTTTAAGTGTACAGATACTTTTTGTACACAATATAACAACTTAATCATAATAAAGCTAATTTCCCAGTAAAATTCAAATGGAGTCCCCCCACAAATAGCCCCATTTGAAATTCACACTCCCTCTGTAGATGATATAAGTCATGATATATCCAAACTAGGCATGTTCATTGCCACTTTTTCAATATCGCCAGCAAAATATCGCGATAATCGATATAATATGTGACATGATCAAGGGGAATGAGTCACATGTCGACCCTGGTCGAAAATGAGGTTTACTTATGTTTCTAAAGAGGACAATTAGATCTTTCAGAAACTGAAAACCCCACGTTGATACCACTTTTCTTTGCAAAGTTACGTCAATTTATCAATCGCTGAAAACAATATAAAACAAAAGAATTTTAACACTTTCTTTGCCAATATCTCAAAATCAATATTAGCGACATCCGACTCATTCCCCTTGATCGTGTCACATATGGCGATAATGAGGGAAGCTTAAAAACATTTAATTTGGATTTGGCCAAGTTTGTTTCGGAAAAAAAAACCATGAGAATATGATTAAATATTGTTAGTCTGTATCTGGTGGGCGCTATTGCTAGTATTGTCATTGGCACCATTGTTGGGTGGCGCTATAGCTAGTGGTATTGTCATTGGCGCCATTGTCGGGTTGGTCACTCTAGGTGTCATCTGCCTGCTTTTCGGTTTTAAATTGAAGACACATTTTTACTATCAAAATATCTTGGCCTGTCAAACTATTATCGTGATCGCGATAATGACAATTTATCGCGATCGACAATAATAACATTATCATGAGCATGCCTAGTCCAAACTATACTGAAGTTTTTAATACCCTGAGCCCGGGCCAGTCCTTTGCAATGTATAAATCGCTCTAGTTTAGACAATAGAGAAAAATCGACCAACAAAATATTGTAAATTAAAAATATAATCATCACTGTAATTTATTTCATGATACTCAATAGAACACACATACCGTATATATATATAATTTTTATATAAAACACAAGAGTTATATCAGTTGCAGCAAAAAGTGCTCGATGCATTATTTGCAGAGCTTATTACAATATAAAAATTAGGTTTATTTCGCAACCATCGGTTTCACGCACGCTTTTACACGGCAATCATCAGGCAAAATGACCTCCCTAGCAGAAATTCTATACAGCAAGAAGTGTATCAAAAGTGTATCAAAGTGTATTAAAACTGTATCAAACGGCAATTTGATACAGTTTTGATATACAAAGGGTGTATTGAAAATGAATCAACTGAAAATATAGGGTATCAAAACTGTATCAAATACCACCTAACTGTATCAAAAATGTATGAAAAGTGTATCAAATTTGAACTTAGTTAATTTTGGCCTTGCTTGTGGTGTATCAAAAGTGTATTAAATTGGACTTTGCCTGTTTTTTAGTGTACCGGTATGTAAAGTGTATCAAATTGAACTTAGTTAATTTTTGGTGGCTAGAGGTATATCAAAAGTGTATCAAATTGGACTTAGTCAAATTCTGGCTGCATACAGTGTATCAAAAGTGTATTAAATTGGACTTTGCCTGTTTTTTAGTGTATGTAAAGTGTATCAAATTGAACTTAGTTAATTTTCGGTGGCTAGAGGTATATCAAAAGTGTATTGAATTGGACTTAGTCAAATTCTGGCTGCATACAGTGTATCAAAAGTATATTAAATTGGACTTTGCCTGTTTTTTTAGTGTATCAAAAGCGTATTAAATTGGACTTAGTTTATTTTGGGTGGCTAGAGGTATATCAAAAGTGTATCAAATTGGGCTTTCATAAACTGACCTTTTGTAGTGTATCAAAACTGTATCAAAACCTGATCACATGTCTAGATAATGACTCATCATTTTCAAATTTGTCCATGTGGCATGCATGCAGTTAACACCAGGATTTGCATTTGGAAATGTACTGTATTTTAGAGCAAATTATGGTGTTTTATTTCTCATGATGAAGATACAAAAATGCTTGTAGACTGCACATTAGGTTACAATGTAGTTGTAATCAGGGACTGTGATTAAAGAGGATATTTTATTGACTTTGTTCTGATAAGGTAAGCTTACTATATATTATTATATATAGGGCCTCTATGTATATATTATTAAGCATGAATATAGCACATGCCTGTATAGTAAAAACCCTGCTGAATCTTTTTGTTATTGGTAGCCTTTTTGTCTCTTTATTGAGGGTAACAACTTCAGTGACAAGCACTGCTTTCCAAGCAGGCCCTCTGATGTATGTACGTTCCATTTTGGTTGGGTTTTGCTTCTTTTTTGCAATACTTTCTCACACATTTGTCCTATTATGTTGTAATTTTGAACGTTGATAGGGGAAGTGCATTGAGCTGCTCCGTGATGGGGGAAAGTGCTAAATGTCAGCATTGGCAGTAGAGGGCAGTGTTGAATTTGAGCTTGATTAGACTAATTTCAAAATTTGACCTTTGACCCCTTCACTTTAAGCTTTGGGGTCATTAATGTTTGCAAATATGTTAAGATCATGTAAGGATAATTCTTGTTGAATTTGATCTTGATTCGACCAATTTTGAAATTTGAAAAACTGTATCAAAAGTGTATAAAAAACTGTATCAAAAGTGTATAAAAAACTGTATCAAAAGTGTATAAAACTGTATCAAAAAAACTATCAAAAGTGTATCAAAAAAACTGTCTATAAAGTGTATCAGAAAACTATATCAAAAGTGTATCAAATGGCATGTATCAAAAATAGGGTGGTCCCGCTGGCCAGCATTAGAATTGGAATGCTGATTTGATACAGTGACATATTTGATACACTTTTGATATAATTATGTATAAAATGTGTATGAAATGAAAGGATAAGAATTGCAACGCTAATTTGATACAGTTTAAATTGGAATGCTGATTTGATACAGTGGCATATTTGATACACTTTTGATATAATTATGTATCAAATATGTATGAAATGAAAGGATAAGAATTTCAACACTAATTTGATACAGTTTAAATTGGAACCCTGATTTGATACAGTTACATATTTCATACACTTTTGATATAATTATGTATGAAATGTGTATGAAATGAAAGGATAAAAATTTCAAATCTAATTTGATACAGTTTAAATTGGAATCCTGATTTGATACATTTACATATTTCATACACTTTTGATATAAATTATGTATGAAATGTGTATAAAATGAAAGGATAAAATTTCAATGCTAATTTGATACAGTTTAAATTGGAACCCTGATTTGATACAGTTACATATTTCATACACTTTTGATATAATTATGTATGAAATGTGTATAAAATGAAAGGATAAAAATTTCAACGCTAATTTGATACAGTTTAAATTGGAACCCTGATTTGATACAGTTACATATTTCATACACTTTTGATATAATTATGTATGAAATGTGTATGAAATGAAAGGAAATGAATTGGAACCCTGATTTGATACAGTTACATATTTCATACACTTTTGATATAATTATGTATGAAATGTGTATAAAATGAAATGATAAAAATTTCAACGCTAATTTGATACAGTTTAAATTGGAACCCTGATTTGATAGTTACATATTTCATACACTTTTGATATAATTATGTATGAAATGTGTATGAAATAAAAGGATAAAAATTTCAAATCTAATTTGATAGTTTAAATTGGAACCCTGATTTGATACAGTTACATATTTCATACACTTTTGATATGAATTATGTATGAAATGTGTATGAAATGAAAGGATAAAAATTTCACGCTAATTTGATACAGTTTAAATTGGAACCCTGATTTGATACAGTTACATATTTCATACACTTTTGATATAATTATGTATGAAATGTGTATGAAATGAAAGGATAAAAATTTCAAATCTAATTTGATACAGTTTAAATTGGAACCCTGATTTGATACAGTTAAATATTTCATACACTTTTGATATAAATTATGTATGAAATGTGTATGAAATGAAAGGATAAAAATTTCAACGCTAATTTGATACAGTTTAAATTGGAACCCTGATTTGATACAGTTACATATTTCATACACTTTTGATATAATTATGTATGAAATGTGTATGAAATGAAAGGATAAAAATTTCAAATCTAATTTGATACAGTTTAAATTGGAACCCTGATTTGATACAGTTACATATTTCATACACTTTTGATATAAATTATGTATGAAATGTGTATAAAATGAAAGGATAAAAATTTCAACGCTAATTTGATAGTTTAAATTGGAACCCTGATTTGATACAGTTACATATTTCATACACTTTTGATATAATTATGTATGAAATATGTATGAAATGAAAGGATAAAAATTTCAATGCTAATTTGATACAGTTTAAATTGGAACGCTGATTTGATACAGTAACATATTCGATACACTTTTGATATAAATTATGTATGAAATGTGTATGAAATGAAAGGATAAAAATGTCAACGCTAATTTGATACAGTTTAAATTGGAACCCTGATTTGATACAGTTACATATTTGATACACTTTTGATATAATTATGTATGGAATATGTATGAAATGAAAGGATAAAAATTTCAATGCTAATTTGATACAGTTTAAATTGGAACGCTGATTTGATACAGTAACATATTCGATACACTTTTGATATAAATTATGTATGAAATGTGTATGAAATGAAAGGATAAAAATGTCAACGCTAATTTGATACAGTTTAAATTGGAACCCTGATTTGATACAGTTACATATTTGATACACTTTTGATATAATTATGTATCAAATATGTATGAAATGAAATGATACATTTCATTTGATACTTTTTGATACATTATCTTGGCATTTGATACACTTTTGATATGTATAAAATGTGTATGCAATGTTAATTTGATACAGTTTTGATACATAAAAGTGTATGAAATGAGGGTTCCAATTCAAATTCTTTTATTTCATACATATCAAAAGTGGTGTATCAAAAGTATATCAAATTTCAGCCAGGGCTGTTTTTGCACGGAAAAGTGGAATTAGCTTTGCGTGGTCGCGACGCTCAATATCGCGAGCGTAACTGTGAGTGTCGTGACAACGTCATTTTGCCTGATGATCACTGTGTAAAAGCGTGCGTGAAACCGATGGTTGCGAAATAAACCTAATTTTTATATTGTAATTTATATACCGTATATATATAGCAATGATAAAAATAACCTGTACCATTAAAATCACCATAATAATCATCAATAATATATTAAGAAAGAATCGAAGTACGATTATACACACACTAGCTGGCAAGAATACAAAATCACTATAAAAATATATTTATGAAATTAAGGGTAATGTATAGTAGTACTCTTTACACCCAAATGGCAGTAAGGAGGTAAAATAACATGGGGTAAAATAACATGCGGCGATGCGCCTCTCACCCATTATTTAAACATTATTTTCTATTCTATTAACTACAATATAGTGTGATTTAAAGAGAAAATTTCACTTTTTTGCCCAAATAATTAAAAATTTGTTTACTTCAATGTGGAACTATAGTACACCTGTACAGGGTGTCCCAGAATGATTTTTACCGGGAAAGTTGTATTTTTTTAGGTATGAAGGGCATTACTATTGGTAGTATATTTGAGCAATATAGTTTGCGCACACATCAGATGATATAATCAGGCGCGTATCCAGGAATTCGTAAACCGGGGGGCTTAAATTTGATCTTTTGAAATACAACATGGCCATAAGCGACATCCCAAGCGATTGCCTGGTAACCCACCCGGTAACCCACCACTTGAACAGGATTTAGCCAAAACAAACAAAGACCAGCGCTATTAAAAATTCTATAGCCATCTAAGGTAGAAGCTTATTATCCACTTCAACAATAGGATTATATTGATTGGTGTTTGACTATCAAAATGAGATAGATGTCGCTTCAGCTTAAGTTACCGATGAATATGACCGTCATACACATTTTACACTGTAACTTAGAATACAATTTAGGGAATTTACGGCTCATTTGTGCCGTACGGTCACAAATTTGCATTAAAATCAGAAGATACATTTTCAATTATCCGTAACCACCGGTGTAAGCCCACCTTCGCTATAAGCCCACCCCTATTTTTCAAAACATTCTGGGAACAAGGGTGCACTCAGGTATAACCCCAGTACTAAATTTTGGCCAAGTTCTTAAATCAAATCAATGCTTTGCTCTCATATTTAAGAACAAATTAATATAAAAAATATTAGTTGATAATTAACATTCCACACTTATAATTTTAAGAAAATGACATAAAAGATAGAAATTACTGGTACATTGGGCATATGCAAATGGGGGTGATTGTTCTTATTTTAAAATTCAAGCACTAGCTCTTCCCCAGTTATAAGCCCACCCCCATTTTTGAAGTGAAATCTGCCATCTAGGGAGGTGGGCTTATACCCGAGTGGTTACGGTAATAGCCACCTCTTTTGTCAGCCTCATATGTCACATGATGCATGTCCACCATCGTCTGATAGCTCTAAAACTCTCCTAAAGAACATTATATTAGGAGAGCTTTTTACAGCTCTTTGCCTCGCTTTATAAGGCAGTATACATATACATAATAGCCTCGAGTTTGGTAGTGACGTTCGCTGATTTCAGTATTGATTTGTGCATGGGAAGTTAATTGCGCAGAGCGTACATACACCTGTACCAGGGCAGCTTGCAAAAAAGCATTGACATCACTACCGAACTTGAGGTAAACCAAAGAATAGACAATTTACTACATAACCTTGCAAAATTACAAAAACTGGAAAAATATGACATGAAGGGTCCGACTCACCCAACACTTATGCTGGTTTCATACTTTGCTGCCACTTGCCGCTTTGAAGATGATTTTATTTCACCGGCAAGCCAATATATCAATCTTTTTGCCGCCGCAGCAGCACCGCTGGGAATTGAATTCAAATCGTATGAGAACAAAATACGATTTGGTGTGCCGCTCCGCTTGCAAGCGGCAAGAGGGAGAAAGTATGAAACCAGCATTATGGTTACACACACAAAATTGCATTTGCCTGCAAGAAAAGAAATACCTGATTTTTCTTCCAATATAATACAGTATGTCACACTATCTCAAGATCTGGTCCATGGTAGACTATGCCATAGTCGATTTTTGATAAATAAAAATGTTATTAATCATGATGAACGCATTCAGTTGAACTCGAAATTATACTGGTATTTAGTAGGCCTACATCAAAATACTAGTATAAAATGGTTATGAAAAAGTTTAGGCTATATAATTATATTTGTGACAGTAAAAGTAAAGTATAGGCACTACGTAGGCTTATATTATTGAATGCAACATATCATAATGGCATAATTATAATGACACTTCAATACTGAACAATTCTAATTTTAGAATCTGCCAGTTTATTATCCGAAAAACCGACTATGGACTTTCACTTTTAAGCAGAACTTTACCCGGGACTCACACACTGTCAATCATACTTGTTTATCAATAAAATCTAACCACAAGACTAAGCATGGTGGTACAATACGCGCTAGATGCATCGTTCATCCACCAGCACAAAAGCGCCGCATTCCCTAGATAGTTGTGTACCATGTATAGTTATAATGGTACCAGTACGCGTCGGGAGGATTTAAACAATAACGAGATCTGGGCGACCAATCACAAGCCAGATTCATTTTTAAAGATGCATTACATCATCACCAATTTATATCACCAATTTTAGTTAGGCCAGAAATTGGCCTAACTCTCAAGGCAAAGTCAGTAGTCCACTTGGGAAGCTAACAAACAGAGGGCGACGGTGACTGAAAAAGATCAGTTGTGAAAATCTATCAATTGTGCACTCATTAATTAAATCAGAGTTTTAAGCTTAAATGTAATAGCCAGAGTAGTGCACAATTGGCAAGTGGACTACGGAGAAGTCTGGTCCATGGGGGCCAAAGGCGGCAAATTTGAAATTGAGATAAAGGCAAAAGTATGGAGTAAAAAAACAATAAAATACATAAAATACATATCACAAAACTTCATAACTTTAGAACCAAGTATGCTGGACCATCTGTGTTATCATAGTGATAGCCTAAGGGCTGTGCAATAATTATGAGCCCTGGGGGAGGGTAAAATTGGGGGAGCAAGAAATTTTTGGCAAGCCGAAAGGGGGGGCAAGCAATTTTTGGCAAGCCGAGAGGGGGGCAAGCAATTTTGGCACGCATTCATGGGGTGCCTTTTTAATAAAACGCTCTAAAAAGGCATAGGAAAACAGTACGGAAATGCTTAAATATGCAAATTGTCCTGCTCGCTGCGCTCGCAACATACGTCTAGACCATTTCAGGTTTGAAATTTGGGATCCCAAAAATTTGGCATGTTCAAGGGGGGCAAAAGAATTTTTGGCGGGCGGGGGGAAGCGGTTTTGGTGGGCCGAGGGGGGCAAGCGATTTTGGCGAGCTGTTTGGAAATTTTACCCCCCGGGGACTCATAATTATTGCACAGCCCCTAATGGTTGTATAAGGTAATAATTATAGTAACTCAATTGTCAAAAATACAATCAGTACGATGAACAATGGTCACATCTTTAGAAAAATCACACTTATTTTTCTTATACATAATTCTTATGGAAGTACCATATGACATAAACAATGTCCATAAATGTTGCAATCCAAATTTTATGTCTATATACAATGTACATCAACAACTTTTTCGATATAATTGTATGTTAATGAAAGCACTACCAATCTGACCCTGAAAAGATTTATATACAAACTTATCTCTACATACGGCACTCTGGTGCTGTAAAAATATATCTTGTTTAAAATATAATTATGGTTATACAATGTAGACAAATTCATTTTCACACATTCATGCACCTCAATGGCAGCCATAACTGGGTCCCCCAGTTATAGGTCTATCCTAGAGTCCGAAGTTTTCCGTTTTACAGAAAACGGAAGAAAATCACGGAATCGGAGGTACAACACGGAAAATGACATTTTTGTATGATGTGACAAAAATTGTCAAAAGATAAGAGAAATTAAGTGTCAAAAACAATCATGAGTTGTGTATGTCAATTTTTATGATAAAAATACTGTTTAATAATACCGAAATAAAGGTATATTACCAAGGCATGACCCCCTATATCCCATCGTAATAGTCGGCCTATTATCGTGAGAATATTCCAATCAGACAATATTGATCACTTTATTGTATTGTGATATTAATATCATTGTTTATACATTTTAAGCTTTATTCATGACACGGATTTACAAATTGTACAACACGGATTATAACACGGAAAATGGATTTTAGAAAACGGTAAACTTCGGACTCTAGTCTATCCCACCTAAAATGTGAAATGATGAGGCCTTGGTGGGGATATACTGCATTCCATCACCTGTGTTACATGTAGACAAAAGAATGATGAAAGTTTACAACACAATACAATTCAACATCGATTTTTAAGCGGATTTAATCCACCCAATTGGGCAGTAACAATACCAGATTTGGTGCAGACGGAACCCAGTAATGGCAGACTGAATTCTGACCATCACTTAGCTCGTTGGATTCGTCTGTAGAAACCTAGTGCAAAAATGACAAAATGATGTACAATATATAATACATGTCACAGATTTGACAAACAAACAATGCAAGATTTACCTACAATACTAGCTCAATATTTCAGCCACAACATACAACCTTTTTAAAATACATTTTTATCAAACCTGATTTGTTTTTGGTATACTTGCAATGTTTCCGCAAGTTCCAACTTAACCTAAATGTATAATTGACATCAGCCAAATGTGTTGTTATTGGAAGAAAACAAGCAATTTTTAATTACCGTAACCACCCGGGTATAGGCCCACCTTCGACTATAAGCCCACCTTCAACTATAAGGGTGGTGCAATAATTATGTGTACCCCGGGGTGGTGAATTCTCAAAATGGTCTGCCAAAAATCGCTTGCCCCCCCCCCCTCTGGCCGTGCCAAGAAATCTTTGCCCCCCTTTGACGTGCCAAAAAACTTTGCCCCCCTTTTGATGTGCCAAAAATCTTTGCCCCCTTACACATGCAAGATTTTGGGGAGCCCGAATTTAAAATCTTAAATTGTCTTATCATATAATGCGAGCGCAACGAGCTGAAATTTTGCATACCTTTTGACCTGCCAAAAATTGCTTGAACCCCCCTTTCCACCTGCCAAAAATCGCTTGCCCCCCCTTCCGCCCTGCCAAAAAATGCTTGCCCCCCCCTATATTAATTCACCACCCGGGGTACACATAATTATTGCACCACCCCTAAGCCTAACACCTATTTTCAAAACATTCTGGGAACAAGGGTGCATTTGGGTATAAGCCCAGTTGTATTTGGGCTACTGAAGTTCTTAAATCAAATCAATGCTTTTTTCTCACATTTAAGAACAAATATTTAAAAAATATCAGTTGATAATTAACATTCCAAACTAGAATTTCGCGGTTCTCGACCTGCACGGTTCTCGAAACAATGCCTCCACTTTGACGCCCATCATTTTTAACGGGCATTTTAACTGGTGCAATTTCACTGGACCCAAAATGACCTTAACATTATTTGTCTCACTAAGGTGGCCGTTCCCACCAAATGTTATGAACCTAGCTGCAGCAGTCTATGGCAATTTGACCCCAAATGACCTTGATTGACCCCAAAATGACCTGGACATTTTTGCCTTGTTTCAGTGGTCTCATAGGCATTAGCAGGGGCTATTTTAACGTGCCTCCTGGCACGTTTGTGCAGTGTGATTAAAATTCTGTGCAGTGAGAATTAAAAATCTGTGCTTAAAATATTTCTATGCAATTCGAGAAACTCAAAATAGCACCTACAGTATGGTCATGTAAATCACTTTCAGGTAAAATTTCAAAATTTTTGCACTTTGCACACTTAACATTTCATCACTCCCTTTCCTGATGTTTCTAGAAAACTTTTCTCATGCATATCATACTTAAGAACCGCTAGTATTGTCACCCCCCTTACGATTTGCTCACGACTGTGTTTACAACCAAATCTGTGATTTTTAAGGGGGAATATATTGTTGGAATGTTTTCAAATGACAAAATGAGATTATTGATTTAAAATGATGCTTAAAATGTAATCTTTCTTTTGTTTCAAATTTGATTAAAATCGGATCTTCCTTCACAAAGTTACATTACCTTTTAGGTGAAAGGATGGTGAAAAAGCGGTAAATTTCTTATGTAATTCCTATATATTGAATTCTTTTGTATTGTATTGTTTTATCTTAAATGTAATATTGTATTGTTTTTGAAATATGCCAATTTTAGGCAGTTTGTTCCAATTTCTGCAATTAAAATTCACATTTTTGCATCAAAATAACATTTTTACATTGTAACTATATCAAATATTAACCCTACTTAAGGGTACATGAACATCTTCATAATGAATTTGAGGCTCATTGTATAGCTAAGAAAGTGCAGATTAATTTACTTTTTATTTCAAGTCTCTAGCATTTGTAGTTTTTGAGATATCTTGTTACCTATAATATGCGGAATTTGTTGATCCAAGATGGCGGCCATTACCACAGCAACGGGTCATGTGAACCATCAAATCAAATGTAATGTATTTTTAATTCAATTCTGTTTGATGTTACTATATAGGCCTATATATGTAATACCAAACTTAGCTCAAAGCATAAAAAAGAACAAAATTCAGGTTTTAATAAATTGCACTCTCAACGATATATTCCCCCTTAAAAATCTCCAAAATTCGAGGGGAAACTCCCCTCCAACCAGGGGCGTAGCCTGGTTTGATTTTTGGGGGCTGATCTTGAAAAGGGGGACCTTTTCTCAAAATGTTGAGACCTTACATTGCCAACGTGCAGTGACTTTTTCCTCCTAAAATAGCCCCTGCATTATAGATGATAGGAATTACTGTTACATCAGGCATATACAAATGGGGGTGATTAATTGATCAATAGCCCCAACCCGGTTATAAGCCCACCCCCATTTTTGAAGTGAAATTGACCATCGGGTGGGGGGGGGGTGGGGGTGGGCTTATACCCGAGTGGTTACGGTATTATAATACTAGTTACAATAATAAACAATTATGGCTATACCTGCATGTTATCATTGTACACAAACATATGGTTCTCAGGCCGCTTTATTTGCTAAGAACAACAAGCCCATTTTTTTTAAACATTTGGGGTCCTGGGCTGATAATATTTGTTATGTCCACATGTTTTACGAAGTACTGATGGCAGCCCTCGAATTAACCCATGGCATAATGCCATGGGTGCCCATCCCCTCTGCCATAATGCCTTCAAAATATGTCCTTTACCGATGGCAGTCACTTGCTGTGCCCTCTAATGAAGTTGCCGTCGGTGCCCCAGCCCTGCCCATTTAATATAAAATCATCTATCAGACTGTGTGTGTTTTCTTCGCTTTTGAGAAATTGCCTTGATGCCCTTCTCAAATTTTCAACAGTTGCCCTCTTGAAATATTACAAACTGCCGTGCTGCCTTGCCTTCTCAGTGAAAATCCAAGGCAATTTAATATCAACTTCCCCTGAAAAAGTTGCCATGCCCCTTTCCTTAATTCAAGGGCTGAATGGGGATTACACACAAAATTGTTCGATTGTCCATAGATCCCATCCAGGTGTAGGTTGGCCGGGCAGATGTTTTTTTTAACTGAAAAAGGCCAAACCAACTACAGGTCTAATTTGCTTAAAGACCAAAAGGTATGAATTTGAATATTTTTCTACTGTATATACCACTTCATTCATGTTTTAAAACAGTTTGGTAGTGTGAAGAAAGTATTTAAAAAACTTTCAGGAAGTCAAAAATTTTGAAAGAATACAAAACTTTTTCTGAAATTTCCCAAATTCAAGGTCAGTATTAGGCCAAGTACAAAAAATAACATGTATATCGTCCAGACTTTTAAAAAAATTGGTGAGGGATTTACACAAATGGATCTTTTGGTTGAGTTCGTTGCGGTTCTGCACACATACTATGAGGGCGGTATGTTATTATGTTATTTTTTGACCATTTATTTCTGTGTAAAATTGCAATTGCAAACTGTTTGTCAACACATCATAAAATCGGTGAGGCCCCCTAATATTTTTGTTACTTCCCGAAAGCCTTACCCATAGCTTGAAGAAAGTGTTTGCATAAATGATAACCAAGAACTTCTTAACATGTCTTTTCATCACAACAATTTTAGAAACAAAGTAAGGAAGCAAATAGGAAATATTTGAAAATGTCCAAGAATCGGTGAGGGCGGGGATATACATGTTATTTATTTCACTTGGCCTTAGCTTTGTAAGGCAAATAAAAACAACCCCTAAGTAAAGGTTGGTTGGAAAGACAATCAAATAATGTTTTTGGCTTTATAATTTGTGGCCTAAAACAGGTCAGTGCCCATCTCTTTTTCCCTAGTGTTTGGGCCAGACTCCCCTGAATTTTAACTTGTTATAACATTAACAAACAACAAACCCACAACCTTCTGATTATGAGTCAGAGCCTGTTATGTACTGCTAGGCCACCGTGTCTGATTTCTCAACAAATCAAATACGGAGAAAAGGAAAGGAAGCTAGAGGATAAGAGAAGGAGATAGGAAGAAGGGGAGAAAGGAAGAAGAGGAAGAGGATAGAAGAGGAAGGAAAGGAGGAAGCCAAGCGATAGGAAGGAGAAAGGAAGGAGAAGAGAAGATGACAAGATATACATCAACCAACAGCAACACCACCAACACAACCCATCTACATCATTCTTGAAGGTTCAAAGGTTAAGCACTTCTCCAAGCACAGGCTGGATGACATGTCCTCTGAGTTTGAAGTCCATAAACTGTTTCATGAATTTTTCGGTGAATTTCTTCAATACCATCTGTAATTCCATCACCTGAAATATTTTTGAAAATACAAAGATTGGTATAAATGATACGTGTAAATCTCTGGATCTGGGGGGCCACTCATATATGAAAGTTGTAAGCATCCGTGTGAAAGAAAATGCCGATTTAGGGTGGTTTTGAAAAGCAAAACGAGGATCCGCACGGATCCGTGATTTGGGTCTCAAAACACTTATTTTACTAAAAAGAAATTACCCAATTAACGGACATTAGTGGTGACATATTTATCAAATTATTCCGCACAAAAGAGTGGTTTCTGAGCAATTTTACTAACCAGATTTAAAAAAAATCTGAGCCGACTTCAACAGCACCAAGCTTACCGATATCATCACTGTCACTGAATGACACTCTGCCAACACACGCAATGTCTATCCTTATTTAGGGGGAAAATTCAAACCAGTTCCTCACTAAGGATGTTTTTATATTGTTTATCCTTGTTTAGTGGTAAATTTCAAACCAATTCCTTGCTTAGTTTGACAAATTTTCGACATCCTAGCTTAGGGTCATTTTTTAAAGTGAATTCACACGGATGCTTACAACTTATATACATGAGTGCCCCCCCCCCGGCTCTGGATCTCCTCTCTCATTAGACCACTTGAATTGTGGTGTAGATACATGTGTAGTGTAGATCTCCTAGCCAGTTCCAGCTACATATGGTAGTGCCTCACCGTTTTTTACACCCGGAGAACAGTGTCTGAACTTTGCACAGGATAAATTTGAATTACGTGGTTCGTAATTAAGGTGGCCCAAAACAAAGGTGTGTAAATAACAAAGCTTTGTAAATACAAGTAATAAATATGCAAATAACAGGACACAAAACTGTACAGCACATCCGGCCAACACATATCATCACCATACCAAGTTTAAAGTTATTGCATTCAAGTTGCAAAGTGGATTAAGCTCATTTATATTCATAAATATTCAAATATCATGGCACAAAACTATATAGCACATCAGGCCACCATATCCTATCACCATGCCCAGTTTGAAATTGATCGTTTATTGCATTGGAGCTGCAGAACCGGACAACCAACCAAACAAACAGGCAACCATCAGGGCAAAAGCATAAGCCCCACATATGTGTGGGGCCAATGAAAGTCTAAAATCAGCAAAGTGATCAGCCATGTTTGCGATTTTCAAGATTATAAGGATGCATAATATTGTTTGATTCCCGGAGGTACGCTATTTTGAGCTCCATGTGTGACAAGACGAGAAAAAAAAGTGTGTAAAGTACACATAGTACCTTTTCAATAAACTTGTCAATTCAAGCTTCACTCTTTTTTTTTTGTCATTGTGTTTTTATTTTAAAAAGCAAACCACAAACACATGATTGGAAAAAATTAGAACAAGTATACATAAATCATTAAACATCAATCAAATCACAAATTGACATCAAACATACACAAAAGTTCTGTGACCAAACATATCAGATTGAACCATGCGAACATACAAGATTATACCTGCCACCACAAAAGTGGGCATACTTAAATTACATGTACATGTACAGGAAGAGCATGTAAAAGGTGATTTATATACAGTACATTTACAACCAAAAAGTGAAATCAAAAATCAACACTCCATTTACGGAAGTGTTGAGATAGTTTCCCTTTTTTCAGAGCAATTTGATACTCATTCTTACGTTTGATAATGATAAAGGATTTAAGACCACTAAACGAGGGAGAGACATTTTGGAATTTACATTTGTAAATAAAAAATTTGTAGCATAAAAATAAGAATGTCAAAAGGGTTCATCAGGTACACCAAACATTACATCAATCTGGTTGAAATTGTAGTCAGAATGCAGTTTCATATTAATAAAATTTTGAAGAGCCTGCCAAATGGGATTTACTTTTTCACAATCACAAAATATATGTAAAATGGTCTCAGGATATTTATCACATAAGGAACATAGAGGTGAATCCTTTCTCCCTTCAAGCTTCACTCTTGATATCGAGGGTTGACAAACAGAAGGCCTTAACTCACTTTTGGCCATTTTGAGATTTTGGTACCAAAATAATCTGTAATACCACAGATTCTTAAAATCATAAAGCCTTAACTCAATTCAACTTCCTATTGCATCTATAGCACATTCTTAGTCAGTGGGAGTGGTCTAGTTCGTAGACACATTTTTGATTGGACAATCGCAATATTTTGGGTGCCGTTTATCAGGCCGTAGACGACCCCACGTCATCATGCGTCTTGATAATGCCTTACACGCTTGTAGAGGTGCTTGGCGTATGTATTGCGCTGTAATCGTGAGACTAGTGCGGAATACGCGACGCGCTAGCAGTACTCGCAACAGAATACGTGAAGTTGTAAACAAGTTTCGTTCATTTTATAATGAGGGAGTTTTTATGACGGTAACTTAGTTTTTGCTTTAAAAAAATTGTTTACAGTTATTAAAATAATATTTATCTGACTAAGAATGAGAATAAGCGATAGGAATTTTTATTTTGCCTATCCTCTACCTATGATGAGCGACAGGCAGGTCCAATATTTTTATTTAGTGGATACGGCTGCGCCGGCATCCACTACTCAAAATATTGGACCTGCCTGTCTATCACACGGTAGAGGATAGGCAAAATAAAAATTCTATCGCTTATTCTCTAAATAATACTTGGTCACATCTCAATGCAAAATATTATTTTACTCATTTTTCTCAAAAGGGCACTTTTTGAGTTAAGGCCTTCTGTTTGTCAACCCTCGATATATATGGGTTTCAGCCTTTTTTGGTCAAATTTTAATTTGTTTATTCTTTGCCAAATATTACAAAATATTATTAATAATAACTGTCAGGTAAGTTTTCTGGTCATTTTAAGCCAAACAAATGAGTTAAAATGAAAGAAAACTCATTTACTCTCTTAGGCTACTCTAAGCTGTGCAACTGGGGGATTTAAAGTTATAATTATATGATTTAAATTCAAACTTGCTCTGTTGTTCTAAAAATACAATGGATTTGGCTGAATCCAATTAGGTATAAATAGGGACATGTGTAAACATTGCAAATATGCCAAAACATTGGATTTGAAAAATTATCCAAACTCAATTTATAACTCGAATATTATGGTTTTAACAAATATAGGCTAATAAATGCATATTACTTGTTGAGAGCAATAATTACCATATTTCGTCAAATAGTCACCCCCCTCAAATAAACGCCCCCCACCACTTTTTTCAACCAAGATGTTTCAAAAATGCTGATATTTCCATGCTATCTTGTGTAGTAAGCTTACCAAGTTGCCCACATGGTCGATAATAGCGTCAATAATTGGCGAAAATCTGGATTGGAAACCCGGAAGTGAACCAGAAGTCGGTGTTTCTAGTTCATAGTTCGTCATTTTAGCGTGTGTTTTTAGTGTTTTAAAATTGACCTTGAATAAACGCCCCCCCTTGGGAAAATGTAATGCCCCCAGGGGCGTTTATTTGACGAAATACGGTATATAAAATCATGCACTTGACATACTGAGATGTTGATGCATCTAATAATGCATGAGCCCTGCTCATTAGACAAATTATCATCTCAACAAGTGCAAAATTTTGTAAAATTTCTCAAGCATAAGTAATACGCATTTATTAGCTATTTCATTTCAAAGAAAATCCAGTGACTATTGTTATTTTTAGAATAAAATTGTCATTAAATATTTGATAATTTTGGAAAATAGAAGCAAATATAAAAGCACCAACCTGCAAGGTAAATTAAGAGTAGCGTGGTATTGTTGGTGAAGCAATCTTAATCTTAATCAATATATTATTGAAAAAAATAACACTTTGATGTTTTGCAAAACTTCATTCTACAAATCATATACTTTGAAAACTTGCTTGATTTATTGTTGATAAATGAGTTATGTACTTATTACAAAAGTGTTGTTTTTTCAGCCTTCTTTATAACATAACTCAAGAACCACAGGACCTACAAAAGTATATCTGTGATATTTGAATTCTTCTAAACACTCTCCATGAAATGATCAATGTAATTTTTGCCAAAGCTCACTACCATTCGCAAGATGCTGTGGACAACCAAATCACAACAGTTTAAGGGGTACTACACCCTGGCCAATTTTGTGCCTATTTTTGCATTTTTCTCAAAAATTATAGCGCATTGGTGACAAGTAAGATATGTATATTATAGGGGCAACAACTACAACTACTGCACTGAAAATTCAGCAACTCAAGGCAAGTAGTTATTGATTTATTGATCAAATAATGGTTTTCCCTCATTTTTGACTGTAACTCCACAACTGTTGTCTGTGCTGAAATAAAATTTCCAGTGCAGTAGTTGCTAACCTTAAAGAGGTAGCCCCGCCTGAGCAGTTCTGGGGAAACCAAACCTGCCTGGTTATCAAATTAATCAATGACAAGGTTATTCTACAGGTGCTAATTAGTGTTTTAATGTTATTGCATCAATTAAATTCAGAGATAACATTGTCACTGATTAATTTGATAACCAGACAGGTTTGGTTCACCCCAGAAGAACTGCTCAGGTGGGGCTTCTGCTTTAAGCACACCTGTTAATTATCTTACCTTGGGATAAAACTGCAGTTCCGGATGATTGATTTCCCCACTAGCACAAAGTGCCTCCATATATTGTTTATAGTAAGAACTGAGAGCCACTTTCAGAGTTTTAGAAAACATAGCACGGTCTGAAAAAAAAGCAAAATCATGTTAAGGGATCGGCAGTTAGCGTGTGACGCAGATGTAGAGCAATATTGCGGTCTCTTCCACATATGCCATCAGCACATTTTATAACACAATGCAAGTATGCAGATCCGCTGATTGCTGATTGCCATTGTTGATGAAGAGTTGAATAATACGACTATACAGGCTGTATCAAAATGTTTGGTACCCATCATTTTGGATGCTTATTGAAAAGCCTGATACTTCCAAATGCAACATAGGGTCTTTGAAATGATCAATAATTTATAGTTATATGACTGTTTATGACATTAATCAACAAATTATGTGGATCCTAAGTTGCATTTTGATGTGACAGTCCTGTTCATGGGAAAACTGATGGGTACCGATCATTTTGAAATACCCTGTAGCCTATATTGTACAGTATATTATATTAAAGATGAATAATACAAAATTATATTATTTGAAATATTGTTATTCTTCATCTCTTCTGAATGATATTATCATTGATAAGGTGGGATATTGCCTATGCTTACCTGTACATATGATAATTGCATCACACCTTACGAGCTGTGCAATAATTATGAACACCCACCCCATCCCAAATTTCCAAATGGTGTGCTAAAATATGATTGCCCCTCCTCTCAGCCTGCCAATGTAAAATTTTTGGGATCCCAATTTGCAAACCTTAAATGGTCCAGATATTGTGAGCACAGCCAGGAGGAAAAAGTGTTTCCGTACTTTTTTCATCCGGAAGTACTCAGTACAAATGACCATAAGGGGACGTGCCGCAAATATGGGTAGCATTTTCGGCCTTCTGGTATATCAATGACCCCTTTTTCAAAGCCTATTTTGGTATATGAATGGGTCCTTTTTTCAAAATTTTCTCAATTTTTTCGAAAAACAGCCCATTTTTTCCTTAATCTAGCAACAATTTTCTAAATTTTCCCAAAATTTTAAGACAATTTTTGGTCAATTCGGTCGAAAATTTTGATTTTGGTATATCAATGGGTCCAAATTTCTTGAAAAATTGGTATATTTATGGGTCCACTTCCTAAATCTCATGCACGTCCCTACCAAAACCAAACTTGAGTACCCCCGGGTTTTCATAAGCTTTTAGGCGTTTTATGTAAAAGGCACCTCATGAAGATGTGTGCCAAAAATCTCTTGCCCCAACCCTTTCCGGCTTCTCAAAAATTGCTTGCCCCCTCCCCAATTTTACCCTCCCACCAGGGCTCATAATTGTGACTAGCTCCAACAAAACCCGGAACAAGTCGCCATGCATGTTTTCGAGTTATAGGCCATTAAAGATGATATTCCCATTAAAAATCAAATTTTGGAATTCTTGATTTCACGGGTGTGGGACTAAGTGGACTTTCAAATACTTGAAAGTACCTATTAAAACAAGGTGTATTTGATCAATGATTAACAATTGAACTATGATAATCCCTATTCAATCCTGTGTAAGGCAGGAAACTAAATAATTAGCCTTTTTACTCAGAATAGCAATTTGGCAAAAATATCAAGTTATTATTAAAGGAAGTGTCCGGCAATCACAACATTAGGTCTTATATGTTAGAAAATAATTATCAAGCACGAATCACATGGTTTTATTTCAATCAAACTCATATTAACCATAAAACTAATAAAACAGCCGTCTCTCAACACGCGATATTCAAAATTCGCGCCGAAATGTTCTAGAGCAGTAACGTCATGGTTATTTGTGCTCATTTGTCGACAGGCTTCATTGAACTATTGGGACGTCACTGCTCTAGACAATTTCGGCGCGGGATTTTGAATATCGCGTGTTGAGAGATGGCTGTTTTTATTCGTTTTTATGATTAATATGAGTTTGTTTGAAATAAAACCATGTGATTCGTGCTTGATAATTATTTTTCTAACATATAAGGCTTAATGTTGTGATTACCGGACACTTCCTATTATTAACAAAATTATCCATATCTTGAAAGGTATTGATGCTATGTACATAATTTTGGTATCATTTTAAAGCTTTTTGTCTAGTGCTTACATTTTTATTCAAATCATGAAATGTCAAAAATGCGACTTGTTCCTGGTTTTGTCAGAACGGTTCATAATTATTGCTTGGTCCCTTTTAACCCCTGAGCACTACCTGCCCATCTAACATTGCCTCTGATTGGTCAATTACATGATATCTTCACTTTAACCACCAATCAGAATGGAGCTTTGCAAATAATTCACCCCAATTTTTTTGTGTGGTGAAATTATTCTAACAATGTTGCTGATTGGTCCAATTGATAATGAAAACTTCTTTTTGGCCAATCGGCAGGTAGTTATCATGGGGTTAAATGAGATGTTTTCTGTACTCACCTGGAGTAAATACACAAACAGCAATGAGCATAGCTTGTTCCTCTTTAGTGAATTTGAGACTGTTGGTCTTTACAATAAATGGCATTATCTCATCTATCATTTCTAGTGAGTAACCACCAGCCCTAATATCAGCCAAGGTCGCAGCATCACCAGCTAATACATAACTGTTGAAGACTTTTTCTTCTGGGTTATAATACCACGTACTTTGCAGCAACACAAACTCAATAAATACTTCTGTCAGATATACACACACAAAAAGTGAGAAAGACACAGTAATTTAACTAGAATTACATGGGTTGTATTTAAGGAGTCCCCACACAAAGGTTGTGTAAATAACAAAGGTTTGAAAATACAAATAATATTGCAATATGCAAATAAACTCATTAATTCAGAAATATGCAAAACACCAAACTATACAGCACATTAGGCCACCATATCGTTATGAACACTGCAGAGTGCCGAATACGTAAAATTGCTGTTCTGAGTAAACGGCGTTTGAAAATCTTGGTACCATTCCATCGGTCCTTCTAGAAATTTAGAACATTCGTGAGCACTCATTTGAAATGTATATTATAGAAGTGAATGTACACAAATTATTGGCAATACTTGCATGTTCTGAAATAATGGATATATCCCTCAAAACACGTTTTAACAGCTTATGCTGTATCCAAAATGTCTCTACCCGCTGCGCAGAGAGAGGTCGAATACGCATTCAACTGCATGTAAACCATAGCATGCATTCTTGATTTGGGGCTTTTGTGTAGAAATTACTGGTTGTCCTAAGGCTATGTAGACTTAACATAAGTTATAAATAGTCATCCCTGTAATATTTAGCAAAATCTCAAGGATTTTAAAGCAAAAATAACAATATTGGCCTATATTTTGCGTATGGTTTTCCGGGATTTTCCAATTACACGGACATGCACTCACATTATTAAACCACAGCAATATCATGTGGGGAATGTTTGTACTTATTTTGGTATCACTGGATAAAAGATACCTACAGCTATACGTTGGTATCAGATATATTAGTATAGGACATGTAATATAGAAAATTCAGGGTTTCCCGCTATACAATACTATAAAAAAAATTGTTATGTTGGCGTAACGGGCTGATCAAAAATAGGGTAGGTAGGTACTAGGGATTTTTTTTTTTTTTTTTTTTTTAGGACTGTTTTTGAACAATGTTGAACGAGTTAAAACATTCCTTTGTTAGAATTTGGAAACAATGTATACTTTCAAATTTCCATACTGACACGTCAGCTTTATGGAAAACAGATGCTCCAAATTGTGTTCTTGGCTTCTTGCTATGTTAAAAAATACTCAACTGGCTGAAACTCTTAGGGTTTGGTATTTGTATAAGAAGAAAATAAAAGAGAATCTTGGTTATAATAATTATTTCCTTCAGGATTCCATTTGGTGGAATTGCAATATTCGTTTGAAAACCAAGAAATTCTTCTTTGATCGTGGTATACATACCCTTGAGGATCTTATTATAGGGTATAATTTTATTAAATCTTTTGAAGATCTTGTTCTCGAATTTGATATTTCTATTAAAGACAGAAGAAAGTACAACTATCTTGTGAAAGGAATTTCGATTGACTGGTTTTATTAAGTGTATTTAATTAGCTCTCAGTTTATTTACTCAGTATTTTATGACTGCTAAGCCTTTATAGTTGTTTACCAAAACCTCCCAATTGGAAACATTACACATTATTAGCACATAGTAGCACCATTGAGTTATTAGTTGGCCTTGGTGCAATATCTATGGACTTGCCAATGTAAGGCAAAGCAACCCTGAAAAGCAAACATTGAAGGAACAAAATTCAACATCTCTTTTACAAAATGAAACAGCATCACCAGATCAAGGAGTTTCTACAGTGTTTGTAATATGATCAGCACCACAAACAGTCTGCAAAGGAGACTATTCTATGAAATTTGGTAAAAATTTTCTTAACAAAATGCTCTAAAAATCACACTTTTCGTCCGAATTTTCCTTTCTAAATTAGTAACAATCATGAACGATCATGCAAAGATCGCTCCCTCAAATTACCAGATCCATTGCTCAAACGATGTAGCAAGAGAAAGTAAAAAACATACAGAAATCTGGAACATGCCTATAGTTCATTGCTTGCGCAATGAGCTAAAAAAATGAGAAACCGTTTCTTGAGTCGATCATGCTTTTTACAATGATCATATTTGCTTACCTATAGATGATGTATTTTGAGTTATCGTGTACCTAAATCGTCATTGTACCGAGAAAATTAACATTGAAATAATGGCCGTGAAGTTTAAAGTGGTCACATTTTGCACTTTCATCGAATCTCGCAGGAGAATGCGGCAGTTTTTATTTTTCTACCTTACATTACATAAACATTGGGTAAATCCACGGCCCCTTGAGAAGTTTGAGCGAAATCCATTCATAACTTGATATTTAAATCGGGGGAAAGAACTTGAAAAAACCCACATTTTATCAGCTAAAACTGAGCCATTTGACCACTAGGTTTTTGTGCTTCCGTTGTGTTTCCATAAGATGTGCCGCGCATGCAGATAAGCGTCGCGTATGCGTAAGCGTATTTGAAAGCGTTAACAAATTGGGCGACACGCAACGCGATGCATTTGTTAACGCTGCGTGTACCCTGCTGGTACAACAAAGATTTTCTTTCCTTTTCAATTTCAAACACGAGTGGAATAGTGAAATAAAATCCTTAAAATATTGCACTTGGAGTTTACAAATCTGGATTTTCATTTCTTGTATTTATAAAAAACATAACAAAGTACAAACATATAAAAAAAACTCAATTTTGCGAAAGAAACAATGTCTAGAGTACACAACTGCCTTAACTTGTTTGCATTACCGTGATGTTATAGTATTGGTACCGGGGTAGGTAAAAGAAAAATTGATCTTGCTCAAACCTATGTAATTAACAGCTATTAACATATCATTATCAAGGAAATTGGTACTTCAATCTTATGAATGGGACATCCCCGGGGACATCGTAGTGGGCTTAATTGAAAGTTGGAAATGGGGTTTAAAACCGTGCAGATTTCGTTATTATTTTTTGATTCCTTAATGTGTTTACTTCAACATACCATTGGCAAAAATATTTTGTTACGTCTAATTAGCACCAAAATCGTTTTCTAAGCCAAACCAAGTCCTTAACACTGAACACCTTTTCATGCCCAAATTGATGAATTTTAGTCCATTATCGGGCCAGCATGTTAAACTGATTATGTCTGAAAAAAAAAAAAAAAACTCATCTCTTTTTCCTCAATGAATATTACCCAAGTAAGAAGTATGTAATGTGTATTAATGAACGATGACGTTTGAGATGATGCTGGACTAAGGCCTATGCATGATCAAGTCATGTTTAAGTCTAAATGGAAACTTGGGTCAAAGGTTTGATATGAACCTTTTAGCTCAGTGTATCCTTTGGCTTATATAATGTATTCTTCATGCACATTAGTACCCCCCCTATGTGGGCCCCCTCCCACATTCCTGAAGAGGGGGGAGGGCTCAAAAAATTTAATGAATCATTGTTTTTATATTCCGCAATATTAATATCAATTTCACTCATGTAGGCCATGTTATTAGGCAAAGAAAAAACTTTGAAGAATGTCTCTCACGTACAAATAAATAAATAAATAAATATAAAAGTATAGGAAACTGAACATTTAAAACCACTTTTTTAGGATGAAGAAAGCATTTTTGAGATGATGCTGGACTAATGCCGTACAGGCCTATGTATGATCTAGTCATGTTTAAATCTAAATGGAAGCAAACTTGGGTCAAAGGTTTGATATGAACCTTTTAGCTGTATCCTTTGGCTTTGTGTAGCCGTCGGGGTGAACTTGGAGGGGTGGGTGGTGTTGGGGAGGGGGTGTATGTATTTCCCTTGGGATAGGTCTACTATTTTGTAGTGACATCACTCTGTATGTTTTCAACATACTGAATTTAACAAATTACTCTTATCATATCATGTATTCTTCATGCACATTAGTACCCCCATGTAGGCCCCCTCCCACATACCCGAAGAGCGGGAGGGTTCAAAAATTTGATGAATCATTGATTTTATATTCCGCAATATATATATATAGCGAAGCCCAAGACCCGTGGCAAAGTGTCGCCGACCCAGTGCCTGGCATGCGAGGGGTCTCGGGTTCGAATCCCACCCAGAGCAAACTACTTCTTTCCTTCTTTTCTCTCTTTATTCCTTCCTTCTTTCCCTTCCGTCGCCAAAAAGCCCTTAGGCGGTTAGGGTTAAGGGAAATGTACTGTACCTTTAATTAATACTGCCTGGTCTTCACAGGATAGGTCAGGAAATCCTGGTAGAGCTTTTTACAAAAGTGACCAACTGCTTTAAAACGGACCGCATATTATCAATTAAATACTGGCATACATCCTTATTGAACTTCTGCCCCTGCACACCCTGGGAAGGAGGGTCACTAAGTGCATCCCCATCTGCAGTTTTAGTTCCATCGAATCTGGAAAAAAAAGAAGAGAAAAATGTTGATATACCCCTTGTCAGGGATGGTTTTAAACCTCAACTGCCGATTGATCGCTGACACACTGGTAGAACCAGTGATTAGGCCTAGTTTTTTTTATTGGTCAGAGTAATAAAATGAATAGGATGAAGAACTTGTGCATCTCTAAAGCCATCACTACGTCACCCCAACAGCCTCCTAGCTATATGTGATATACATGTAGATAGATAGTAGGCATGTGTTATTCCGTATATTTTCTTAAATGTTTAACGCGTCAGTGATGCATGCATTTAACATTTAACACTCATCAATGGCAAGTTGAAATACAAGTTGTTTTGTGCATGGCTGCATATTGCTTACGATAACGCTTCTAGAGTATTTACGATATTTTGCCCCCACAATGCAATGTGAGATTGGAAATGTGCAGGTCGCCATTTGGAGTAATTTTAACAATCATGATTTTCAGACAGCTAAATTTACAATTTATTTATGAAACTTTTCCAAGCTTTTATTCAAAATTTAGATTTTCATAAAATCCCTACTTTTTTGCTATTTCTTACTGTATAACTCTACATAGAGAAATCAGGGATTGAGATGACATCATAGCCAACATTAAATAATTTGGGTAGTTGGTTTAGACCCTCCAGAACATCACCAAATAGCAAGCAGTTTCCAATTGGTTACCATTATTTTTTGCTAAATACATGTATTTAGTTAAATATTGATGATATTTTAGTTGCTAAATTAAGGGGTAGGGTAGCATTATGGAGCATTTCCCCGTTCTACTGAGATTTCACAATCTTGGTCTTGTTGCGTAGATATGAACTGCAAAAATACAAACAATACATGAGATATGATATTAGAGCAGCTCTGACTTGATCAGGGGTTAAAGGGTCATGTGAAGCCTGATTTATAGTAATTTTCAAGGCCGTGTGACCTTTTGATCTCTGGTCAAAACATGGAGAGCCGAAAATCATATATCATTTTATTTTTAGCAATGTTGCAGTTCATATCTATGCAACAATACAACATTTGGGAAATTTGACTGAGTAGAACTGGGCTAATGCTCCATAATGCTACCCCTACCCCTTAATATAGCAACTCAGATATCATTAATATTTAACTTACATAGGTGTCTTTAGCAAAAATAGTGGTAACTACTGTATAAGTGGTAATTTTCGCGTACAGTTATTTTCGCGATTTGGAGTGAGGGACACATTTTCGCGAAAGTTATTTTCGCGATTGCCCAGTCCTTCCCTATAATACTTGTAATACATTATTGCATACATTCATGAGGTGTTATTTTCGCGGTTGAGCTCTAATCGCGAAATTGGCGAAAATAACACCCTCATGAAAATTACCACTTATACAGTAATTGGAGACTGCTTGCTATTTGGTGATGCTCTAGAGAGGTCCAAACAAACTACCCAAAGTGTTTAATGTTGGTTAGGATGGCATCTGAATGCCTATTTTCCCAGATTGTTTCTACTGATTTCTCTATCGTAAGAAATAGTAGGGATTTTGTGAAAATCTACTGCCTGGGTAAAACATGCTCCGATCTTACTGATATTTCAGCACAATACTAGTATGTACCCCAGTAAAATTCTCCGAGAGTTCCAAGTCGATCCGAGAAAAAAAAGTGTTTTTCAAGCTTCTTGTATAACAAAGCCCCTTTTTTGATAAAAATAGGACTTTTTATAAATATTTTTTGGAAAAAAAAAATCCCTCAATTTCATTTTGACAAGACAGTATTATCCTAGTCTTGTTTAAGATGCTCTTTTGTACTTTGGGCTTGTACTACGGGTAGGTGATCTCCTCGACTGACAATGCATACTATATCTGATCTAATGACCGATACTGTAACCGTATTTTCGAACACCAATCACCAATTTCATAATATCCATGTCAGGGCCTCAGATTCGATGAGAATCACTGAATCGATCCTCGTAATGATTCTTGTAGCATTTGTTGCGAGAATCAATTTCTTTCACTGAATCATGCAGTAAGTGATGCGACTCAGATGGTTTTTGATCCTCACAAACTGTCACGAAATCTAGGCAGTGCATGTGGTGGCGACCATTGTTATCGGCAGTGTTTACAGTATTTGTAGAAATTCCTTACTGTTTGTGGAGCACTGCAGCATTGCCGTACGGTACTAGCGATGCTTTTATGTGAATTATTGTTGAATAAAAAGTGTTTAGTGTAATAGATACTCTAAGACCTCTATAAGACCTCTAATTAACACTTTTGGAAAATACCCTGGGGTGTCAATCAGAGAAAATACAGTTTATGCATCTTGCACTAGGGACATCCCCGGGGGACACCCCATCAGTCCGAAACACCGTTAATCCGAACCCTGTCAGTCCGAAAACCCATTAGGAACCCTAACCCTAACAGGTTTTCGGACGGGAGATAGATCCCTCTTGCACTTACCGTTCTGGAACACTTGGTGTTTCTTCCATTTTGATATTTTGCTGAGCAGATGCTGGAACTCCAGTTTCCATGGCAACATTGCTCCTCGCTGACATCATATCACTACCGGTAGTACATGCAGTCATGCTCATCAGGATATTCTGGGTCAGTTCTTCACTTCCTTCCCAATCTCCACCAGGACTCTGTTGTTGTGTCTTGATTTGCGCAAGCGTCGTTGAGGCCTAGTTTAAGATTGCCAAAAAGTGAGAAACAGTTAGACATTTAACCCCATGAGAACTACCTGCCGATTGGCCAAAAAGAAGTTTTCATTATCAACTGGACCAATCAGCAACATTGTTAGAATAATTTCACCACAAAAAAAAATTGGGGTGAATTATTTGCAAAGCTCAATTCTGAATGTTAGATCGGCAGGTAGTACTCAGGGGGTTATCCTCTCATCTGGAATTTCTTTCAAAATAGTTCAACATTCTAGAGTTTATTTTATAAATACTGATTTCATAATCACCAACCTGTGGATGCACCAGTTTTGTTTTTCAGGGAGGGGGCGGGTAAGAAATGCCAGAAATGTGTACTAAGTGTTGCACATGCAAACAATTGTATTGCTTAAGAAGAAAAAGAAAATGCAAATTATTGATAACTCCAACCAGAGCTCACTACAGCTCACTAGAAAACCACTGCCTCCATGTGATGCGATGATGCAATCAGCCTATTAAGGGTATACGATGTATTGTTGGTCGAAGCAGCATAAAAAAGTAGTTCACAGTATCTTGCGAATGGTAGTGAGCTTTAGCAAAAATTGCATTGCTCAATTCATAGCGAAGCGTGTAGAAGAATTCAAATATCACAGATATACTTTTGTAGGTCCTGTGGTTCTTGAGTTATGTTGTAAAGAGGGCTGAAACAACAACACTTTTGTAAAACGTACATAACTCATTAACAACAATAAATTAAGCAAGTTTTCAAAGTATATGGTTTGTAGAATGATTTTTTTGCAAAACACCAATGTGTTATTTTTCAATAATATATTGATTCAGATAATGAAAATCAATTTTTTTTGGCTGCTTCGACCAACAATACCTTGTATACCCTTATTTTCCCAGGGAATCGCTGGCCAGGCCAGCATAACCCCGTGGCTAGAGGCTGGTGGTCTTCTGTGTGGCGTGGCGTCAGGGTTCCGAGATTCGAATCCGGGGTACCAACTTGACTTCTTTGTTCATCTTCTCTGCTTTTTCGTTTCTTATTTAACTTCCAATAACAAGAAAACCATAGGCACGGTTAGGGTTAATCTCCCACAGAGGGGGTGTACATTTCTAATGGAGTCAACCATTCAGGTAACCCCATTTGAAATCCACACTCCCTGTGTGGTAGATTAAAGCCATAGCCATGTCTTCCATAAAATGTGTATGGATTTCAACTAAAATAACCAATGCATGCACACACCCACAGGCAGACTTGTAGTACCCGTACCCATACTCGTACCCGAGTCCAAATTTCCGTACCCGTACCCATGGCTCCGTACCCGTACCCGTACCCATACAGTCACATGCCCTATTTTGGCTTCAGACCTGCCCGTACTCATGGACTGGGACCCGCACCCGCACTCATGGCCTGGGACCCGTGCACCGTATTCATGGCCTGGGACCCGTACCCGTACTCATGGCCCGGGACCCGTACCCGTGGACACGGATACCATGGGTACGGGTACCATACCATACAGTGCCTGCCTACATGCATGATAAGAAAGTGAGAGTAGATCTACTCTCACTTCTCACAAGCCTGTTAACTCCACTCATGCACTCTAGACATAATCAAAACAATAGGTTACATGGATGGGGTTGGGTGGGGAGTAACACATGCATGGATCCAGATAGCAAGTGCCCTAAATTGTAGCCTGGCCCTGGGCCCTGAAAAAAGGTAAATCTAGTCCTGGCTACTAGCACAAGTGCACACCACAGTGTGCACACATAAAAACTACATTTTCCCACCACATGTACTTGGGCAGTGTGTGCATTTGAGTCAAATGATACATAGTTCCTTTGCCATACCATGTTTACAGATATTTATGATTTATTGGAGCTTATAGGCAAAATATTAATAATTATCCAGATGTGCATAATTAATGATAATAATTATATTAAGCTAATGGGTAATCTGGTCGGTGGATGTGTGCTGGTATGTGTGGATGTGCATGAAAGGCTTCACTAAATTTGATATTGACAATTAAGTCTACAAATTTTGGATCAAATTTGAAATCAGTTGATGTTTTGAGGTGAATAATAACTTGAATGCTATATCACTGATAAATGTATGTTGAAATTAGCATTGTACAGTCTGTGTGTCCATATACAGACATAGTTTACATGATTTTTGCATCCCAAACTATTTAAGCTAGATTCACTAAGACCATCACCAATCTCTTTTTGTACTTGATTAATTCCACGAAACCAGTTCTACAATTTTCTAAATGGAAGTACTTTAGCAAATAGAAATGTCTCAGCAACTCATGGCACACACAACAAATTAAAATGTTGTATATGCTTATGACAAAATTAATTTCTCTAATTCTGTTGGTGCGAAATGTAGTTTAATTCATTTGTTGTGGTATAAATGACATCAAAGAGTGTATTTACAGCAAGGTATAATAAATTAATGTCAATAATCAATAACAATAGCTTTGTTTATACCCATAATGGGACTCATACAATGTTTCTAGTCCCAATATCTGTACCCGTACCCATGGCCCGTACCCGTACCCATACTGGGACCCGTACCCGTACCCCAATTTCCATACCCGTACCAGTACTCATGGCTCCGTACCCGTACCCTATTTTGGGTTCGGACCCGTACCGCACTCATGGCTTCGGACCCATACCCGCATTCCATGGCCTGGGACCCGTGCACCGTACCCATGGTCTGGGACCCATACCCATCCCCATGGCTTGGGACCCGTACCCGTACTCATGACGGGTCCCAATACTACAAGTCTGCCCACAGGCCTGAAAAGACCAGCAAACAAATACTTTTTCCTATCTATTAACCATGGACCATGCACACCCGAAGCAAGGCTCCAAACCATGGTCCCATTTGATGTTTTACTATCAAGATGTTATCGGATGGGAAACGAGACATGGTCTTGTATTAATACAATGTTTGCAATACACTGGTATAGGTGGAGGGAACCATGGACATCCTCGGTTGCTTGGTGTCCTCAGTTACTCCCTTGTGCACTCACCACACACACAATCAAAACTTACCTCTTGTGAGTTTTGTGATAAGCTTAATGTCACAGCATGCTGCAGGGCTCCTGATACCATAGCCAATAAACGCTTGTGTTCAGCCGACAGTTCACATCTGCTAACAGAACCAGAAGGACCAGGAAGTTCAAGCTCCTGTTCACCAGGTTTGCTGATAGCTATTGGTGGATGAGGTTGTTGATGCTGGGTTTTATCACAGAATTTGGTTCTGCTAAGCTGAGAAGATTGATGTTGAGGTTTAAGGGACAATTCAGGCATGCTTATAAAGGCAGGAAGGCCAAGAGGTTGATTCTGCTGTTCACTAGAGAGCTCAGAACTGCTAACAGCTGTTGGAAATAAAATAGATCGATCTTGATGTTCATCAGAGAGGTCAGGTCGGCTAATAGTAGCTGAAGGTTGAGAACGTACAGACACCTCTTCTTCCAATTC